>NC_042965.1:21855030-22161280 GCF_901001165.1 Salmo trutta
CATTCACATACACCCCTACTTACCCCTCAAACTGCCTCACAGCAAAACATTCACATACACCCCTACTTACCCCTCAAACTGCCTCACAGCAAAACATTCACATACACCCCTACTTACCCCTCAAACTGCCTCACAGCAAAACATTCACATACACCCCTACTTACCCCTCAAACTGCCTCACAGCAAAACATTCACATACACCCCTACTTACCCCTCAAACTGCCTCACAGCAAAACATTCACATACACCCCTACTTACCCCTCAAACTGCCTCACAGCAAAACATTCACATACACCCCTACTTACCCCTCAAACTGCCTCACAGCAAAACATTCACATACACCCCTACTTACCCCTCAAACTGCCTCACAGCAAAACATTCACATACACCCCTACTTACCCCTCAAACTGCCTCACAGCAAAACATTCACATACACCACTACCTACCCCTCAAACTGCCTCACAGCAAAACATTCACATACACCCCTACTTACCCCTCAAACTGCCTCACAGCAAAACATTCACATACACCACTACCTACCCCTCAAACTGCCTCACAGCAAAACATTCACAAACACCCCTACTTACCCCTCAAACTGCCTCACAGCAAAACATTCACATACACCCCTACTCACCCCTCAAACTGCCTCACAGCAAAACATTCACATACACCCCTACTTACCCCTCAAACTGCCTCACAGCAAAACATTCACATACACCCCTACTTACCCCTCAAACTGCCTCACAGCAAAATATTCACATACACCCCTACTTACCCCTCAAACTGCCTCACAGCAAAACATTCACATACACCCCTACTCACCCCTCAAACTGCCTCACAGCAAAACATTCACATACACCTCTACTTACCCCTCAAACTGCCTCACAGCAAAACATTCACAAACACCTCTACTCACCCCTCAAACTGCCTCACAGCAAAACATTCACATACACCCCTACTCACCCCTCAAACTGCCTCACAGCAAAACATTCACATACACCCCTACTCACCCCTCAAACTGCCTCACAGCAAAACATTCACATACACCCCTACTCACCCCTCAAACTGCCTCACAGCAAAACATTCACATACACCCCTACTTACCCCTCAAACTGCCTCACAGCAAAACATTCACAAACACCCCTACTTACCCCTCAAACTGCCTCACAGCAAAACATTCACAAACACCCCTACTCACCCCTCAAACATGCAAACACAAAATAAGTATTTCAGTACAGAGGGAAGTATTAGATGTAGGTAGAACATAGTGTAGGTAGAACATCTTGCTACTAAGAATGGTGCATTTGAGGCAGCTTGCATATTTCTGTAAAATCTAATTGCCCTTTGAGCAACACATGCCTGCAAATGCATTCCTCTGATATTAGCTTAGTGGAAAACAAACAAAACAATTCAGATGTTTTATGGTGTGTGTTTTATGGTGTGTGTATGTCCTGATGAATCCGTCAGGGCTAAGGGCAGGGGGTGATGTACTGACAGCCTCCCAGCGTGCATGCCGAGCGACCAACAGTCCCCCTTTCCTCTTTCTTGTTCCGTCACTCTTCTCCTTCCCTCCCTCTCTCTCCCGCTCCTCTCCTCAGCTCCACACATTTGCTGTGGATTAGCTACGGACAGTAAATTACAGCACCCTGGACCTCTGAGTGATTCCATACCCATCTCTTCACACGTTCCACCTCTCCTTCCCTCCCTCATGTGCCATTTTCCAGTACAACCCTCTGTCTGTCTGTCTGTCTGTCTGTCTGTCTGTCTGTCTGTCTGTCTGTCTGTCTGTCTGTCTGTCTGTCTGTCTGTCTGTCTGTCTGTCTGTCTGTCTGTCTGTCTGTCTGCTCTCTTCATTTTGATAATTTTCCCCCCTTTCTATCTGTTATTTTTGTCCTGGTTTCTAGATTCTCTCAACCCTGTCAGAATTATCTTCTCCTGTCTGTCTGTCTCTCTCTCTCTTTTTAGTTTTACTTCATTCCTTCCTTCGTTCTTCTATGGTGTCACGCTACACAGCATTCTCTCTTTTACACATCCACCTCCTGTCCCCCCCACTCCTTTATACAAGCAGGTCCCTCTTGTCTTGCCTTCACAGGTTTCTTTAGCTAGTTGCCTCTCTCTATTCCTCCCTCCTATCCCTCTCTCCCAACCTCTCTCTCTCCCACCCTCTCCTTCCTCCCCCCTCTCCTTCCCTCTCTCTCTGGAAACAGATGTTGTTTGTCAGATCTTATCATTACTGGCTAATTAAGAAGACATCTCTTCTCATTCTGTTGTTGCTTCTCTCCTCTCTCCTTCTCTCTAGCGTCCATCCCTCTGTCTTTGTTCCTCTCTGAGGAAGGTTTGGGAGGTGCTGTGGTATGTGGGTATATTTAATACTATGAAGGTGATTATCGGCTGATAATAGCCTATACGTTCTGTCAGTGTTAGTAAGGAGGACTCAGTGTCCTGGAATAATTGTTACGTGTATTGGAGGGAGCACATGACACATTTCTGTGGTACATTTTTGCATTTTGACATTTATTTGACACAATATAGTATGTGCCCATATTGCTGTTCTGTAGAAGCTTTATGTTATATTTGGGGTTTATTCATGTTGCTGCATTTAGAGCTGCCAGTTTTGTGTCACCGGTGTAGTGTGGGGATAGGAAAGGTCTGTATTGGTATGTATGAGACCTGTCCATGCACAATGGGCTGCTCAATCCAATGTGACAGTTTGGGTATTTTAAATCTTCATCCCATAGGACTCTCAATGCATGCTGGGAAAGGTCAGGCCATTGATGGAGGTATATTCCCTATTCTCTCCTGCTGGATCTCTGTGTATTTGTCTGTCAGTCTGTCCATCCATAGATCCATATACCTATTACGCTCTATAGCCTTCGTGATTATGCCAAGTGTTGATTAGTGGAACAAAACTTTCAACTATTTAAACGATTAGAATAATAGCATCATGCCAGCAGTGACGTTGTAAAGTAATTTTAAGATCAAGGAGTTGCATTGTTCAAGAAGTACACATTCACACTTCTCAGGAAGGTCCATGAGCCCCCATACCTGTCCCTCTATAACCCCCCCACCCCCCCTCTCCTCTCACCTCACAGCCTCGCCTCAGCTGAGGCACTTTTGCGGTGGTAAGCCGGGTGGTTTTACAGAACTACCAAGCTCTATAAATCAGCACTAGTGGTTTAAATGTTTGTCTTTGTCACAATTCTCATGTTTAGAGACGGGGTGGGCTGGGCCGGAGGGGTGAGGGTGGGGTGGGCTGAAATGGGGAAGGGGCCATGGGGGCACATCCAATCCAGCAATCAAACTTTAAGAAACAGAGTCCTCATTCCCCATGCTCTGTTTCAGTCTATGTGACACATCACCAATGAATCTAGCTGCTATTTTGATACAACAGGCCAATCTGAGTCCTACCCTCCACCATTGATCTGGTGTACCCATCTCATGGCAGTGTATGGTTGTTAGTGTGTAGGGCGGTGGGTGTTGGTATGCCTGACTGTCAACCAATAAAGACAGGTTTAATCCCTGGATCAAAAAAGGCATCAATGAGAGATTTACAGGGTCCAGATTATAGATTATGACAGGTTGAGATTAGGAAAGGTGGGTGTTGCTGGAAATTGGAGAGGACAGAGGTGTATAGCTGTGCACCCAATAAAACTTAACAAAAATAAGAGAAACCCCTGCTAAAACAAGTTGTTAAGGGTTAGTTAAAAACATATTTTTGTTGTTGTTGTTGATTACTTTAAAAAATGATGCAGTTGGACAGGGGGAGGGTGGGTGATAGGAGGTGAGAGTTATATAAAGTATGTTAAGTAAAGTTGAGTGCACGACTAAGTATTATTTCTGTTGTAAAATATGAGGGGGCGGGTTAGTAGGCTTGTGTGAAAGGTCCCGTGGTGGTATGCGACAGAGGGGGTATCAGTTCGTGGAGGGTTCTCTGTGCCCCATTAGCAGTGTCAAAGGTCGGGTGCCCCGGGTGTTAACCCTGGTGACCAGTCTAGCTTCCAGTCTGCCAGGGGACCCTGGGATCCAGGGGTATTTATTACCTCCTCCCTAGCCCCCTCCTCCCCAGTCACTCTCCTCACCCCTCCCCAACTCTCCCCATGGAGAAAATAAACCTCCCCCATCCCTCACCACAACCAATCCATATATTCATTGGATGCATATCCATACATTGATGCATGATGACCCATCTGTAGATTTCTGCATCAGTGTAACATATTATTAGGTCAACACTGGCCTATGCACAACTCAGCCAATAGCTAGGAGCAATGAACCTTGCTTGACCCAATACTTGCATATTTTGTGCATACATTTTAAGTTGTGTTTAAGTTGTGTTCATTGTAGTTTGTTTGTGTGTATGTAATGTTTGTGTGCTTGCATGTGGCATGTGAACATGTGAGCGTGTGTATGTGTGTGTGTGTATGAGTTACTGTTCTCAGTGTGTGAGTGTGGCAGAAGAAGGTCCTCAGCATGTCAGTATGTTTTAATGCCTCACATCTGTTTTCCTAATTCTCCTCCCCTACCCCCCCTCTCCCTCTCCTTCTCTTTTTGTCTCTCCCTCTCTTCTTCTCTCCCACTTTCAATCTTGTCTTTCCCCACCACCTATCCACACCTTCCCTCTCTACTTCCTTCAGTCTCTCAGCCTGTCGTCTAAATACTGATAGAAGGAATATCATGCTCCTGACCTGCCACTCCATCCCTGTTATCTCCTTCCTTCCTTCCTTCCTTCCTTCCTTCCTTCCTTCCTTCCTTCCTTCCTTCCTTCCTTCCTTCCTTCCTTCCTTCCTTCCTTCCTTCCTTCCTTCCTTCCTTCCTTCCTTCCTTCCTTCCTTCCTTCCTTCCTTCCTTCCTTCTTTCCGCTGTGTCTATTGGTGTTCCTAGATAGAGAACAGAGACTCTCCCACCCTGTCAGACTAAATTATCTCAATTTTAGTCCTCTCTCTCTAGCTCTCATGGTTCAAGTCTTTTATTGAAATGTGATTATGTCATCATTAATGCAGATGTCCAAAACTAGAGGACCAATCTCACATGAGAAGGACTGATGTCCCACAGGAAGACACGGCTGCAGGAACTGGCCTAGTTATGTGGGAGCTTCATATGACCTCTATAAAGCCTGTATTATAGCTGATAAATCTATGTATTGTAGCATAAAGATCTGTTGACACATATACAGCTTTGTGTCTAATCAGCATAGATAGAGAGTGATGTGTTGTGTCTCTAGTGACATGGCAGTTCATGTCACTAGTAATTAAGGTTGATAAATGCCAATAAAAGTCCTTGTCAGGGGTCCTGTGCAGCTTTTGTTCTAGCAGTGTGTAACGGCTCAGCTACATGTAACAGATGCCTTAGATAGGACTGACTGAGGCTGAACGTGGTCTGAAGGCAAGTCAATGCATAGGTGAACATGTAGGAATAAAACAATTACAGAGTTAAGTTTGTAACTTTGCTGTTACTGCAGTGTCATGACTTACTCTCTAATTTTTTTGAACTCGTTTTAGTTAAGAAAGTTGTTACCCTGCGGATTGCTCACCACATGCTGTGAGGCCTGTGTTTAGTCTTGGGAACTGAAGCAGATGCAGACAAAGGGGATCTGGAGGCCTCGACAGAGATACAGACTGGAAGACTGAGGGGAAAACAGACTCCCCATGGAGCCAGTGTGGAAATTGATCCCAAGGCTTAAGACTTGGGCCTACCTTTTGTTTGTGTTTCCTAATCAGGGTCTCTGAGGAGGGTAGTGGGAAACACCAGTTGGAGGGGTTATAGCTTGATTTACATTAATGACAACTGGACAACTCATTAAATATTAAACTGGCATCCCAACTAGTCACAAAAAGTTACCCCTTCCCACCAAAAAATGATTTCCAAATGAAATAGTGATCGAATGGAAAATAAATCCCAGTGACTGTGTATGGTTATGTACGGTTATGGAATAACCACTTTGAGAATGAGAGGCAGAGCTGCAAATACATACCTATGAGTCTAATCTACAGTGTAGCTAATAGAGTTCTCTGAAAGTCCTGCACCTTCCTCCGCTCACACAGTTTCCTTCTGACACCCAGATCAATGTTTTCCAAGTCCTCCTCCTCTCTAGCCTGTGGATGGGGAGGTGTGTGGGCGTGTTACATTACCAAAACAAAAACAAACAATGGCAATATTAAACTTTGCGACCACAATAGAGGGGGAAAAAAGAGGGTCCTCGACTTCTTATTAATTATGCAAGATTAGTCTAATTATAATTCAGCAAATGAATGTGTGGCAGAAGGTGCGAGGCGACGGGGCTGGAAGATTTGCATGTTAAGTGGGTAGGGGAAAGTGGCTAATGCATGCTAATATATGCACCAACGTCTCGCTTTAATTTCAGCATTTGCAGCTGTGTGTGTCCGAACTGAGGGGGGTGAAAAGTTAACTGAATGGGGTTTGGGGTGGACAGAGGTGGTGGTGGTGGTGGGGGTTGTATGGAAGTGTGTATGATGTTACACAAGTAAACACAGTGAGGGAATGATGGGTGAAAGTCAGAAGAAAGGAGAAACCAATGCACACTGACCAATGGGAATGTCGGCATAGAACATGTCCTATCTCACAGAGGGTCGTCGCTACATGTACAATGTGTCCTTAATGGGATGTCACACATCCCTGCTGTGAAGTCACCAATGTGACTGGTTGGAGTGAGCGGTCAGTGCTGGCTGGGTGCACTTGAAGTGGCCAGAGATCCAAAGAGCAGGTGGCCGGGCAGGGAGAGGAGGGTGTCTGGGACAGAGCAGGGCCATGGCCACGGTCATTTAGCCCAACAAAGGAGCCTGCGGTAATGTTGTCATAAATTACTTTGCAGTGTCTCTGTATGGGAGTTCCCACATGAACTTGAAGCAAATTAATATAATGTTCTCTGTCATATATCAGGGTAGAAGTCACATACTGAAGGATCTCAAGTGCACTGTTTAAAAGAAGTGGACCAAAACAGCAGAACATAATCCAATATATCCCTCATCAGCAGTTATGAAGCCAACTGGATTCAAACACTGAGCATAATACACTGTAACATATCATATAAATCATGGCAGCATGATAGATACTGTACAGAGAGGATAGAGAGAGGTAAGGGAGGGAAACACAGAGAGGGGGAGTGAGGGCGTGAAAGATGGAGAGAGGGAGGGAGAGAGAGATGGGGATTGGGATAGAAAGAGGAGGAAGTAGTTAGAGGGAGGGAGAGGCTATGTGGCCTTTTGTACACATCCACCCGGAGCCCAACTGTAGAGGAGCGGAGAGGTTGGAGGTCCGAGCTCTCACTAATAAATCATAATCATCCTCCGCCAACAACAATATTGATTGTCCTCCACTGAAATAGCTCAAATCAAGAAATATTGGACACTGTTTTGGAAGCAAGCGTTCGTTCTGAACAAGGGCCTGTTCACGAGGGAGGAGGGGAGGAAGTGATGGAAGAAGAGAGAGAAAGCGACTGAGAGAGGAAAGGAGAGATTACTATTGAATTGGAGGGTCCTGGGCTGCGGAGCCAATACAAAGTCCCTCTCCAAACAAACTCTATCCATTAACATGAGTTATATTTGCAGTGTACACAATGTGGGTGGGATTGGATAGCTGGCTGCCCAGCTCCTGCTTCTCTCGTTCCCCAGCATTTATCCTCATCACTGTTGTTATTTGTTTAATTCCAGCGTTGGGTGTGTCAGTGAAATTGAGGCCAAATTTGTGGCTAAAATGACAAAGCATCGGATCCACGGACACACATATATCAGTTGTCCTGATCTCACCATGTCCCATTTCACTCTCATTCTCTTTTTCTCTTCAGACCATTTCTTTACTCCCTCAACTCCCTCCACTATCTCTCCATCTCCCCTGCCTCCTCTCCATCTCCCCTGCCTATACCCTTTCTATCTTTTCCTCCCCCACCCCCCTCTCTCTCTCTCTCTCTCTCTCTCTCTCTCTCTCTCTCTCTCTCTCTCTCTCTCTCTCTCTCTCTCTCTCGGAATGTGTTCCTTGTGGTTGCCTTCTCTTTCCCATCTCTGTCTTTACCTATCAGCGTGGGGACTTTGGGATTGCGGCAGAGCTGCGTTGCCATGGCAGCGGGCTGTGTTGCCGAACTGTGTACACCTGGGATTTGGAGTCTCTCCCTCCCCTCCCCTCCTCTCCCCAGCTTCATTTCAGTCTCTCCAACTCTCGCTCCCTCTCTCTGCTCTTCTCTGCTGTAGTGGAGGCTATCAGCACTCCTCTCTCTCTTTCTACACTCTGATACTCTCTCTCTCTCTCTCTCTCTCTCTCTCTCTCTCTCTCTCTCTCTCTCTCACTCAGATACACACACACAAATACAGTTAATGAGACACATACATATGAAAACACACACACAAACCTCATTCTAACATGCACATGTGCACAAGTACATACAAATACTCTGTCTCTGTCCTAGTAGTTTCACTTTCTCTCTTCCACCACAGTTCCAATGTGGGGGTTCAAATACAGCATTGCGGGGTACCATGTTCCCCAGAGTCCCCTGGCATACATCACTGTCTCCTGTTCACTTTGAAACAGCAGTAGTTTTCACTGGACTGCATTTCAAATTCTCATCATTTGATTTAAAGTGTAATAACATTGACTCTAATGCTAAACTAAACAGCAGTGATTAATGCCAGGGCAGATATCACGCAGCAGCATTGACACACACTCACTCTCAGATGTTCATAATGCATCTATGACCGGAACAGTAATCAGCATCTTCTTGACTGACAGGCCAACAAATAATGAATGCATTGTTCATGTTATGTTTTCTTGTCTACTGAGTTAATGATTTTTATGTACTTGTCCTGTTTTTTTCTCTTACCCCTGCAGGTTCTTCTTGAAGTTTTTCTTGAAGTGTAACCAAAATTGTCTGAAGACAGCGGGAAACCCAAGGGACATGAGGAGATTTCAGGTATGGAGAGAAGGAGAGAGAGAGTGGTTTGTGTACGTGTGAGAGAGGGAAAGAGAGAGAGAGAGCGTGTGTGCAGCATATATGATGTTGAAAATAGCAATTTTATGGTTATCTAAAATAGAATAAAAACTATCCCACCTTTCCTTCCGCTCTACTTTCACAAAGAGGGATTTCTTTTGTTCAGGGTCTGCCCAGGTATAGTTGGGACCACATTTCTACATTCTGTAGCCCGAAGCACTGCTTAGACATTTTCCAATGGAAGGAATGAAGGGGAAAGTTAAAGGTGAAAGTAAAAAATCTACAATGAAACAAAGAGGGAGAGAAGGGAAAAGGGTGTACTGGGGTGGGAGAGACAAGGGGGGAGGCGGGCAGGAAATAGGCTGAGGTGTTTCAGGAAGTTGTCAAGAATTGAGTGATTGGCTCCAGATGGGGGAGGTCATGCTCCGTGACCCAGGAAGTGGTCACAGGGGACACTCCCGCTTCACTTCCTCTGCTGTCTTTCAGCACCGGAGCCCCTGTCTGTCTCTCTCTCTCTCTCTCTCTCTCGCTCCTCTTCTCTTCTCTTTTCTTCTCTCTTCTCTTCTCTCTCTCCCGGATCTCTCTGCCTCTCCCCTTTTCTCTCTCTCCCTGTCTTCCACCATGTTTGTTTTAACTCCTGCGCCTTGACGCATGCTGAGAAGTTATGAGCGGGCGGCCGCTCCGAGGCCCTCACCTCCAGGTTAAAAGGCGATTAGAGCTGGACAGGAGCCTGTTTATGGTGCTTAATCAATAATTTACTGTTATTTTCCTATAGATTCCTCACCACTCAACCATCTACAAGCACATCTGCTTTCTCTCTCTCTCTCTTTCCTTCTCAGCATCTGTGCTCCAGAGTCTCTTCATGTGCAGCTCTGGGATTTTGAAACAATTCTGTCTTATCTTTGCCCTTACACATCACTTTCTTATTGTAAAGCTTATTTCAAAATGTCTAAAGCTTAGTCTTTCAGCACTTCATAGACATAGACCCTACACCACCATCAACACCCCCTCCTGCATGCACACCTATAGATATACAGTATGAACACTTAAACACACAGACCCAGGGCAAGCACACAAGAACGCACATTTTATATGCATGTCCTCCATGGGGAACTGATGTATCTTGTGGAGAGGGTAGGGACACACACATGCTGTTGGCCAGGAATCAAATTAGGGCCACCATATATCACACTCTACTTTAACGGCCAGTAAAAATAGGAGATTCAGTCCATATGTCTGGTGTCAGTGAGGGATTAGGCCTGAACCTCTGTGGGCTGCTGGTCCAGACCACAACTCCAACCACAGTCTCAGGAGGGGAGAGGAGGGGAGAGAAAGGGAGAGGCCACAGAGAGGGGGGCGGTGATGTAGAAATATGATATAGAGTGTAGTAGGGTTGTCACATTACCCATTGAGAAATATTCCTATCAGCTGGATGTTGAAATGGATTGTGGCCAAGGGATTTTGCAGGAAACCAAATCTCACAAAAAGTGAACTGATATCACTTTAGTTACCCAGATAAACCCAGATAAACTCATGGTATGTCTTTTCCTCTTCCCCGTCCTCTCCTGTCTTTCAGGTGGTCCTGTCCAGCACTGTGAGTGTAGACGGCCATGTCTTAGCCGTATCTGACAACATGTTTGTCCACAATAACTCCAAACATGGCCGGAGAGCTCGCAGGCTAGAGCCTGGAGAGTCAGTGGAGAACGGTATGGAGTATGGTAAGAAGAGACAAAACACGACCTGCACTGGGGCACTGATACATTAGGAACACATTCATACTGTACACATTCATACTGTACACATTCATACTGTACACATTCATACTGTAGACATTCATACTGTACACATTCATACTGTACACATTCATACTGTACACATTCATACTGTAGACGTTCATACTGTACACATTCATACTGTAGACATTCATACTGTAGACATTCATACTGTACACATTCATACTGTAGACGTTCATACTGTACACATTCATACTGTAGACATTCATACTGTACACATTCATACTGTAGATGTTCATACTGTACACATTCATACTGTAGACATTCATACTGTAGACGTTCATACTGTAGACATTCATACTGTACACATTCATACTGTAGACATTCATACTGTAGACATTCATACTGTACACATTCATACTGTAGACATTCATACTGTAGATATTCATACTGTACACATTCATACTGTAGACATTCATACTGTAGATATTCATACTGTACACATTCATACTGTACACATTCATACTGTACACATTCATACTGTACACATTCATACTGTAGACATTCATACTGTAGATATTCATACTGTGCTTCTACATCTGTAGAAGCACTTTGCGACCAATGTTGATGTAAAAAGGGCTTTATAAAATACATTTGATTGATTGATTAACTACTGCTGTACTAATGACTAACCTCAAGGTCTAGGGCTGACACCCTGAAACAGACACTAAATACATTGCCAAGAGATGGAATAAGTTATATTAAAATGACGTTATTGCCCTTCCTCTCCAGCCACCCCCTGTATCAAAGCCATCAGCCCCAGTGAGGGCTGGACCACAGGCGGTGCCATGGTCATCGTGATCGGGGAGAACTTCTTTGACGGGCTGCAGGTGGTGTTCGGCAGCATGCTGGTGTGGAGCGAGGTAGCTATGTGGCTTTACTGTAACTGTCTCTTTAAAACAACTCATTAACGATACTGTTACTGATTGAAAACATAAGGGACAAGGTAACAAAAGCATGTGGCTTGTCTCATTTGCACAGTCATTTAGTGGCTGCCTTCTACATGTTGGCATTATGAGAGTAAACCGTATTATTCTATCAGATACTGTAGACTGTCAAACAGTCATTGCTCATTCCTTCTCTGTCTTGTCCCTGTTTCTCTCTCTCTCTCTCTCTCTTAGTTGATCACGCCCCACGCCATCCGTGTCCAGACGCCCCCACGCCACATCCCAGGGGTCGTGGAGGTCACGCTGTCCTACAAATCTAAACAGTTCTGCAAGGGGGCACCTGGACGCTTCATCTATACAGGTAAACACACACCTCCTATTAACCCCACCCCCCCAGCCATATCTACCCTATCCAGCAACCATTCACCAACAACATATCAAACAGCACCATTACATGGGATGAGTCAGGACCCAGTGCTGATGTATCTGTGGATGTGTTTGTGTATAGCGCTGAATGAGCCCACCATAGACTACGGTTTCCAGAGGCTTCAAAAGGTCATTCCCAGACACCCTGGTGACCCTGACAAACTAGCTAAGGTGAGTGAGAACATACCACACATAGTGAGATGATGTACATGCCATATGTCACCACACCTCACCTTTGTACATAAAGTACACTATCTAACACCAGAGGCTAATTCCTGTCTCTCTGTCTGTGTGAAGGAGATGCTACTGAAGAGAGCAGCTGATCTGGTAGAAGCCTTGTATGGAAACCCACACAGTAATCAGGTAACCAGCACTGTTTAGTCGCTCCTTTCCTCTAGTAATTCCACTCATCAATAACTACTGTAAATCTGTGAGGTCTGGGTTAGTAACAATTTGTATCGTCTCTCTTTAGGATATGTTGCTGAAGCGTGCAGCGGACATCGCTGAGGCCTTGTACAGTGTTCCCCGTCCCCACAGCCAGCTGCAGGCCCTGCCCAGCTCCCCAGCCCACGGCAGTGTCATGGGCCTGGGCTCATACCCCTCCCAGCTGGGGGTCAGCATCGGCGAGCCAGGACAAACCAGCCAAGGTGAGCAGGACAAGACTTACAATTGGATTCCCTGTATTTATAGAAGTCTGGCCCTTTGATTTTCTTCTAGTTGGTGATATGATATCCCCAGTGGGAAAATCACTTGTGTCTTCCTGTCTTTTACTATCCTCTGTCTTTCTTGTTCTAACACTTTCTATTTCTCTCTCTGTTTCCCTCTCTCTCGCTCCAGGTTATATTCGTAACTCCAGCAGTTTGTCCCCCCGGGGGTACCCCTCTGCCTCCACCCCTCAGCAGTCGGGCTATGGGGGTGGTGGAGGCATGAGTGGGGGGTACGGGGCAGTGCCCATGACTAGTCTGGGGGTGCCAGGGTCCCCTGGTTTCAGCAGTGCCTCCCCCACTGGTTCTCCCTATGGCAGTGAGTGTCTCTCCTTTTACTCAATCAATCTATCCTGTGTTTTCCTCCTGTACCTGTTACAATAAAACATAATTGCCCACCATTGACAAAGGTTGACCAGTGCCTAGAATCCTTCTCTTATAAAGTAACAACTGTCTCTCTCTCTCTCCCTCTCTCCCTCTCTCATCCACAGTAATGCCATCTAGTCCCACTATCCCGGGTTCCAGCTCCTCCTCCCTCCTGCCGTTCTCCTCCTTCCCGTCCTCAGCCAAACAGAAGAGCGCCTTCGCTCCTGTCCTCCGGCCCCAGGGCTCCTCCTCTCCTGCCTGTCCCGCTTCAGGAGGCAACAGCTTCAGAGGTAGAACCAAACTACAATCTTAGAAACATCTCTTTGTGTGTTAAAACCCTCTTTCTGTATAAATCTAATCTATGTCCACATACACATAGTTTAGGCAGGCATGACAATACAATATGTCTGGCTTTTTGGGGGTTATAATAATGATTGCCATTGTCAAGAATAAGATTTTATCTAAAACATAATAGATTATTACTATTCTCTTTCTCTATAGCAATGACCGGCCTGGTAGTTCCCCCGATGTAGCAGCACTCCACCACCTCCCATCCATCACCTACAAACCAGACCACTGCTCCCACACTGCTACCCCTCTGCAGGCACTGACAGGGATAAATGGAACACACACTGACTTCTCAACCACCAACAACTATTCTCACTGATGCCCTGCCACTTGTTGAGTCCATGTTTCATCCAACTAAATGAAAGGGAATGGGACAGAAAGAGTCCAAATACCAGCCAGTCACTCCAGAAGCAGAGAAGAAGACCTCTTCATCTGCAGTAGCTGTAAAGACATGACACTTCCTTGGGACACACCACAACATGATGGAGCTCTATGGGTGTCTATGGGTGTCTCTGTATTTTGAAAGGACAGCAGAAGTCAACGTCAAGATGCCTTCACGAGCTTCAAAAGCACTCGTGCCACCCAATACTACAGCCGTATGCAGCATTTGGTTCTTCCAACAAAAACACCTACCCTAAACTGATCAACCTTTTGGCTAGCAGTGTGCTAGAAGAAAATGTCTGTTGATGATTGGTTGTTAGAGCACTGAACTGAATGGACAATGGACAACTCTAATACGTGTGCTGAAAGTCTATGAAGCAGGGTGCTATTTGTCTCTGTCTGGACACTGTCAAAGGCATGTATGTACATTGTCCCTGAAAAGACTCCAAGTTTTTTGTAGCAGAGTTTTTGAAGTGGATTTACATTCCAGAATGATAGACCCTTTATTTTTGGTTCTGATCCCCATCATTTTACAAGGGCCAACTCTTTGTCCTCCTGGGTTGGTAATACAACATTTATTCATATATTGATTTATTTAAGAAGAAGAAAACAAGCAATTTAACTTATTATTATAGTTATTTTAGGGAATAATATAAACGTGTTTTAATTCCTTTTTTGTAATTGTTATAAATATGATTATGTTATCGCTATGTTGCCATTATTCTTGTTTTAATTGAAATCTTTGAGGTTTTGTCAGACATGACTGATGATTAATACATAAGAGAGAATGAAGTAATACGCCATGAAACGTTTATTTGAAATAAATTCTTGGCCAATACTTTTCCCTGGTTTGTCGCATAACAAAATAGAACTGTTATTTCCAGTGTAAAAAAAAAGCACATTAACTTGCTGTTCTCCATAAAGGAAAATTAGTTAGCCTATATTATTATTAATTTCATTTTTATGCATGTTATTTCCACACTGATTCCCTGATATTATTTGATTACATGTTGCAAATTTGAAATTGTATGTCAAAGTTTAGGATTTTTCTTGTTAATTCATTTGATGTTTTTCATCCCTATGCAGTAAAGTAACAAGCATACATAAACTGAAAACAAAGTAAGGAACATATTGGGGATTTGTAATCAACCCATGCAACAGTTTTCTTACTCACTGTTGTAACACAATACAAACATCATACTCAGGATTAGAAAACAAAGAATTGAAAAGAGGTAGCTAACATCTATTCAAAGTTGTTTGTTGTGCTTTGCTGGTTTTATTTATTTGAAAGCCGTTAGTAAAATGTAAGGTTACTCAAAGTTTTTTTCTCCCAAAACCTATCTTTCTTTTTTAATGGTACAGAATAACATGATGACTGTCTGAAAATGTGATTTGTATATCTTAAACTGTAATTATATTTTGTCCTCCCAAATAAAACAAAAAATCACAGTAAGAACTCACTGTTGGTAATAATTCATAACTGTGTGTTTGCATTATGCAATTAGACATGGTATAGAAATGTACAGATATCCATAGTACAGCATATGAGTTGAGATTTTGTTATGTACAGCATTATGGTAATATTTCAAGTCCACACCAGGACTATTTTTTAACTCACCTGTATGTTTGTGTAGTTTGACACAAAGCTGATGAGGCGCAGCATCTTAATTGTGGAGTGAGCGTTGCAGACTGTAGCTACTGCCTGTGAAGATAAACAACATCCCCCATCACTCTCCTCTCCTCCTCTCCAGCAGCAAACCTGCTTATTCCTCTAAGGACCAGGCCTCTGGGGGCCCCACTAAGAACCACATGAGCCTCTCCTCCCTCGCTCTCTCTGGCGTGTGCCCTCTTTCTCTCCCTCTCTCTCGCTACCCTGCCATTACTTCTTTCAGTCTGTTTCAATCCCCTTTCATCCCTTCTTTCTTTCTTTCTCTCCTGCTCCCTCTCCCTCTGTAATGGCTTCTCTCTGTTAATGTAATTAGCACTGGTAAAAGAGGGCAGTTAATTACCAGCTCTTTTTTGATGGGGTAATTAATGTTATGCCAGGAAACAGCAACTGTTTCATTAACACAGCGCTCAAAGCAGCGAGGGGGTTGGGCAGCGCTGAGTGTATGCATGTCCATATGTGCATCAATGTGTGTGGTTGTGTACTACATGTCTGCGTGTACACTACAGTAGAGTATAACACTGAGTGCACAAAACATTAAGAACACCTGCTCTTTCCATTACATAGACTGAAAGTTTCCCGTTAAGATGGTGCAAGAGAGAAAGGCCTCCATTTCATGGGCTCTTAACCGATTGTGCAATTTTGTTAGTTTTTTTCATATTATTTGTAATTTATTTTGCACATAACGTTGCTGCTTTTGTCTCTTATGACCAAAAAAAGCTTCTGGAAAATTAGAACACTGATTACTCACCTTGAACTGGACGAAGAATTTCTCTTTAATGAGTCGGACAAGAGGGATTTAGTCCAGACACTCAAACAGGCCCTCATTCCTGTCATTTGCAGGAGAAAAAGACGGGAGAGGTTTCGCGGAAAGAGATCGGGGTGCCTTGTGAGGATCCGCCAACGAGTGGCTAATCTGCCTTTGCCATCTGTACTACTGGCCAACGTACAATCGCTGGATAATAATTTGGACAAACTAAAAGCACGTATTTCCAACAGGACATAAAAAATTTTAATATCTTATGTTTCACCGAGTCGTGGCTGAACGACAACATGAATAACATACAGCAGGCGGGTTATACACTGTATCGGCAGGATAAAACAGCAGTCTGGTAAGACAAGGGATGGCGGTCTATGTACATTTGTAAACAACAGTTGGTGCATGATATCTAAGGAAGTCGCAAACAGGAAAACGCTCATCCAGAGGCGGCGCTCCTAGTGGCCGGGGACTTTAATGCAGGGAAACTCAAATCCGTTTTACCTCATTTCTATCAGCATGTTAAACGTGCAACCAGAGGGAAAAAACTCTAGACCATCTTTACTCCACACACAGAGACGCATACAAAGCTCTCCCTCGCCCTCCATTTGGAAAATCTGACCATAATTCTATCCTCCTGATTCCTGTTTACAAGCAAAAATTAAAGCAGGAAGCACCAGTGACTCGGTCAATAAAAAAGTGGTAAAATGAAGCAGATGCTAATCTACTGGACTGTTTTGCTAGCACAGACTGGAATGTTTTCTGGGATTCCTCCGATGGCATTGAGGAGTACACCACATCAGTCACTGGCTTCATCAATAAGGGCACCGATGACGTCATCCCCAAGGTGACTGTACGTACCTATCCCAACCAGAAGCCATGGATTACAGGCAACATCCACACTGAGCTAAAGGGTAGAGCTGCCGCTTTCAAGGAGCGGGACTCTAACCCAGAAGTTTATAATCCCGCTATGCCCTCCGACGAACCATCAAACAGGCAAAGCTTCAAAACAGGACTAAGAACGAAACGTAACGCTCGTCGGATGTGGCAGGGATTGCAAACTATTACAGTCTACAAAGGGAAGCACAGCCGAGAGCTGCCCAGTGACACGAGCCTACCAGATGAGCTAAATTACTTCCATGCATGCTTCGAGGCTAGTAACACTGAAACATGCACGAGAGCACCAGTTGTTCCGGACGACTGTGTGATCACGCTCTCCGCAGCCGATGGGAGTAAAACCTTTAAACAGGTCAACATTTACAAGGCCGCAGGGCCAGACGGATTACCAGGACGTGTACTCTGAGCATGCGCTGACCAACTGGCAAGTGTCTTTACTGACATTTTCAACCTCTCCCTGTCTGAGTTTGTAATACCAACATGTTTCAAGCAGACCACCATAGTCCCTGTGACCAAGAACACTAAGGTAACCTGCCTAAATGAACCACGTCTGTAGCCATGAAGTGCTTTGAAAGGCTGGTGATGGCTCACATCAACACCATTATCCCAGAAACCCTAGACCAACTCCAATTTGCATACTTCCCCAACAGATCCACAGATTATGCAATCTCTATTGCACTCAACACTGCCCTTTCCCAACTGAGCAAAAGGAACACCTATGTGAGAATGCTGTTCATTGACTACAGCTCAGTGTTCAACACAATAGTGCCCTCAAAGCTCATCACTAAGCTAAGGACCCTGGGACTAAACTTCTCCCTCTGCAACTGGATCCTGGACTTCCTGATGGTCCGCCCCCAGGTGGTAAGGGTAGATAACAACACATCCACCACGCTGATCCTCAACACATTGGCCCGTCAGGAGTGCGTGCTCAGTCCCCTCCTGTACTCCCACTCATGACTGCACGGCCAGGCACGACTCCAACACCACCATTAAATTTGCAGATGACACAACAGTGTTAGGCCTGATCACCAACAGTGATGAGACAGCAAACAGGGAGGAGGTCAGAGACCTGGCTGTGTGGTGCCAGGACAACAACCTCTCCCTCAATGTGATCAAGACTAAGGAGATGATTGTGGACTACAGGAAAAAGAGGACCGAGCACACCCCCATTCTCATCGACGGCGCCATAGTGGAGCCGGTTGAGAGCTTCAAATTCCTTGGTGTCCACATCACCAACAAACTAACATAGTCCAAGGACACCAAGACAGTCCTGAAGCGGGCACGACAAAACCTATTCCCAGTCAGAAGACTGAACATATTTGGCATTTCCTCAGATTCTCAAAAGGTTCTACAGCTGCACCTTCAAGAGCATCCTGACCAGTTGCATCACTCCCTGGTATGGCAACTGCTCGGCCTCCGTCCGCAAGGCACTACAGAGGGTAGTGCGTACGGCCCGTACATCACTGGGGCCAAGCCTCCTGCCATCCAGGACCTCTACACCAGACGGTGTCAGAGGAAGGCCCTAAAAATTGTCAAAGACTCCAGCCACCCTAGTCATAGACTGCTCTCTCTGCTACCACACTTGCAAGCGGTACCGGAGTGCCAAGTGTAGGTCCAAGAGGCTTCTAAACAGCTTCTCCCCCAAGCCATAAGACACTTGAACATCTAATCAAATGGCTACCCAGACTATTTGCACCCCCCCCCCTCTTTTACGCTGCTGCTACTCTGTGTTATTATCTATGCATAAGTCACTTTAATAACTCTACCCACATGTATATATTACGTCAATTACCTCAACTAACCGGTGCCCCCGCACATTAACTCTGTACTGGTACCCCCTGTATACAGCCTCGCTATTGTTATTTTACTGCTGCTCTTTAATTGTTTGTTACTTTTAGTTCTTATTTTTGTAGGTATTTTTCTTAAAACTGCATTGTTGGTTAAGGGCTTGTAAGTAAGCATTTTACTGTAAGTATTCGGCGCATGTGACAAATAAAATTTGATTTGATTCAAATGCTATGATCCTTGTTAAATCCACTTCAATCAATCTAGATGAATGGGAGGAGACAGGTTAAAGAAGGATTTTTATGCCTTGAGACACTTGAGACATGGATTGTGTATTTTATTTTTTTCACCTTTATTTAACCAGGTAGGCTAGTTGAGAACAAGTTCTCATTTACAACTGCGACCTGGCCAAGATAAAGCAAAGCAGTTTGACACAGACAACAACACACACATGGAATATGGTATGTGTGACATTCAGGGGATGAATGGGCAAGACAAAAGATTTAAGTGCCTTTGAATGGGTTATGGTAGTACAGTAGGTGCCATGTGCACTGGTTTGAGTGTGTCAAGAACTGCAACACTGCGGGATTTTTAACGCTCAACAGTTTCCCATGTGTTCTAAGAATGGTCCACCACCCAAAGGACATCCAGCCTACTTGTCACAACTGTGGGAAGCATTGGAGTCAACATGAGCTAGCATCCCAGTGGAATGCTTTCGACATCTTGTAGAGTCCATGCCCTGACGAATTGAGGCTGTTCTGAGGGGAAAAGGGGTGCAACTCAATATTAGGAAGGTGTTCTTAATGTTTTGTACACTCAGTATAGATAACTATGCTCAGGGATGGAGTCATATAGAGGTATTGACTTTATAAAGCAGAGCTGTTCTCCCTTTCAGATGTAGCTTTTGTTTGATTCTTTGTCACCATCAAGTGGCACTTGACAAAGAAGTCAAAGCTGCTACCGATCCCCCCCCTCTCTCTCTCTCTCTCTCTGTCTCTCTCTTTTTCGCTCTCTCCCTTTCTACCTCTCTCTCTCTCTCTCTCTCTCTCTCTCTCTCTCTCTCTCTCTCTCTCTCCCCTTCTCTCTATACTTCTCTCTTCCTTTCTACCTCTCTCTCCCTCTTTCTCTCTCTCCCATTCATCCCCCCATTTCTTTTCTCTCGCTTTACACCTCTCTCTCCCTATCTCACTGTAAACGTGCTGCTAATTTGACAAGTTAAAGTCAGCTTTGTTGTCAGCCCCTCAGCATTCATCCCACTGAGTGCTCCTTCTGCCCAGTGGTACAGGAGCCATATGCTCATCTTCCTGACTGTTTAGTTGTTGTTTTGGCTGCTGCATCACAGGGCCCATTTCTCTGTCTTCTGATCACACATTCCATTAAGGAAGGATGTTACACCGCCTGCCGTCAAGCACTTCTCACAGACTTGCACAATCTCTTATTGTAAGCAGCACCACCATTTTTATATTAATATTTTATATTAAATGCAAAAGCAATACAAATAAATGGATGATGTTTTAATATGAATTCACTCGTCATGTAGCAGGATAGAATAGAAATAGAAAATGGAGAGAAAAATGTAAGTAAAGAGCATATCAGACAAACGTCCATCCCCCCTTTCTCTCAAGGGATGTGTTTGTGTTTATATACTCAATTAGCCCTCTGGCCACAGCATGGGATCACATTAGGCTGACATTAGCCCGAGTGTGTGCAGTTTGTATAGCATGTGTGTGTGTGTGCTATCCAGTTTTCATTTGAATCTTAGATGATGGCCAGCTAAAGGCAGTCTGAGACTTGAGAGGGGGACTGTTTGGGCAAATAAATGTGTAGATTGGCTCAACCTTTGGCCAATCACCAAATCCTGTATATTTGTCCATTAGACCACCGGACCCCCTTTCCTTTTTCCAAAATGAACCCCCCACCCCTCTATCCCCATTCCCTTGGGTGTCAGTAGAGTGGGGTGACAGATGGGATAGAGAGAGAGAGCTGCCCCATGAGACAACCTACCCAACAAAACACACACACACACATACAACAACCCTCCCACCCCCTCCACACACACCAACCCCCCCACCCCCTCCACACACACAGACCTCATCTGTCACTCTTATGCTTTTGTTCACTATGGAAAAGTGTGCTCTGTGAACACAGAGTGACGCCTCTACCCCCCGTCTCATTCTCTCTGTGTGTGTGTGTGTGTGTGTGTGTGTGTGTGTGTGTGTGTGTGTGTGTGTGTGTGTGTGTGTGTGTGTGTGTGTGTGTGTGTGTGTGTGTGTGTGTGTGTGCGGTTGTGCATGTGTTGAAAGATATATGCAGAGTATATGTTTATTATCTACTGTTTATTATGTCTGGTTCTACTTTTCCATTATTTCTCTATTTTATTTGTCTCTGCATTGCTGGGAAGGGCCCATACAGTGCCTTTGGAAAGTATTCAGACCCCTTGACCTTTCCACATTTTGTTACATTACAACCTTATTCTAAAATGTATTAAAAAAAATCTTTCTCATCAATCACACAACACGCCATAATAACAAAGCAAAAACAGGTTTTTAGGCATTTTAGCAAATGTATAAAAAAAGGGGAAATATCACATTTACATAAGTATTCAGACCCTTTACTCAGTACTTTGTTGAAGCATCTTTTGCAGCGAATACAGACTCAAGTCTTCTTGGGTATGACGCAACAAGATAGACACACCTGTATTTGGGGAATTTCTCCCATTATGTTCTGCAGATCCTCTCAAGCTCTGTCAGGTTGGATGTGGAGCGTCGCTGCACAGCTATTTTCAGGTCTCTCCAGAGATGTCCGATCGTGTTCAAGTCCGGGCTCTGGCTGGGCCACTCAAGGACATTCAGAGACTTGTCCCGAAGCCACTCCTGCGTTGTCTTGGCTGTGTGCTTAGGGTTGTTGTCCCATTGGAAGGTGTACGTTTGCCCCAGACTGAGGTCCTGAGCAGGTTTTCATCAAGGATCTCTCTGTACTTTGCTCCGTTCATCTTTTCCTCGGTCCTGACTTGTCTCCCAGTCCCTGCCTCTGAAAAATATCCCCACAGCATGATGCTGCCTTCACCATGCTTCACCGTAGGGATGGTGCCAGGTTTCCTCCAGACATGACGCTTGGCATTCAGGCCAAAGAGTTCAATCTTGGTTTCATCAGACCAGAGAATGTTGTTTCTCATGGTCTGAGAGTCTTTAGGCGCCTTTTGGCAAACTCCAAGCGGGCTGTCATGTGCCTTTTACTGAGGAATGGCTTCCATCTGGCCACTCTACCATAAAGGCTTGATTGGTGGAGTGCTGCAGAGATGGTTGTCTTTCTGGAAAGTTCTCCTATCTCCACAGAGGAACTCTGGAGCACTGTCAGAGTGAACATTGGGTTCTTGGTCACCTCCCTGACCAAGGTCCTTCTCCCTCGATTGCTCAGTTTGGGTAGGCGGCCAGCTCTAGGAAGAGTCTTGGTGGTTCCAAACTTCTTCCAATTAGAATGATGGAGGCCACTGTGTTCTTGGGGAACTTCAATGCTGCAGAAATATTTTGGTACCCTTCCCCAGATCTGTGCCTTGACACAATCCTGTCTCGGAGCTCTACGAACAATTCCTTCGACCTCATGGCTTGATTTTTGCTCTGACATGCACTGTCAACTGTGGGACCTTACTGTATATAGACAGGTGTGTGCCTTTCCAAATCATGTCCAACCAATTGAATTTACCACAAGTGGACTCCGATCAGGTGGTGGAAACATCTCAAGGATGATCAGTGAAACAGGATGCATCTGAGTTCAATTTCGAGTCTCATAGCAAAAGGTCTGAATACTTTACATTTTTTATACATTTGCTAAAATTCTAAAAACCTGTTGTCATTTTGTAATTATAGGGTATTGTGTGAAGATTGATGAGGAACATGTTTTACTTTAATATATTTCTGAATACGACTGTAATGTAACAAATGTGGAAAAATTCAACGGGTCTGAATACTTTCCGAAGGCACAGCAAGTAAGCATTTCACTGTTAGTCTACACCTGTTGTTTATGAAGCATGTGACGAATACAATTAGATTTGATTGATTTGATTTAAAGTGTGGGGTGAACGATTCTCAGATGAAGCCAGATGTACTCAATCATCATTTTCAGAACTGTATGTTGTTAGTGTACACACGATGCCGTATGGTACCTCATTATGATGCTTGGCTACTGTGTGGAGCAGAGGACCCAGATGTGCAGGTTTTATGTCTGGCCACCTCAGAAATGACATCTAACCTAAAATCTCACGGGAAGATATAATTATAGGTTGCCAAAGTTTATTTAAATTATGGACACTAAATTTCCTTTTTATGGCAAACATTCCAACATGTCATTGTAGCCTAAGTAGAAAATGGCTGTTGTGAATAGGCCTACAATCAATAGATACAAATATACACTGAACAAAAATATAAACATAGCATGTAAAGTGTTGGTCCCATGTTTCATGAGCTGAAATAAATTAGCCAAGACATTTTCCATACGCACAAAAAACGTATTTCTATCAAATGTTGTGCACAAAGTTGTTTACATCCCTGTTAGTGAGCATTGTACCAAGATAATCCATCCACCTGACAGGTGTGGCATATCAAGAAGATGATTAAAAAGCATGATCAATACACAGGTGCACCTTGTGTTGGGGACAGTAAAAGGCAGTTTTGTCACACAACACAATGCCACAGATGTCTCAAGTTTTGAGGGATTCGTGCAATTGGAATGCTGACTTCAGGAATGTCCACCAGAGCTGTTGCCAGATAATTTAATGTTAATTTCTCTACAATAAGCCTCCAACGTTGTTTTAGAGAATTTGGAAATAGGTCCAACCGGCCTCACAACCACAGACTACCTGTATGGCCTTGTGTGGGCAAGGGGTTGGCTGATGTCAACGTTGTGAACAAAGTGCCCCATGGTGGCGGTGGGGTTATGGTATGGGCAGGCATAAGCTACGGACAACAAACACAATTGCATTTTATCGATGGCAATTTGAATACACAGAGATAGCTTGACGAAATCCTGAGGCCCATTGTCGTGCCATTCATCCGCCGCCATCACCTCATGTTTCAGCATGATAATGCATGGCCCTGTGTCGCAAGGATTTGTACACAATTCCTGGAAGCTGAAAATGTCCCATTATTCCATGGCCTGCATACTCACCAGACATATCATCAATTGAGCATGTTTGGGATGTTCTGGATCGACGTGTACGACAGCTTGATCCTGTTCCTGCCAATATCCAGCAACTTCGCACAGCCATTGAAGAGGAGTGTGACAACATTCCACAGGCCACAATCAACAGCCTGATCAACTATATGCGAAGTAGATGTGTCGTGAGGCAAATGGTGGTCACACCAGATACTGACTGGTTTTCTGATCCACACCCCTAACTTTTTTTAAAGGTACCTGTGACCAACAGATGCATATCTGTATTCCCAGTCATGCAAAATCCATAGATTAGGGCCTAATGAATTTATTTCAATTGACTGATTCCCTTATACAAACTGTAACTCTGAAAAATCTTTGAAATTGTTGCATGTTGCGTTTATATTTTTGTTCAGTATATTATATTGTTAGAGGATTTCATCACTTTATTTAGATTTTGAGCCACTTCAAGTGTTAATGTAGACTGGCCTACAGGACAGACTTTGCATTTGGGATTTTAGATTATTTTTTTGACTTCTAATATTGACAAAAGCAGAGTAGAATCAGTGAAGATCTAATCTGGCCTAACTGCGCATATTGGCTGTTTTTGCAGAGTGGAGGTCTGAGGAGGTGAGAAGGCCCTGTACCAGTGATTAATTACACCCACGCCGGGTGACAGCAGTGGGATCTCTCAACGTGGTGCCTACAACCGACACAGACGGAAACCCACCCTGGCTAATTGACCCGGCTTCTGTTAGGCCATCCATCACCAGTGGCCCAAGTGCCCCCCTAAGAAACACATTATTCAGGGGTAAGTTAGTTAACCAACTACCGCTCCACCTTTCATTAATGGTATTAGCTTCACGGACGTGCCTGGTTAGAAAGATTTGTGTAGGGGGTTGTTTTCCTAAACAAAATAACTTTTGTGTGCCTAAATAAGTGCCAAAATTTGAATGCACTGATATTATAAGTATCCCTTTTTGAAAAGCGCTCAACAAGTTTTCATTTTGTAGTTCTATAGGCCTTACAGGCCTAATATGCACATGTGGCTGCTTGAGTAGGCCAAGGCCTAATATGGATGTGTGGCTGCTTGAGTAGGCCAAGGCCTAATATGCACTTGTGGCTGCTTGAGTAGGCCAAGGCCTAACATGGATGTGTGGCTGCTTGAGTAGGCCAAGGCCTAATATGGATGTGTGGCTGCTTGAGTAGGCCAAGGCCTAACATGGATGTGTGGCTGCTTGAGTAGGCCAAGGCCTAATATGGATGTGTGGCTGCTTGAGTAGGCCAAGGCCTAACATGGATGTGTGGCTGCTTGAGTAGGCCAAGGCCTAATATGGATGTGTGGCTGCTTGAGTAGGCCAAGGCCTAACATGGATGTGTGGCTGCTTGAGTAGGCCAAGGCCTAATATGGATGTGTGGCTGCTTGAGTAGGCCAAGGCCTAATATGGATGTGTGGCTGCTTGAGTAGGCCAAGGCCTAATATGGATGTGTGGAACAAAGACCATTAGGCCTACCTTCATTATTAGCCATGATCTCTCTTGGAAATCCTCAACTTGACTGAATGGAGTGTTCTTCAGAGAAGTACACATGGCTGTGTGTTACAAAGCCTCCTGCCGATGTACAACACCCTCTCACTTGCTCTCACATTTCCATTGGAGCGCAAGTGTCATACTTTGGCTTGAAGCATGTGTTATTCAAAACACAGCCGTGTGCAACCGTGCTAAAACTGCATACAGTAAGTGTATCTTTTGTATTTGAAAGATTTTTTCTTGCTGATATGAAAGTTAAGTTCCAAAGGTTTTCAAAACCGTATCGCAAGCGAGAGGTATCAACGTTTAGACAGAGCAGAGCTTCAGGCCATTTCCTTCACACGGTATATATGTTTGTGAATACATTTACATTTGATATTTTAGTCATTTAGCAGAAGCTCTCATACAGAGCGACTTACAGTAGCAGCGCATACATTTTCATATATTTTTTCATACTGAATAGACACTAATGCGCTAGTGTTTACCATCTATGAATGGGCAAATTATGTGGTATGCTAGAGATTTGGTTCAGTTTTCTCTGAAAATTGCATCCAAAAACAAGGAGGGACCAGATCTGAAGGGGTCATAATTTAGCACAACAGGATCCTTTTGATCTGAATTAAGGGTTCTATTCAGTCTGTATCGCTAAAGCGTTATAGATTGAGTGATAGAAATGTAAAGGTCATTTCCGATTGAGCCGATAAGACATACAGCGTTTACCGTGAATGCAGTCTTCGCTAACATGACAACATTGCCTTTAAATTTCAATCACGCTTTAACGCTGAATCTCCGTGATAAGGATTGAATAGAGCCCTAAATGTTTTTAAAAACTGGGCCCTGGGTTAAAAAGACAAATGGTGGTTTAGGTGAATCCCAGTGGTGAAAACCTTTGCAGGCCTGTAGGTTACATGTATTTATAACCTTATATTAGGAAGCCTCATGAAACTCTATTTAATTTCCCAATCAACATAAGATACTAAAGAGGTCTTACTGTGTTACAGTTAGGGCCTCAGGTCATAGCTTGGTTGCTTTGTACTTCTCAGTCTTTTGGTTAATTGGAGTCATTCCCTCTCTGTCCTTAGTACACAGTAGGGTACATTAAGCTACAGGAGGCTAGAGTAGGGTAGAGTAGGCTATAGTAGGGTAGAGAGTAGGGTTGAGTAGAGTCCAGTAGGGTACAGTAGGTTACGGTATGTACAATAGAGTAGTGTAGACTACAGTAGGGTAGATTAGGGTCCAGTAGGGTACAATAGGGTACAGTAGTGTACAGTAGGGTACAGTAGGCTACAGTTGGATACAGTAGGGTACAGTAGGTTACGGTATGTACAGTAGGGTAGAGTATGGTACAGCAGGCTACAGTAGAGTAGTGTAGACTACAGTAGGGTAGAGTAGAGTACAATAGTGTCCAGTAGGCTACAGTTGGCTACAGTAGGGTCCAGTAGGGTCCAGTCGGCTACAGTAGGGTGGAGTAGGGTACAGTAGTGTCCATTAGGGTACAGAAGGGTAGAGTAGCGTCCAGTAGGCTACAGCAGGCTACAGTAGTCTATAGTAGGGTACAGTAGTGTACAGTAGGCTACAGTAGGGAAGAGTAGAGTGCAGTAGGCTACAGTAGGCTACAGTAGGGTACAGTAGGTTACGGTATGTACAGTAGGGTAGAGTATGGTACAGCAGGCTACAGTAGCGTAAAGTAGGGAAAGGAGGGTACAGTAGGGTCCAGTAGACTACAGTAGGCTACAGTAAGCTACAGTAGGGTCCATTAGGCTACAGTAGAGTAGAGTAGGGAACAGTAGGCTACAGTAGGGTACAGTAGGGTCCAGTAGGGTGGAGTAGGGAACAGTAGGGTGGAGTAGGGTATAGTAGGGTCCAGTAGGGTGGAGTAGGGAACAGTAGGCTACAGTAGGGTCCAGTAGGCTACAGTAGACTACAGTAGACTACAGTAGGGTCCAGTAGGGTGGAGTAGGGAACAGTAGGGTGGAGTAGGGTATAGTAGGGTGGAGTAGAGTCCAGGAAAGTAGACTACAGTAGGGTCCAGTAGCCTACAGTAGACTACAGTAGGCTACAGTAGAGTAGAGTAGGGTCTGTAGGTAGTGTACAGTAGTGTACAGTAGTGTCCAGTAGGCTACAGTTGGCTACAGTAGGGTCCAGTAGGGTCCAGTCAGCTACAGTAGGGTGGAGTAGGGTACAGTAGTGTCCATTAGGGTACAGAAGGGTAGAGTAGCGTCCAGTAGGCTACAGTAGGCTATAGTAGGGTAGAGTAGTGTACAGTAGGCTACAGTAGGCTACAGTAGGCTACAGTAGGGTACAGTAGGTTACGGTACGTACAGTAGGGTAGAGTAGGGTACAGCAGGCTACAGTAGCGTAAAGTAGGGAAAGGAGGGTACAGTAGGGTCCAGTAGACTACAGTAGGCTACAGTAAGCTACAGTAGGGTCCATTAGGCTACAGTAGAGTAGAGTAGGGAACAGTAGGCTACAGTAGGGTACAGTAGGGTGGAGTAGGGAACAGTAGGGTGGAGTAGGGTATAGTAGGGTCCAGTAGGGTAGAGTAGGGTGGAGTAGGGTCCAGTAAAGTAGACTACAGTAGCGTCCAGTAGGCTACAGCAGGCTACAGTAGGGTAGAGTAGTGTACAGTAGGCTACAGTAGGCTACAGTAGGCTACAGTAGGGTACAGTAGGTTACGGTATGTACAGTAGGGTAGAGTATGGTACAGCAGGCTACAGTAGCGTAAAGTAGGGAAAGGAGGGTACAGTAGGGTCCAGTAGACTACAGTAGGCTACAGTAAGCTACAGTAGGGTCCATTAGGCTACAGTAGAGTAGAGTAGGGAACAGTAGGCTACAGTAGGGTACAGTAGGGTGGAGTAGGGAACAGTAGGGTGGAGTAGGGTATAGTAGGGTCCAGTAGGGTAGAGTAGGGTGGAGTAGGGTCCAGTAAAATAGACTACAGTAGGGTTCAGTAGGGTCCGGTATGATCCAGTAGAGTACAGTAGGGTGCGGTAGGGTACAGTGGGCTACAGTAGGCTACTGTAGGGTGGAGTAGGGTACAGTAGGGTCCAGTAGGGTACAGTAGGATGCAGTAGGCAACAGTGGGCTACAGTAGGCTACTGTAGGGTGGAGTAGGGTACAGTAGGGTACAGTAGGGTACAGTAGGGTAGGGTAGGCTACAGTAGACTACAGTAGGGTCCAGTAGGATGCAGTAGGGTAGGGTAGGCTACAGTAGACTACAGTAGGGTGCAGTAGGGTGCAGTAGGGTGCAGTAGGGTACAGTAGGGTGCAGTAGGCTACTATGGGGTTCAGTACGGTACAGTAGGCTACAGTAGGGTCCAGTAGGGTTGAGTAGGCTACTGTTGGGTGGAGTAGGGTCCAGTAGGGTACAGTAGGCTACAGTAGGGTAGAGTAGGGTCTAGTAGGCTACAGCAGGGTAGAGTAGGGTACAGTAGACTACAGTAGCCTACAGTAGGGTCCAGTAGACTACAGTAGGCTACAGTAGGGTCCAGCGGCCTACAGTAGGGTAGAGTAGGGTACCGTAGGCTAGAATAGGGTCCAGTAGGCTACAGTTGGTTACGGTTGGCTACAGTAGAGTAGGGTAGAGTATGGTCCAGTAGGCTACAGTTGATTTCAGTTGGCTTGATGATCACAGCAGTGCAGTATGGTGTGTGTCTGGGTGAGGACAGCAGATAGACAGGAAGTGATGGAAGGGCCTACGTCCTGTATCCTTCACACCTGGTCTGGTCAGGGCCCACATGTGGTTTCGCTTTGCTCCTCAGGAAACGGAGGAACAGTCAGCGAGAAGAAGGGAGAGGAGGGTTGAGACATATTAGAGAGGGAGAGCCGTGGGGAGAGACTGTGAGCAGGATAAATGATTTCTCATCCCCAATGGGTAACTCAGTCATACCAGAAACTCTCCCAAAATAACCGCCACTTTCTCTCCCACCGAGAAAGCTGGCTCAGTGTTTACAGAGGTACACAGCTTGAGCAGTTAGAGTTGATACAGACAAGCCTACTATGGACAGCCGTCTGTAGCACAGGAGGTTGGTTGCACCTTATTTGGAGAGGGCGGGCTCGTGGTTATGGCTGGTGTGGAATGACTAAATGGTATCAAATATATACGGTTTCCAGGTGTTTGATGCCATTCCATTCGCTCCGTTCCAGCCATTATTATGAGCCGTCCTCCCCTCAGCAGCCTCCACTGGTCTCTAGTGAGATGAGGGTGTAATGGTCTGCACAGTATAAAAAGTTAGACAGTGGCGCTACGGTTGCTGCCTGTAGTTTTGGACTGTGCAAAGAAGCTCTAGAATGCCACCTTCTGGTAAAATAAAATACTTTCTTTATTTTAACTCTTTTATTGGTCTCCAGTCAAAGATAAAGTAAAGAGTTGGTCAGTGTCCATCTGTACTTGTGTGCGTGGGCATGTGCTTGTCTGTGTATGTGTTTAGGCCTGTCCCTCCTCACCTCAGCTCCACAGTGAGTTCATCTCTGTGGGGTAACAACATTGTGACAACAGGCACAAACAACCAGTGCATCTCCATTTCACCCAGTGCACCACTGAATAAAAACATGCATAAATATACAACAAGATATCTAATCAAATAAATCCATTAATTAACAGAGCTGCTGGTATTTCTTCTTTTGCATTAATTACATAGTCATTACCATATCAATTAGGGAAATCAGAGATCATGTAATTAAGGTTTAACCAGGAGCACCTGCTACTTCACTGTTGTGTGTGTGTGTGTGTGTGTGTGCCAGTCCTAATCTCATCTGGGGTCTTTGACAGGACTCTCCCTCATCAATCTGATCTGTCGGAATGAAACGTTTTTGTTGTTTTCTTTCAGGAGGGGGGGGGGGGGTAAGGGGCTGAGTAGGAAATGTTGTCATGGCGATTCAATTAATTGGCAGGGACGCCTATTTAGAAAGGAGAGAGACAGGTGGAGAGAGGCTGGCTGTCCCATCTTAAGGAATAGATTGGGCTAGAGTGAGAACACGGGCGTCAGACGGTATTTTGTGTTTGTGTTATTAATAGTGTTATGAAGGCTCAGATAACACAAAGCAAAAAAATACTCTCTCTTACTGATCACAGGTTATTTCCTGTTGAGGGCTTGCTTGATGCTTTGTCCCTGCTTACAAATATCTGGGCATCTGTTAGATGAATAGCTGTCTTTTAAAAAGTATATTGATGAGTTAGTTAAGATGCTGAATAAAAATGGGTTTCTTTTATAGGAATAGGTCCTGCCTCTCCCTAAATAGTAGAAAGCAGATTATTCAGTCGATGTTCCTATCGGTCCTAGACTATGACGACATCATCTATATGAACGTAGCTGCTACTTCATTAAAGCAGTTAGATGCAGTTTATCATAGCTCACTGCACTTTATTGCGGACAACAATTTTAGTACTCATCACTGAATTCTCTACCAGAAAGTTGATTGGCCCTTTTTGATGTCACGTAGGTTGATGCTATGTTTTCATGTATAAAGCCCTTTTACAAAAAGTCCCACTGTCTTTACTAAACTTTAGACATACAAGTTACCACACCCGATCTCAGGGATGGCTAACTCTGGAAACTCCTTTGGTCTCTGCTGAGTTAGGTAAATCAGCTTTTGGTTTTCTTCCACCTTATTTGTGGAACAATCTTCAAAATGTACTTAAATTTTATGTTTTAGTGCCTCTGGGGCAATTCAGAAAGCTGATTGAGGACCTTATTACTGATGAATGTGTTTGTTTTTTATTATATAGATATATTAACGCAACATGTAGTGTTGGTCCCAGAAATGTTCCATACCCACAAAAGCTTAATTCTCAAAAATGTTGTGCACAAATTTGTTTACATCCCTGTTAGTGAGCATTTCTCCTTTGCCAAGATAAAGAATCCACCTGACAGGTGGGGCATATCAAGAAGCTGGTTAAACAGCATGATCATTACACATGTGTACCTGAGATCAGCCATCCAGACAGCGGATGAAACTGGGTTTGCACAACCCAAGAATTACTGCACAAACTGTCAGAAACCGTCTCAGGGAAGCTCATCTGCGTGCTCGTCGTCCTCACCAGGGTCTTAAATTGACTGCAGTTTGGCGTTGTTACTGACTTCAGTGGGCAAATGCTCACTTTTGATAGTCACTGGCATGCTGGAGAAGTGTGCTCTTTATGGATGAACGAATAATGGTGACCAAGGAGATGGCTGCCGTTTTACGATCCCGTAACCAATTGTGCTATTGTGTTTGTTTTTTTGCGTTATTTGTAACTTATTTTGTACAAAATGTTTCTGCCACTGTGTCTTATGACCGAAAAGAGCTTCTTGATATCAGGGCAGCGATTACTCACCCCATACTGGAGGAATTCCTGTTCTTCAACGAGTCGGACGGGAAGGATTTACTTCGGCACCCGACAGGGCCCTCATCCTCGTCCTTCGTAGGAGGAAAAGACAGAGATATCGTGGACGACGGTCCGGGTGCCTTGTAAGGATCCGTCGCCGAGAAGGTAATCTACCTTTACCATCGATCCTATTAGCCAACGTACAATCAATCGATAATAAAATTGACGAGCTACGAGTACGTATATCCTACCAACGGGACATTAGAAACTGTAATATCTTATGTTTCACCGAGTCGTGGATGAACGGCGACATGATTAACATACAGCTCACGGGTTTTAAGCTTTTTCGGCAGAATAGAACAGCGGCCTCTGGTAAGACAAGGGGCGGCGGCCTATGTACATTTGTAAACAACAGCTGGTGCACAAAATTTAAGGAAGTCTCAAGGTGTTGCTTGCCCGAGGTAGAGTATCTCATGATAAACTGTAGACCACACTATTTACCAAGAGAGTTTACATGTATATTTTTCATAGCGGTATACATACCACCGCAGACCAATACTGGCACTAAGACCGCACTCAATAAGTTGTATTCGGCCATAAGCAAACAGGAAAATGCTCATCCAAAGGCGGTGCTGCTAGTGGCCGGGAACTTTAATGCAGGGAAACTCAAATCCGTTTTACCTCATCTCTACCTGCATGTTAAATGTGCAACCAAAGGGAAAGAAACTCTAGACCACCTTTACTCCACACACATAGACATAAATCTAAGGAGCGGGAATCTTACCCGGTAGCTTATAAGAAATCCTGCTATACCCTCCGATGAACCTTCAAACAGGCAAAGCGTCAATACAGTACTAAGATTGAATCGTACTACACTGGCTTCGATGCTTGTCGAATGTGGCAGGGCTTGCATACTACTACAGACTACAATGGGAAGCACAGCCGCAAGCTGCCCAGTGACACAAACCTACCAGACGAGATAAATTACTTATATGCTCGCTTTGAGAAAAGGAACACTGAAACATGCATGAGAGCACCAGTTGTTCCGGACAACTGTGTGATCACGCTTTCCACAGCCGATGTGAGTAAGACCTTTAAACAGGTCAACATTCACAAGGCCGCAGGGCCAGATGGATTACCAGGACGTGTACTCCGAGCATGCGCTGACCAACTGGCAAGTGTCTTTACTGACATTTTCAACCAGACCCTGACTGAGTCTGTAATACCAACATCTTTCAAGGAGACCATAATAGTCCCTGTGACCAAGAACACTAAGGTAACCTGCCTAAATGACTACCAACCCGTAGCACTCACGTCTGTAGCCATGAAGTGCTTTAAAAGGCTAGTTATGGCTCACATCAACACCATTATCCCAGAAACCCTAGACCCCCTCCAATTTGCATACCGCCCCAACAGATCCACAGATAATGCAACCTCTATTGCACTCAACACTGCCCTTTCCCACCTGGACAAAAGGAGTGAGAATGCTATGTGAGAATGCTATTCATTGACCACAGCTCAGCGTTCAACACCATAGTGTCCTCAAAGCTCACCACTAAGGTAAGGACCCTGGGACTAAACACCTCCCTCCCTAAAATTTGTCAAAGACTCCAGCCACCCTAGTCATAGACTGTTCTCTCTGCTACCATACGGCAAGCGGCACCGTAGCGCTAATTTTAGGTTCAAAAGGCTTCTCATCAGCTTCTACCCCAAGCCATAAGACTCCTGAACAGCTAATCATAGGGCTACCCAGACCCCTGTTTTACGCTGCTGCTACTCTCTGTTCATAATCTATGCATAGTCACTTTGTATCTACCCACATGTACAGTTGAAGTCGGAAGTTTACATACACCTTAGCCAAATACATTTAAACTCAGTTTTTCACAATTCCTGACATTTAATCCAAGTAAAATGTTCCTGTCTTAGGTCAGTTAGGATCACCACTTTATTTTAATAATGTGAAATGTCAGAATAATAGTAGAGAGAATGATTTATTCCAGCTTTTATTTCTTTCATCACATTCCCAGTGGGTCAGAAGTTTACATACACTCAATTAATATTTGGTAGCATTGCCTATACATTGTTTAACTTGGGTCAAACGTTTTGGGTAGCCTTCCACAAGCTTCCCACAATAAGTTGGGTGAATTTTGGCCCATTCCTCCTGACAGAACTGGTGTAACTGAGTCAGGTTTGTAGGCTTCCTTGCTCGCACATGCTTTTTCAGTTCTGCCCACAAATTCTCTATGGGATTGAAGTCAGGGCTTTGTGATGGCCACTCCAATACCTTGACTTTGTTCTCCTTAAGCCATTTTGCCACAACTTTGGAAGTATGCTTGGGGTCATTGTACATTTGGAAGACCCATTTGCGACCAAGCTTTAACTTCCTGACTGATGTCTTGAGATGTTGCTTCAATATATCCACATAATTTTCCGTCCTCATGATGCCATCTATTTTGTGAAGTGCACCAGTCCCTCCTGCAGCAAAGCACCCCCACAACATGATGCTGCCTCCCCCGTGCTTCACGGTTGGAATGGTGTTCTTCGGCTTGCAAGCGTCCCCCTTTTTCCTCCAAGCATAACGATGGTCATTATGGCCAAACAGTTATATTTTTGTTTCATCAGACTAGAGGACATTTCTCCAAAAAGTCCCCATGTGCAGTTCCAAACCGTAGTCTGGCTTTTTTATGGCGGTTTTTGAGCAGTGGCTTCTTCCTTGCTGAGTGGCCTTTCAGGTTATGTCGATATAGGACTTGTTTTACTGTGGATATAGATACTTTTGTACTTGTTTCCTCCAGCAGCTTCACAAGGTCCTTTGCTGCTGTTCTGGGATTGATTTGCGCTTTTCGCACCAAAGTACGTTCATCTCTAGGAGACAGAATGCGTCTCCTTCCTGAGCGGTATGGCGGCTGCGTGGTCCCATGGTGTTTATACTTGCATGCTATTGTTTGTACAGATGAACGTGGTACCTTCAGGCATTTGGAAATTGCTCCCAAGGATGAACCAGACTTGTGGAGGTCTACAATTTTTTTTCTGAGGTCTTGGCTGATTTCTTTTGATTTTCCCATGATGTCAAGCAAAGACGCACTGGGTTTGAAGGTAGGCCTTGAAATACATCCACAGGTACACCTCCAATTGACTCAAGTGATGTCAATCAGCATATCAGAAGCTTCTGAAGCCATGACATCATTTTCTGGAATTTTCCAAGCTGTTTAAAGGCACAGTCAACTTAGTGTATGTAAACTTCTGACCCACTGGAATTGTGATACAGTGAATTATAAGTGAATTAATCTGTCTGTAAACAATTGTTGGAAATATTACTTCTGTCATGCACAAAGTAGATGTCCTAACCGACTTGCCAAAACTATACTTTGTTAACAAGAAATTTGTGGAGTGGTTGAAAAACGAGTTTTAATGACTTTGACCTAAGTGTATGCAAACTTCCAACTTCAACTGTACATATTACCTCAATTACCACGACTAACCGGTACCCCCTGTATATAGCCTCGCTTGTTATTTTACTGCTGCTGTTTAATTATTTGTTACTTTTATTTACTATTTTCTATTTCTATCTTTATAAAAAAAAAAAAACTTTTTCTTAAAACGTTGTTGGTTTTGGGCTTGTAAGTAAGCGTTTCACTGTGAGGTCTACACTTGTTGTATTCGGCGCATTTGACAAATAACATTTGATGGATGAATCCTGGTTTCAACTGTACCAGGCAGATGGCAGACAGCGTGATTGGCATCATGTTGGGGCGAGCGGTTTGCTGATGTCAACATTGTGAACAGAGTGTCTCATGGTATGGGCAGGCACAAGCTGCGGACAATGAACAAAATTGCTTTTATCGATGGCAATTTAAATACACAGAGATCCCGTGACGAGATCTTGAGACCCATTGTTGTGTCATTCATCCACCGCCATCAGTTCATGTTTCAGCATGATAATGCACAGCCCCATGTCTCAAGGACCTTTACACAATTCCCGATAGCTGAAAATGTCTCAGTTCTTCCATGGCCTGCATACTAAAAAATAAAATTACAGTTTTCATTACATATTCCGGATGTATTCCACATGGATCATGAAGTAGACTTTATATTAGTTGGAATTTTCACCACAGTCGGAAATATGATAAAAAAGTATTTACCAAAGACATGTCAGTTTGGGCAGTGGACCATGGTATTTCTGACCAGGTTGTAGAGGAAGGGGAGTAGGGGTTAGGGACGGAGGGGGTTGGTACAGGAGAAGGATGGAATATTTTTGATTTGGGAAGAAGGAAGCTCAGAAAGAAAAACACCCAGAGGAAAAGGGACAGTGGTGGAGAGGAGGTGAGGAAAGGGAGTGGGCAAGGGGAAGGGAGGGCATTTTGGGAATGGGGCTCTGGGGAACATATCTCAGCTGCACGAGGCCTCAGAGTGGCACCTACCTCTGGCCTGCTACCTTGTTCTTTCCTGTTCCACTTCCTCTGTTTTCGCTCTTCTGCAACCCCCCCCCCCCCCCAGGCTCTCATTCTATGGACACCAACCATATCCCTCTAGTTTGTCCTCAACATACACCCACACTAACTTAGACAAATTCCCTTACTTATACAAATATCTAGTACACACAAACATTGTCACATACAGTGCATTCGGTAAGTAGGCTACCTGGGGCGACAGGTAGCCTAGTGGTTAGAGCATTGGTCCAGTAACCAAAAGGTTGCTAGATAAAATCCCTGAACTGACAAGGTAAACATCTGTCGTTCTGCCCCTGAACAAGGCAGAACTAGGCTGTCATTGTGAAAAATAATTTGTTCTAGTTAAATAAAAGTATTCAGACTTTACATACAGCCTTATTCTAAAATGGATTAAGTAAAACATTTTCCTCATCAATCTACACACAATACCCCATAATGTTTTTAGACATTTTTGCAAATGTATTAAAAATTAAAACAGAAATACCTTATTTACATAAGTATTCAGACCTTTTGTTATGAGACTCAAAATTGAGCTCAGGTGCATCCTGTTTCCTTTGATCAATCTTGAGATGTTTCTACAACTTGATTGGAGTCCACATGTAGTAAATTAAATTGATTGGACATAATTTGGAAAGGCACACACCTGTCTATATAAGGTCCCACAGTTGACAGTGCATGTCAGAGCAAAAACCAAGCCACGAGGTCGAAGGAATTGTCCTTAGAGCTCAGAGATAGGATTATGTCGAAGCACAGATCTGGGGAAGGTACCAAAAAATGTCTGCAGCATTGAAGGTCCCCAAGAACACAGTGGCCTCCATCATTCTTAAATGGAAGAAGTTTGGAACCATCAAGACTCTTCCTAGAGCTGGCCACCCGGGAAATCTGAGTAATCAGGGGAGAAGGGCCTTGGTCAGGGAGGTGACCAAGAACCTGATGGTCACTCTGACAGAGCTCCAGAGTTCCTCTATGGAGATGAGAGAATCTCTGCAGCACTCCACCAATCAGGCCTTTATTGCCAGACGGAAGCCACTTCTCAGTAAAAGGCACATGACAGCCCACTTGGAGTTTGCCAAAAGGGACCTAAAGGACTCAGACCATGAGAAACAAGATTCTCTGGTCTGATGAAACCAAGATTGAACTCTTTGGCCTGAATGCCAAGCGTCACATCTGGAGAACCCTGGCATGGGGTGGCAGCATCATGCTGTGGGGATGTTTTTCAGTGGGAGGGACTGGGAGACTAGTCAGCATGGGGGAAAGATGAACAGAGAAAAGTACAGAGAAATCCTTGACGAAATCCTGCTCCAGCACTTAGACTGGGGGGAAGGTTCACCTTCCAACAGGACAATGACACTAAGCACACAGCCAAGACAATGCAGGAGTGGCATCAGGACAAGTCTCTGAATGTCCTTGAGTGGCCCAGCCAGAGCCCGGACTTAAAACCTGATCGAACATCTCTGGAGAGACCTGAAAATAGCTGTGCAGCAACGCTCCTCATCCAACCTGACAGAGCATCATACCCAAGAAGAGTCGAGACTGTATTTGCTGCCAAAGGTGCTTCAACAAAGTACTGAGTAAAGGGTCTGAATACTTATGTAAATGTGTATTCCAGTTCTTAAAAAAAAAAAAAAAAGATCAAACATTTCTAAAAAACTGTTTTTGCTTTGTCATTATGGGGTATTGTGTGTAGATTGATGAGGGGGGGGAAACAATTTAATCCATATTAGAATAAGGCTGAAACGTAACAACATTTGGAAAAAGTCAAGGGGTCTGAATACTTTCCGTATGCACTGTATACACACCTGTGGCAGTTGTAGCAGTTGTAGCAATTCTGATCCCTTGCCCTGACCGGACAACCTCCTAGGCTACGACATCCTCTGGCCTCCTCCCTGTGCGCCCCACTGTGCATTGAGGTAGTAAATCCATCTCTTCCTTCTCACCAAGCCCCTCACCCCCTCTCCTCCCTCTACCTCCCCCCATGACCTTCCCCTGTCCTTAAATCACTCTCACACCCCCTGCTCAGCTCTGCAGAGAGGAGGTAGTGGACCACGGCAGCACTAGCACAGTCTCTTCAACACTGCCAAGCCAGTAAAAGCACTCCTGTGTGAATATGGAGTGAATTGTCAAAAGGTGAGTTTCCTGTGTGTGATGCAGTTGGTCCTGTGTGATGCCTCTGCTGGTTGAAGTAGGGCCCTATAAAATCTGTGTTGCGGAGAACCCGGACAGAATCACGAAATACAGACATTAAAACCAAATTCAACAATATTCCAACATTTATTGAACTTCAAATCAAATGTTATTTGTCACGTCCTCAGAATACAACCATGCATACCATGCTTACTTACAAGCCCTTAACCAACAATGCAGTTCAAGAAATAGAGTTAAGAAAAAATGTACTAAATAAACTAAATAAAAAAACGAAATAAAAAGTAACACAATAAAATAACAATAATGAGGCTATGTACTGGGGGTACTGGTACAGAGTCAATGTGCGGGGGCACCAGTTAGTCGAGGTCATTTGTACATGTAGGTAGGGGTAAAGTGACTATGCATAGATAATAAACAGCAAGTAGCAGCATTGGTAGGGGGGTGTAAATAGTCCGGGTGGCCATTAGCAGGTGGCCACCCGGTAATAATCTAAATGTATTGAACTTCTTAGAAAATTCATTAATTTGCCCAAGTTAATCATAAGATCTGAACAAAATACATCAGTGATTCATATTTTCCTGCAAATTTTTGAAACTCAGGAATGCCCTGTCAGTGTGTGTGTGTGTGGCGCTTATGTCTAGCCGTTAGCAAAGATGATAATGACAACCGTCTTCTGGTAGAGATGGAAAGGCTTTCTCAAAAACCTTCTCAATGAAATGTTAACTACAAAGTAGCCGATGCCTACCTGGCAGAATGAGATCATGATTATTTGCATCAATCCATCAATACAGTGGCCATTTGTTTTCGCAAACTCTGCAATCACATGAGCACTACAGAAACATCTGGTGCGCACTTGCATTAAAGGGTCTACATCCCCCCCCAAAAATGTATTTGATTTTTCCCAAAACTCAAAAGTGGTCTGCTGATGTTTTTTAAGCATTGTTGTGCAATTAGAAAATCCAATTTGACTGTTTTTCTATTAAAAAGGTGTGATTCTGAGAGCAAAAACCTGAAAAAACTGAAACCTGGATAAACAGTTTGGTAAAAAACTAAAGATAATAGGCAAAACATATAAGTGATTTTATAGAGCCCTACTGAAGGAAAATCTGTCTGCTTTCAGCCTACACACGCCTCTTTGCCTTGTTGACTGTGCAGTCTTCGAAAGTCTCTGAGGCAAACTGCACCAACCTGCTACCACCCCAGATAGGTAGCCTGGTGGGTAGGGGCGTCGGACAGTAACCAAGCTGACAAGGTAGAAATCTGTTGTAACCCACTGTTCCCCGGGCGCTGTGGATGTTGATTAAGACAGCACTCTGCACCTCTCTGATTCAGAGGGGTTGGGTTAAATGCAGAAGACACAATTCAGTTGAATGCATTCAGTTGTACCACTGACTAGGTATCTCCCTTGTCCAGATGTCTTACTGTGGAATATCTAAAGCTATGCAATGCCATACAATACCACTAGGTGGAAGGAGTAAACTGTATCTTAATCAAAACCAGCTCAGCTCTGCATTTCTCCCTGCTGTCATGCACTATTCTAGCAGAGCTCAAATCTACCACCAGATCCTAACCTCATCCTTTTCCCAGGTCATTTATAATTGGTCAGCTGGTAATGGACTGTATTCTGATGGTGGAACAAACAGAGAGGCAGAAATATGGAGCAAATCAAATCATCAAATCGAATAAAATCCAAAAAGCCCTTATACAACGTATGTGTCTAATCCTGAATGCTGATTGGTTAAAACCACATTCCTGCCGTGTCTATTTAAGTGATAATGCCCGATAAGACGGTGCTTTCATTTTACGTTCTTATCCCTTGCTTGCTAGTTAGCCAACTACTGCTAATTTACAGTCACGTCAAATGTCAAAAAGAAGAACAACAGTAGCTGCATGTACATTTATTTTAGCTGTTTTCTAGAGACATTTATTTGGATACATCCATAACAATGAGCTAATGAGGCGTGATTTCACCTGGCATAGATAATGTGCTCTCTCATCAGGACACTGTTGTTCAGAGGAGCTAGTCAACAACACAGCTAACACAATCACTTCAAACTGAAGCTGGAAAGACTACAAACTAGCTGCACTTCTTTTTCGTTTGACTTTTTTTCAATTGACACTTCTTTGTATATATATCCATAAAAATGATGCCAGCTGATTCATGATTTTGACTTGCTGAGACTAGCCTCCGGTCTGTCCATCTCGTCCCGACCCCTACACGTTCATTACTTTGGGACAGCTGGAGATCGAATTTGAATTGTCACGTCTACTCCCGCTCCTCTCCTCCGGCATTTAACGTCGCTGGTTTTACTAACCACCGGACCTGGCTTTCATCATCACGCGCACCTGCGCTTCTTCACTAGGCACACCTGGACTCTATCACTTCACTGATTACCTCCCCTGTATCTGTCACCTCCTTAGTTCCATTCCCCAGGCAGGGTTGACTAGGTGTTCCATGTCTATACGCTACTCGTGGTTGTTATAGTGGTCTCTGTTCCGTTTATTATTAAACTCACCACCTGCACTTGCTTTCCGAATCCCAGCGTATAAATTACATGAATATTGAAACAATGTTGCAAATGTCGGAGAGACAGACAGCAAGGTTTATACAAATCTCCGCTGTTGAAAACTAAATGTTAGTCTAAAAGAAATGCAAGATAACGTCTAGATGCTTTTTATAGTGGAGATCAAGTTTATAATTTGCCTGGCTGGACTGATGAGACAGTGGATTGCACAGTCAGATGGAACAGAGTAAATAGGCATTTTAACATCATAGATTTAGCCAGTGGTAATTTGTGGAATAGACACCGGCTAGAGTTATTTTTTTAACCAATCAGCATTCAGGATTAGACCCACCCATTGTGTAATCCTCCCCAAAAAGACTTAATGACTGGGTCTAGCAACCGAACCGATAGAATGGATGACTAGCCGGCTTGGGAAGCAACCCTAGATTTGTGTCGATACTACATCTTGTGGAAGGATGAAATTAATAAATTCATCAAAATAACGTTTTTAATGAAAATGTCAATCATTATTTGAATATGTTGGTAACCTGTTGTATAAAAGTGATTATGCCCTCGAAACCGGTGTTTGGAGGATAAAACACCCGTGCCAATACATCCTCCAAACAGCGGCTTCTGGGTCATTATCAGTTAATTAATCAACAATGCAGTTTTAAGAAAATAAGATTTAAGAAAATATTTACTAAATAAACAAAAGTTTAAAAAAAGTAACACAATAAAATAACAATAACGAGGTTATATACAAGGGTACCGGTACTGAGCAATGTGCGGGGTACAGGTTAGTCGAGGTAATTGAGGTTATATGTACAGTACCAGTCCAAAGTTTGGACACCTAATCATTTAAGGATTTTTGTTTATTTTACTATTTTCTACATTGTAGAATAATCGTGAAGATATAAAAACTATAAAATAACACATATGGAATCTTGTAGTAACCCCAAAAAGTGTTAAACAAATCTAAATAGATTTTAGATGTTAGATTCTTCAAAGTAGCCATGCTTTGACATGATGACGGGGTAATTGTTCAGCATTCTTATGGCTTGGGAGTAGAAGCTGTTAAGGAGCATTTTGGCTTAGACTTGGCATTCCGGTACCGCTTGCCATGCGGTAGCAGAGAGAACAGTCTATGACTGGAGTCTGACAATTTTTTTGGGCCTTCCTCTGGCACCGCCTAGTATAGAGGTGCTGGAAGCTTGGCCACCGTGATGTACTGGGCCGTACACACTACCCTCTGTAGTGCCTTACGGTCGGATGCCGAGCAGTTGCCATACCATGCGGGGATGCAGACATCTAGTAGAAGTGTCAATAATTGCCACTCAGATAACTTTGTAACTTTGTCTGTTTGTGAATGATGAGAGAAACAACATATCTCCAGAGACCTGTAATACACAAATTAAGCTTCTTGATAAGAGAATGTTTAGAAAAAAAATACTTCAACTTTCCCCTTAGAGCAGCCTGGTCTCAGAGCAAAAGGTATTATATTATATGATACAGTTGAAGTCAGAAGTTTACATACATTTAGGTTGGAGTCATTAAAACTCGTTTTTCAACCACTCCACATATTTCTTGTTAACAAACTATAGTTTTGGAAAGTCGGTTAGGACATCTACTTTGTTCATGACACAAGTACGCCTGAAGGTACCACATTCATCTGTACAAACAATAGTACGCAAGTATAAATGCCATGGGACCACGCAGCCATCATACTGCTCAGCATTCTGTGTTCTGTCTCCTAGAGATGAATGTACTTTGGTGCGAAAAGTGCAAATCAATCCCAGAACAACAGCAAAGGACCTTGTGAAGATGCTGGAGGAAAAATGTTCAAAAGTATCTATATCCAGAGTAAAAGCTCTATACCGACATAATCTGAAAGGCCGCTCAGCAAGGAAGAGGCCACTGCTCAAAAAACGCCATAAAAAAAGCCAGACTACGGTTTGCAAATGCACATGGGGACAAAAAACATATTTTTTTAGAAATGTCCTCTGGTCTGATGAAACAAAAATATAACTGTTTGGCCATAATGACCATCGTTATGCTTGGAGGAAAAAGGGGGAGGATTGCAAGCTGAAGAACACCATCCCAACCGTGAAGCACGGGGGTGGCAGCATCATGTTGTGGGGGTGCTTTGCTGCAGGAGGGACTGGTGCACTTCACAAAATAGATGGCATCATGAGGACGGAAAATTATGTGGATATATTGAAGCAACATCTCAAGACATCAGTCAGGAAGTTAAAGCTTGGTTCCAAATGGGTCTTCCAAATGTACAATGGCCCCAAGCATACTTCCAAAGTTGTGGCAAAATGGCTTAAGGAGAACAAAGTCAATGTATTGGAGTGGCCATCACAAAGCCCTGACTTCAATCCTATAGACATTTTGTGGGCAGAACTGAAAAAGTGTGTGCGAGCAAGGAGGCCTACAAACCTGACTCAGTTACACCAGCTCTGTCAGGAGGAATTGGCCAAAATTCACCAAACTTATTGTGGGAAGCTTATGGATGGCTACCTGAAACGTTTGACCCAAGTTAAACAATTTAAAGGCAATGCTACCAAATATTAATTGAGTGTATGTAAACTTCTGATCCATTGGGAATGTGATGAAAGAAATAAAAGCTGAAATAAATCATTCTCTCTACTATTATTCTGACATATCATGTTCTTAAAATAAAGACAGGGAATTTTTACTTGGATTAAATGTCAGGAATTGTGAAAAATTGAGTTTAAATGTATTTGGCTAAGGTGTATGTAAACTTCCGACTTCAACTGTATATAAACTCCGTGCCATTCCATTTAGTACAGGGGACTCCAACCTTTTCTAGCACGAGAGCTACTTTAAAAAAATAAAACATGTCTCGAGCTACTCATTTTTTCCCAGCTTTCAAATAGGTACATTATTCTCTTCTCATCTCCCCTGCAACTCTTCCCCATGTCCTTAGTGTACCAGAGAAAGTAGTGCACTGTTTTCTGTCAATATACCTGGTAAAATAATGGTTAATAAACAGCTCAAAGGGGGTAGCTCGCGATCGACCTGTTGGAGACCCCTGATTTAGTGCAATATGTTAGGCAGTGTTGCAGCCTGGTCTCATAGCATTTTGTATTATTTCTGTATGTAAATCTGAGACACTCCATTTTATGGTATTATGATGACAGAGCTACAAGAGTTTGTGTTTTGAATTTCGTGTCCACACATTGTCAGTTGTGGTTGCAAGTCTGATTTGCAAATGTGTAATTTAATTTCTCAATTTTGTATCATGATGTGTGAAAGATTTAACAGTGGAAAACTTTCAAATTGACATTTTAATATATTCAATTAGATTTGCAAGCATCATTTATTTTACGACTATGAATATTCTGCTGTGAATCAAAAATACACTTACACATTTAGAATCTGCGCTCGCTTGGAGTTCTGTCACTGTTGTCAGGTTACCAAGAGATTCATGGAGTTGTAGAAAAATGTGCAAGTAAAATGTTACTTGATTTGAGATGCTCTGGGGGCAGGACCTTTCCCTCTGCCAAAACCACAGCCACCTAAGCATGGGCTGGATTGTTCCATCAGGATGCACATTTTTCTCTTATTCCATCCCTTTACTTAGATTTGTGTGTATTAGGGAGTTGTTGTGGAATTGTTAGATTACTTATTGATATTGCTGCACCGTCGGAACTAGAAGCACAAGCATTTCGCTACACTCGCAGTAACACCTGCACATGTGTATGTGACCAATAACATTTGATTTGATTTGAGGATGAGGACTGAACTGTATACATGTTTTTGTTCAATTTAGGACACAATTATTTTAATGAAGTGTTAGTGAAGTGCTGGAACAAAAACCTGTACACTCCTGTGTAAAGAACCTATGGCTTTCATGACCTCAATTGACAAAATATAGTTACCATTTTCTTCTGTTAATCTATGTAGGTTTGTCATATGCTTTACAGGAGCCTGGTGGAGATGGATACAGCCATTCTCAACCTGCATCCAGGTTGAGGCCTGCTACCAGCAGGAACATGGAGCACTCTATGCCAGTGTCCGGGCTCTGGCTGGGCCACTCAAGGACATTCAGAGACTTGTCCCGAAGCCACTCCTGTGTTGTCTTGGCTGTGTGCTTAGGGTCGTTGTCCTGAGGTCCTTTGCGCTCTGGAGCAGGCTTTCATCAAGGATCTCTCTGTACTTTGCCCCGTTCATCTTTCCCTCGATCCTGACTAGTCTCCCAGTCCATGCCCCTGAAAAACATCCCCACAGCATGATGTTGACACCACCATGCTTCACTGTAGGGATGGTGCCAGGTTTCCTCCAGACGTGACGCTTGGCATTCAGGCCAAAGAGTTCAATCTTGGTTTCATCAGACCAGAGAATCTTGTTTCTCATGGTCTGAGAGTCCTTTAGGTGCCTTTTGGCAAACTCCAAGTGGGCTGTCATGTTCCTTTTACTGAGGCGTGGCTTCTGTCTGGCCACTCTAGCATAAAGGCCTGATTGGTGGAGTGCTGCGGAGATGGTTGTCCTTCTGGAAGGTTCTTCCCTCTCCACAGAGGAACTCAGAGCTCTGTCAGAGTGACCATCGAGTTCTTGGTCACCTCCCCTGATTGCTGAGTTTGGCAGGGCGGCCAGCTCTAGGAAGAGTCTTGGTGGTTCCAAACTTCTTCCATTTAAGAATGATGGAGGCCACTGTGTTCTTGGGGACCTTCAATGCTGCAGAAATGTTTTGGTACCCTTCCCCAGATCTGTGCTTCGACACAATCGTCTCAGCGCTCTACGGAAAATTCCTTTGACCTGATGGCTTGGTTTTTGCTCTGACATACACTGTCAACTGTGGGACCTTATATAGACAAGTGTGTGCCTTTCCAAATCATGTCCAATCAATTGAATTTACCACAGGTGGACTCTAATCAAGTTGTAGAAACATCTCAAGGATGATCAATGAAAACAGGATGCACCTGAGCTCAATTTCGAAGCCCTATGCACCATAAACTTGTCGACTCCTTGAATAAATCCCTGTCAGAGAGACTGATTAGATGGTCTGGCAGGAGGCCATGGGCCAATGGGAGGTCAGGGGTGAGGGCTTAGGGGTCAGAGGGAGTGAGGGAAGTTACAGACATGAAGATACAACTTGAACCACAGAGTAAGGCTAACTTTAAACCAAAATGCATGAAACACGTGTCCAACGCAGCTGTTTGTTGGGGAATAATGCTGTTTTACAGTTTTAGTTGGTTGATGGATAGTCTTTGCAACTATTCTGAAAGGACAGCACAACAAGCCTCAATATCCAGGTCATAAGCATTGACTGTAATACCTGGGTCCTGTGGTTGTCTGGCAACATTCTGCTTTCTCGTGATCTTACTTCCTCTCCACCTGAAATGCAATAACCAAAAAAACTTAAATAACAATAAGCCTAGTCAGTCACTAACTTGGCTAACTAGGCTAATTAAACACTCATGTCAAATTTGCACATCAGCTAAATGATACCCAACCAACAGTCTATTTGCAGTAAACTTTCGAGGGGCATTTTTCTCACCAACCTTTTCAGTCACCAATGAATCAATAAACAGGCAGTGCAATGAAATTAAGTAGTTAGACAGAAGTGTTCAAAAGTCAGTAACAAGTCTTTAAACTATAGCTAGCAAATATACGTTTTATTTTTTAGAAACTTAGCTAACATTAGCTACTCTGCAGTAATGATGGTGGGAGTTAGCTAGCAGTTTCAATTTAGTTAGATAGCTAGCTAAGTAATGGCCTTTATTTCATCTTTAGCAACAGATGGTTAACTAGCAAATATATTTATTTTCCCTTCACATCTAAAGCTGCCTGATAAAGCTAGCCAGTTGATAATAAAGTTGATAATAAAGCTAGGATGAATAGCGTCTGTCAATGCAATTGCTGGTCTTGAATTAGTCTGAAATGTACCATTATATTTCACATGATAAGCAAACTACTGTCATGCATTTTCACTCAAAAAAAGGATGTACTCAGATGAAAGAGACGATTTCTTTCAATTATATTGTTTTGGTTTTATTTACCTCATCCTCACTTGCTCATGTGTGTAGCAACTTCCTGAGATTTGATTAATGGAACAATCCAGCCAATGGTTATGGCTGTGGTTTTGGCAGAGGGAACTAATTGGTTAGCAGTAAAACCTCTTTCCCCCAGAGCAGCTCTCACGTTGTGTGAAGGATCGGGAGACAGGCGCAGGAATGCGTAATAGGGGTTTTTATTGACCCAAATTACAGCATGCCATGTAAAGGCACGGGGACAAAGACCAAACAAACACGTATACAAAACACAGGGTTGAAACCCAAACAAAAAGAGCGAGGAGTACGTCGAATAAATACACGGGGCGAGACCCGTAATCATGTATGCACAGGCACAGGCACAGGCACAGGCACAGGCACAGGCACAGGCACAGGCACAGGCACAGGCACAGGCACAATGGACATGGGAACAATAATCGACAGCCCAATGGTGAAACAAAGGGCACATTTACACAAATGCAATCAGCGAGGAATTGGAACCAGGTGTGCGTAATGACACAGTTCAGTGCCTAGAGGCTGGTGACGTAGACCTCTGAAACTGGTGCACGGAATGAGCAACAGTACCGAAGGGATCCGTGACAAGCTCAAATCCTAAACTTAGCCCTTTCCTGTTAAAGCAGGACAATGCCCCCATGCACAAAGCAAGGTCCATACAGAAATGATTTGTCGAGATCGGTGTGGAAGAACTTGACAGAGCCCTGAATTGGAACACCGACTGCCATCCAGGCCTAATCACCCAACATCAGTGCCCAACCTCACTAATGCTCTTGTGGCTGAATGGAAGCAAGTCCCTGCAGCAATGTTGCAACATCTAGTGGAAAGCCTTCGCAGAAGGGTGGAGGCTGTTAAAGCAGCAAAGGGTGGACCAATTCCATATTAATGCCCATGATTTTGGAACGAGATGGTGTCCGCATACTTTTGGTTATGTAATGTTTATCATACTAAAGCAGTCGAATGTAGCATATCATACTAAAGCAGTCAAACATAATATAAAATACTAAAGCAGTCGAATGTGCATATCATACTAAGCAGTCGAACGTAATATATCATAATAAAGCAGCTGAACGTAACATATCATACTAAAGCAGTTCAACATAATATACTGCTCAAAAAAATAAAGGGAACACTTAAACAACACAATGTAACTCCAAGTCAATCACACTTCTGTGAAATCAAACTGTCCACTTAGGAAGCAACACTGATTGACAAATTTCACATGCTGTTGTGCAAATGGAATAGACAACAGGTGGAAATTATAGGCAATTAGCAAGACACCCCCAATAAAGGAGTGGTTCTGCAGGTGGGGACCACAGACCACTTCTCAGTTCCTATGCTTCCTGGCTGATGTTTTGGTCACTTTTGAATGCTGGCGGTGCTTTCATTCTAGTGGTAGCATGAGACGGAGTCTACAACCCACACAAGGGGCTCAGGTAGTGCAGCTCATCCAGGATGGCACATCAATGCGAGCTGTGGCAAGAAGGTTTGCTGTGTCTGTCAACGTAGTGTCCAGAGCATGGAGGCGCTACCAGGAGACAGGCCAGTACATCAGGAGATGTGGAGGAGGCCGTAGGAGGGCAACAACCCAGCAGCAGGACCGCTACCTCCGCCTTTGTGCAAGGAGGAGCACTGCCAGAGCCCTGCAAAATGACCTCCAGCAGGCCACAAATGTGCATGTGTCTGCTCAAATGGTCAGAAACAGACTCCATGAGGGTGGTAAGAGGGCCCGACGTCCACAGGTGGGGGTTGTGCTTACAGCCCAACACCGTGCAGAACGTTTGGCATTTGCCAGAGAACACCAAGATTGGTAAATTCGCCACTGGCGCCCTGTGCTCTTCACAGATGAAAGCAGGTTCACACTGAGCACATGTGACAGACGTGACAGAGTCTGGAGACGCCGTGGAGAACGTTCTGCTGTCTGCAATATCCTCCAGCATGACCGGTTTGGCGGTGGGTCAGTCATGGTGTGGGGTGGCATTTCTTTGGGGGGCCACACAGCCCTCCATGTGCTCGCCAGAGGTAGCCTGACTGCCATTAGGTCCCGAGATGAGATCCTCAGACCCCTTGTGAGACCATATGCTGGTGCGGTTGGCCCTGGGTTCCTCCTAATGCAAGACAATGCTAGACCTCATGTGGCTGGAGTGTGTCAGCAGTTCCTGCAAGAGGAAGGCATTGATGCTATGGACTGGCCCGTCCGTTCCCCAGACCTGAATCCAATTGAGCACATCTGGGACATCATGTCTCGCTCCATCCACCAATGCCACATTGCACCACAGACTGTCCAGGAGTTGGCGGATGCTTTAGTCCAGGTCTGGGAGGAGATCCCTCAGGAGACCATCCGCCACCTCATCAGGAGCATGCCCAGGTGTTGTAGGGAGGTCATACAGGCACGTGGACGCCACACACACTACTGAGCCTCATTTTGACTTGTTTTAAGGACATTACATCAATGTTGGATCAGCCTGTAGTGTGGTTTTCCACTTTAATTTTGAGTGTGACTCCAAATCCAGACCTCCATGGGTTGATAAATTGGATTTCCATTGATTATTTTTGTGTGATTTTGTTGTCAGCACATTCAACTATGTAAACAAAAAAGTATTTAATAAGATTATTTCATTCATTCGGATCTAGGATGTGTTATTTTAGTGTTCCCTTTATTTTTTTGAGCAGTGTATATCATACTAAAACAGTCTAACATAATATATCATACTAAGCAGTCGAACGTAATATATCATAATAAAGCAGCTGAACGTAGCATATCATACTAAGCAGTCCAATGTAATATATCATACTAACCCATCAAGATGTAGAATACTATATGTCCTACAATTTGTATTATATTGTACAACCGCTATTACGTTGGTATGCCAATTTAATGTAACCTAATGCAAAGTAACATATCATACTAAAAGGAGTGGCTCGGATTTTGTAAAATATAATACGTTTTTGTCTGAGACCAAGTTGCACATTAGAGCTCTTTACTAAAGCCAAGCTGGTGCTTTTTTCATTCAGTACCCCTGAGTTAGAGGTTCCAGTTGATTGAACATTTCTTAGCTTGTTTGTACACATTCCTTGGGCTTAGAACACATTTATTTTTATTTAGTAAAAAAAATTATTTACAAAGGCAAAAAACATAAAGCTGTTGTTTTGACCAGCGATTGGACATGTGTTTATAGTGAGATAGTGGGCAATTTCCTCAGGCTTCGGGGGTTAAACCCAATTATTTATATGTACACTAGATGACTGACAGGGGGCGCTGTTTTGAAGCCACTGCACCTCCGTCTTCGCACTCCCCCACCGTTGTAAATTTTTTGGGGAAGCTATCGAAATGCATTTATTAATGTTTACATTTGTTTTAGCCATGTGTATTCTATTACAGACACCTTAATGCATACTATATTATTTGAGCTAAACATAAATCATTTTATTATTTTTGTTTCTTAAAGTATGTATTTTTTAAAGTTCTAATGTTACTTTCCCCACTACAACAACTAAAAATACTTAAATAAATGTAATTTTGTCATTGCAACATTTAATTGAAATGCTGTAGAATTCCATTCATTCCTATGGAGGACTGCTTCTTCTGGATGGGGGGGGGGCAATATGACTGGCCGGTGGCTTCAAAGAATTTCATTGGCCAATAATACATAGCGTCAGCAATCCAAGGTTTATATATATAATTTGTTAAACCCTTGTTGTGTTTCAAGGGAAGAGCAGTAGAATACCCCTGGCTTTAACAAGAGCCTGTACCTCCCAACCCTTTATCTTTTGGTATAGATTTCTCTCCACCACTTAGCAGTAGTGGTGCCATAGTCATCAGAGGCATGAGACAGAACAGTGGTGTTTGCCAAGCTGCCCTAGGCTGTTGTCATTCCCAGCTGGTGCGACCTGGCGATGCCCAACACTTACCCCATGGTTATCATAACACCCTCAGGCCTGCCCACACTGGCCACTGGTCAACACACACACACACACAAAGCGTACACCAGCAGTCGGCTCATAATAATGGCTGGAATGGAGTGAATGGAATGGTATCAAACACCATTCCATTCACTCCATTCCAGCCATTACACTCCATTCCAGCCATTATTATGACCCGTCCTCCCCTCAGCAGCCTCCACTTACGTACAGTCGTGGCCAAAAGTTTTGAGAATGACACAAACATTAATTTTCACAAAGTCTGCTGCCTCAGTTTGTATGATGGCAATTTGCATATACTCCAGAATGTTATGAAGAGTGATCAGATGAATTGCAATTAATTGCAAAGTCCCTCTTTGCCATGCAAATTAACTGAATCCCCAAAAAACATTTCCAATGCATTTTAGCCCTGCCACAAAAGGACCAGCTGACATCATGTCAGTGATTCTCTCGTTAACACAGGTGTGAGTGTTGACGAGGACAAGGCTGAAGATCACTCTGTCATGCTGATTGAGTTCGAATAACAGACTGGAAGCTTCAAAAGGAGGATGGTGCTTGGAATCATTGTTCTTCCTCTGTCAACCATGGTTACCTGCAAGGAAACATGTGCCGTCATCATTGCTTTGCACAAAAAGGGCTTCACAGGCAAGGATATTGCTGCCAGTAAGATTGCACCTAAATCAGCCATTTATCGGATCATCAAGAACTTCAAGGAGAGTGGTTCAATTGTTGTGAAGAAGGCTTCAGGGCGCCCAAGAAAGTCCAGCAAGCGCCAGGACCATCTCCTAAAGTTGATTCAGCTGCGGGATCAGGGCACCACCAGTACAGAGCTTGCTCAGGAATGGCAGCAGGCAGGTGTGAGTGCATCTGCACGCACAGTGAGGCAAAGACTTTTGGAGGACGGCCTGGTGTCAAGAAGGGCAGCAAAGAAGCCACTTCTCTCCGGGAAAAACATCAGGGACAGACTAATATTCTGCAAAAAGTACAGGGATTGGACTGCTGAGGACTGGGGTAAAGTTATTTTCCGGGCATCCGGAAAAAGCTTGTCCGGAGAAGACAAGGTGAGCGCTACCATCAGTCCTGTGTCATGCCAACAGTAAAGCATCCTGACACCATTCATGTGTGGGGTTGCTTCTCAGCCAAGGGAGTGGGCTCACTCACAATTTTGCCTAAGAACACAGCCATGAATAAAGAATAGTACCATCACATCCTCCGAGAGCAACTTCTCCCAACCATCCAGGAACAGTTTGGTGACGAACAATGCCTTTTCCAGCATGATGGAGCACCTTGTCATAAGGCAAAAGTGATAACTAAGAGGCTCGGGAACAAAACATCAATATTTTCGGTCCATGGCCAGGAAACTCCCCAGACCTTAATCCCATTGAGAACTTGTGGTCAATCCTCAAGAGGCGGGTGGACAAACAAAAACCCACAAATTCTGACAAACCCCAAGCCTTCATTATGCAAAACTTTTGGCCACGACTGTACACACACACACACACACACACACACACACACACACACACACACACACACACACACACACACACACACACACACACACACACACACACACACACACACACACACACACACACACACACACACACACACACACACACACACACAGCAGTGTTAGTGACTGATCGGCCGGTCAGATTACATGTCAGAGTGCCAGGGCCGTGTGAGATGGTGGATGTGATTCCCTGCCCTTGGTTTGTTATCCACCATATGGCGTTCCCAATCAGTCCCCACTCTTGATGCTGTGTCAGGACCAGGCTGCCCAGCACCGACAGGCTCACCAGAGGAGACACTCCAAGGCTCTGAGCCTGAGAACTAGGGCTTTATGCTTCGCCATGAAACAGATAAATGTCAGAGATGCTTTTAAAAAGGAACTAAATGTCAGAAGGGCTGTATGGGTATTAATAATCTAGTTTACTAATTTGTTAGACATGGAGAATATGAACAAAAAGAAGTCACTGGCGTTCTCGTATTTTAATATGTAAATCTATGACGCAGGTTTGTCATTGCTGACGCAAACAGAGGGATGCCTGGCTCAGACGTTGCTGCAGCTACTGTAATACTAACAGATCACCGTCCCGTGGTGTTGTGTTGGCTCAGATGTCATAATATTGTACTACCTTTACAGTGTTTGATTAGTAGTACTTTGTGTGTTTGTTTGCATATAGGAGGCGTTGTGTATGTATTTTGCTGTCTGGGTTGAGCGGTGGTCTTTACTGGAGCTGTGCTCTGGGTTTGCTCTGTGGTGCAGTGCAGTGCTGAACCTCCTGCTATATAACATACACCATCTGATAACACTTCCAGTATTCTCCACAGGGGGCGCCATTGGTCAGGGAGTAGCAGTCATACAGCAGGTTGAAACACTCCTGCCACTGCAACATTCCTTTTTTCTGCTCTTTCAATGACATTTTCACTGACGTCATCAGTCCCGTCGTCAGATTAAGATAGCAGATAGATTGAAAAGTCATATTTGCTTGATCAGAAGTAGGCCTACTGGTTTACAGGGATTGAAATTATTGTGGGCACTTGGGTGACTGGTTAGGCTTGGAGGTTGACTTGGTGATCAGGCGAACCACGGTTAGATGGTTAGATGGAATCAAGAAAGGACACTGAAAATGGGATCCTCTTCAGTCTCACTCATGGTGTGGTTTATTATATTCAGTGTGTGTGTGGTTGTTTCTTTGGACACACTCAAAGGAAATAAAATGATTCATTGTTTCTGGGTAAGCTGGCATGGATTCAACAACAGGTGAGAAGGTGGAGTTCAATGCCAGCCTTTCCCGACAGACATTTTCAAATCCCAGGGGCACTGGCAGCTCTTAAAGGGCCAGTATCCCATATTGGCCTTTGGAGCACAGGTTCTGCTGAGCCTTTCATACAGTGATAACACAAATGGAGGTAGTGTCTCATTAACCAGTCCCTCTTTTATTCGTTTGGGACTGGTGTACTGTTCTCTGTCAGTGCTGACCCCTCTCTGTCCTGTACCCCCTGTCTCGTCAATGCTTACACTCTCCACTAGATGGGGTCAGTTACTCTGCACGACTCATACTGTTAGTCCCTGACAAATGGGAGAGAGTGGGAACACAATGAGCACCACCCTCTGCAATTGGAACCTGAACTTCCTTACGGCAGACCCGAGGTGGTAGGCAACAACATCTCCGCCATGCTGACTTTCAACACGGGGGCCCACCAAAGGTGTGTGCTTAGTCCCCTCCAGTACTCCCTGTTCACCCACAACTGTGTGGTCAAACATAACACCAACACCCTCATCAAGTTTGCTGATGACACGATGACGGAAGGCCTGATCAACGACAATTATGAGAAAGCCTACAGTGAGGAGGTTAGAGCCCTGGCAGAGTGGTGCCAGGTCAATGACCTCTCCCTTAACGTCAGCAAAACCAATGAGCTGATCGTGGACTATAGGAAGAATAGGGGGGAGAATGCTCCCATCCACATTGACAGGGCTGCAGCAGAGAGGGTCAAGAACTTCAAGTTCCTATGTATACATATCACTGAGGACTTAACGTCCCATCACACCGGTACAGTCATAAAGAAGACGGAGCAGCGCCTCATCTCCCTCAGGCAGCTGAAGAGATTTGGCATGGCCCCTCCAATCGTCTGGAACTTATACAGATGAACTATTGAGAGCATTCTGTCTGGCTGCATTACCACATGGTACAGCAACTGCACCGCCCTCAGTCATAAGTCTCTACTGGTGGCGAGCTCCCAGCCATCTACTACCAGGCAGTGTCTGAGGAATATTTTGGGGTCAAAGACTTCAATCATGGACTGTTCTGCCCGCCACCGTCTGGAAAGCGGTAGAGGAGCATCAGGTCTCAAACCAACAGGCTCCGGGACAACTCCTACCTCCAAGCAATAAGACCGCCGCTGAACAGCTCATCTAGGGTTGACTTCCTACACCTGCACTGACTCTACCTCCACTGACTGTATACACACTCACAGATTCTACCCACACATACAGTGACACTCTCACCCCCCCCCCAAACACACACACATGCACGCACACACACACACAGTGAAGCTTATACACACACACTACACACACACACACACAAACAAACACACACACACAACCACACATACACTCACACAATCACCATATTTGCTGCTGTTACTATTTATTATATTTATCCTGTTGCTCAGTAACATAATTAAGCTCAAAATATTCTGTTATTTTGAAATACATTTTCTTAGTATCATAATGTTTCTTAAGACCTGCCTAAAAAAAAAATGTATTTATTTGTGATGGTGCATACTACATGGATTTATGTGACTGTTTAAATGTAGATGCCCAAAGGGCACTGCATTGGCAGTATCACATTTTAGGGAAGACCCAGACGCAGACAGTGTCGAAGTAACAAAAGTTTATTACTCAAACAGGTGGCAGGCAGAACAACAGGTCAAGGGCAGGCAGAGGTCAGTCATCCAGATCAGAGTCCAAAAGGTACAGAACGGCAGGCAGGCTCAGAGCAGGCAGAATGGTCAAAACCTGGAAAACAAGAAAAATGCAGGAGCAAGGGGAAAACCATTGTAGGCTTGACGAATAAAACAAACTGGCAACAGACCAACAGAGAACACAGGTATAAATAAACTGGGGATAATGGGGAAGATGGGCGACACCTGGAGGGGGGTGGAGACAAACACAAAGACAGGTGAAACAGATCAGGGTGTGACAGGCAGCTAAAGTAGCACTGTAGACGGAAGGCAATAACACCAGACCTGTTCATCTTTTTGCTTCTGCAGAATAGTGAGCTACTATCAGATGAGGGGATGCCTTTGCAGGAGAAAGAGAGGAGGGGAGGGAGAGAGAGAGAGTGAGAACAGGTGGAGTATGAAGGAGGAATGTAGCAGCACAATGAGAGGGTTCAATGTTTGAAAGACCTTAAAACACATCCTTGACACAACGCAAAGTCATTTGATTCACTGAATACAAATTCAATTCTCATGTGAGGGACTTAATTTCCTCCTCTCTAAGGAAGAAACTTCTATGCAAATTTGGTTCAGCATAATTCATTATTCTGCAGTAATGGTAAGACATTTTGGTAGAGGGTGAGAAAGTTAAGGAGGGAGAATGAAGAAGAATGCAAGAGAAAGAAGAGAATGAGAGAGAGAGAGAATGTCAATGATGTCAGTGATGCTGGTGAGATGGCATCATGTGTTTGTGCCAATGACTGTCGCGCTACCCATACAACAGGGCAGTATGAGATAATGAAGAAAGAAACAAAAAAACTCCCTCTATTGAATTGAATTCCTACATCCTACCGCTCTCCCCCTCCTCTCTCCTTCTCTCCATTACCTCCTGCAATAGTTAATTTGCTCTGAAATGATCAATGAATTAAGACAGAAAGATCTCCCTATCTGTGTGTGCATGTGCATGCGTGTGTGTGTGTACTGTATTTATGTGCTGCATGTGATGAACAGAGCCAGGGACAGAGAGATGTTAAAGGATCTGTTTTGCCTGCATCAGCAGCATTGCAGGGGAGGAGAGAGAGGGGGAGGGGGTGGTTTGGAAAGTGAGAGCAGAGGGTTCGCTAGAGAAATGACCGTAGCAATACCAGTGAACAGGTGCAACCTCCGTCAGCTCTCCTCTCTGCGTGCTACACAAACACACATACTGACGCCTGCACATGTTTAGATATACACACACTTTGACCATGACACAGGAGTAGCTTCTCTCTCTGCTGTCCATATGGTGCCCCTCTAGTGTACACGAGAGAGAGAGATTGAGAAAAGAGACAGAGAGAGAGTGACCAAGGGAAGGAGAGAAAGAGAGAGCGGGAGAGAAAGCATGAGCTGGTAGCAGGCTTGCTGGTGTTATTACTGCAGCTCAGAGTGTGATATAGAATGGTCTGTTACTGCACACATAAGCACCACGCTCGCACACACACACACACACACACACACACACACACACACACACACACACACACACACACACACACACACACACACACACACACACACACACACACACACACACACACACACACACACACACACTGCACCAGCAAGCCTGTATGGGTACCAATGGAGGGAGGGGGAGCAACGAGATAGAGAGGGAGGGGGAGCAGCAATACAGAGAGAAAGAGAGGGAGGGAGCAGCACAGTGAGCGAGTGAGAGAGAGGCAGTTTTTTTACGTGTGTTTTTTATGTTTTTTTTTGTGACTGCGCTGCACTGCTGAAGAGGAGGAGGCAGAGTGTGAGCACGCTCTCTCAGACACTGCAGGGCCATACGAAGGAACACACACCGGCACCATCAGCGTCAGGGTCTGCCCGCGGCAGGCAGGACCTCCAGCACTGCAGCCCCCCAGCTCCCCAGCCCCAACCCAGGACCTCGCCAGGCCTCTACCACCTTCATCTCCACCAGACAGTCGTCTCAACCAGGCTGAACCATGGCACAAGCTGCCAAACATCTCGTGAAGAACAAGGAATTAAAAATCCAGCTCGAGGCGGAGCGCCTGCAGAAGGAGGAGGAGAAGGCCAAAAAGAGGAACCGCTCGCGGGATAAAAAGCGCAAGGTATGGGGTCCACTCACAGGGGGTCGGAGGGGGTGGGAAGGGGGAGAGATGGAGAGGGGGGCAGGAGGGAGAGAGACACCCCCCTTCTTTCTCTCTCATGCTAAGCTCTGATCAGGGGTGCTGGGGCACACATGGACATATACTGATGCATTTCTACAGTGTGTGCACAGTGGCACTGGCAGACATGTACTGTGCATACAGACATGGGGAAACTGTAAACACACTGCATGCTCTCCTACTCCTCTTCCTGCTTTACTGACTGTCCTGTTGCAGAACTGTCCTATGGGTCTGTGTGGTACTCTACCTCTTTCCCTCTCTCCTTTTATCTCTCTGTCGTTCTGTCTTTCCCTCTTTCTCGCTCTCTCTCTTTCTCTCTGTCTCTTTATCCCTTTCCCTCTTTCTCTCTCTTTCTCTCTCTCACTCTATTTGTCTTCACACTGCAGCGTATTGTGTCAATGAGCAAGATTTCACTGCCGATCCACTCAGTGATAACTTCAAAATTACAGGACTGAGAGAGGACATGTTTTTGTGTCCCTCTCTCTCTCCTCACCCTCTTCTTTCTACCTCTCCTTTAAGAACCTTTGTAATGACTGCTGACTAAGGAGTAATACATACCTGCAGGCTTTTCTCATACTGGAACCTTGTGCACAGCGCTGCCAGAGCTGGTGGCTGTTGTCGCACTAGTGGCACTCGCCACAAACACTAAATCTCTGCTTCATCAATCACTGGCTGTATCAGCGGTATATTTCATGATGACTGGGACAACAGGAAATGCCAACTTAGCTGACTTGCTCTTTTACATCACATTTCACTTAGTTTCATGAATGAAAATGAGCAGTTATCAAAGCCATTGATGAGCATCGTTTAGCATATTGATAAGACATATATTTTGGTCTGTCTGTCTGTTCCAGTCTGTCTGTCTGTCAATATTTATATATAGTATGTATCAGATGAGGCTGATGGGAGGAGCTATAGGATTATGGGCTCATTGTGAAGACTGAAATGGAATGAATGGAATGGTATCAAACATATGAAAACCACCTTTGACTCTTTTCCATTGAATCCATTTCAGCCATTACAATGAGCCCGTCCTCCTGTAGCTCCTCCCACCAGCCTCCTCTGGTATATATATTGGGTGGCCAACTACAGCATGGAATCTGTATTGTGGACACACAGCAGATCTCCTCTGTAGCCATGTATGGACAGCCGTCTCCAGTGAGATGAGGGTGTAATGGGCCTGGGTAGTAGTTGTTTTATGATCTCTAGCAGGCAGGGGAGGTGGGGTTATGCTGCTATGCCGTTCAGACCCTGTAGCAAGGGATTGTGTTGCTGCACATGGGACTGCATTGCAAAGTTTGAAAAGTTAGACAGTGGTGCTGCAGTTGCTTAGCCTGGCTACCAAAACTCCTTGCTTCGATCAAACGCTACGCCACGCTACGCCACCCCTACGGATGTTTATTATCTTCTCCGCAGCAAACATAGAGCAGCGGAGAATTCAGTTTGAGTCGTCAAGCAAGCGGTTGCTGCCTGATGATGTACTTTTGGACTGTAGAAAGAAGCTCTAGAATGCCACCTTCTGGTAAAATAAAATGTTGTCTTTATTTCAACTCTTTTGTTGGTTTCTAGTCAAAGATAAAGTAATGATTTTGGGTTGTCCATCTGTGTGAGCTTGTGTTCAGGCCTGTCCCTCCTCACCTCAGCTCCACAGTGAGTTCATCTCTGTGGGGTAACAACATTGGGACAACAGGCACAAACAACCAGTGCATCTCCATTTCACCCAGTGCACCACTGAATAAAAACATGCATAAATATACAACAAGATATCTAATCAAATAAATCCATTAATTAACAGAGCTGCTGGTATTTCTTCTTTTTCATTAATTACATAGTCATTACCATATCAATTATGGAAATCAGAGATCATGTAATTAAGGTTTAACCAGGAGCACCTGCTACTTCAGTGTTGTTTGTGTGTGTGTGTGTGTGTGTGTGTGTGTGTGTGTGTGTGTGTGTGTGTGTGTGTGTGTGTGTGTGTGTGTGTGTGTGTGTGTGTGTGTGTGTATATGTTCCAGTCCTAATCTCATCGCAGGTCTTTGACAGGACACTCCCTCATCAATGTGAGCTGTTGGAATGAAAGCTTTACTTTTGTTTTGTAGTTGTTTTTCAGTGAAGGGGGGATTTGCAGGGGGTGGAGTAGGAAATGTCACAGCGATTCTATTAATTGTCAGGGACACCTGATTAGAAATGAAGAAAGAGAAACAGGTGGAGAGAGGCTGGCTGTCCCATCTTAAGGAATAGATTGGGCTAGAGTGAGAACACGGGCGTCAGACGGTATTTTGTGTTTGTGTTATTAATAGTGTTATGAAGGCTCAGATAACACAAGGCAAAAAAATACTCTCTCTTACTGGTCACAGAAAATGTGTGTTGAGGGCTTGCTTGAAGCTTTACTGCATATTCTTGTAACAGCTGTAAAATTCTTGAAATTACAGAACTCATGAAATATTTCTAATGTATTCCACATGGATCATGAAGTAGACTTTCTATCAGTTTTTTAACCACCGTTTTGTACCACAGGCAGTAGTTGTCATTTCTAGTTATCAAAATATTGGACCTATGAAAAGATTTGTTAACCAAAGACATGTCAGTTTGGGCAGTGGACCATAGTTCTGACCAGGTTGTAGAGGAAGGGGAGTAGGGGTTAGAGGGTTAAGGATGACCACCTGGTGGGAATGGACTGAGGTGGCTGGTACAAGAGAAAGATGGGATGTTTTTTGATGTGGGGAGAAAGATGCTCAGAAAGAACAACACCCTTTGACATCTTCTGGCCGCGCCCAACTGTGCTTTGAGATAGTAAGTCCATCTCTTCCTCCTTACCCAGACCCAGACCTTCACCCCCTGTCCCCCCTCTACTGTCCCTGGTCCTTTAATCACTCTCACACACCCTGCTCTGCAGCCAGGAGGTAGGACCTCAGAGTGGACCACATCTGCACTAACACAGAAAAGTACTAAAAAAGTGTTAATATGGAGAAAAATGTCAAAAGGTTAGGCTCCTGTGTGTGATGAAGTTGTTCAGAACCAGTGTGATGCCTTAGTTCCTTTAACAAACTATCTGTCTGCTTTCAGCCAGAACATGCCTCTCTGCCTTGTTGACCGTAAAGTCTTAGAAAGTCTCTGAGGCCAACAACACCAGTCTGCTACCACCTCAGATAAGACATCTTATGGTAATATAGCTAAAGCCATGTAATGCAATACCACTAGGTGTCAGGAGTACGCCACTATCTATATCAATACCAGCTCTGCTTTTATCCCTGTGTCATGTACTAGCAACACTTCTAGAATCAGAGCTCAAATATGTCACTAGATCTTCCTCTCTGTTGTCATTCTCAGTTGATGTGACCCGGCCGATGCCCATCACTGACCCATGGTTATCATAACACCCTCAGGCCTGCCCACGCCGGCCACCGGTCAGCATACACTTTATTTTATTTGTATTTTTATTTCACCTTTATTTAACCAGGTAGGCCAGTTGAGAACAAGTTCTCATTTACAACTGCGACCTGGCCAAGATAAAGCAAAGCAGTGCGACAAAAACAACAACACATAAAGAGTTACACATAAAGAAACGTACAGTTAATAACACAATAAAACACACACAGACACACACACAAACACACACACACTGCAGTGTTAGTGACTGATCGGCCCTTCAAAGTCCCTGGGCCATGTGATAGCGTGGATGTGAGTCCCCGCCCTTGGTTTGTTATCCACCATATGGCATTCCCAAGTTTCACATCCGTTTTGTCACATGCATAAGTACAGTGAAATGCTTAACTTGGAAGCCCTAACCAACAGTGCATTATTTAATATCAAAATAGTATAAAAAACAAACAAAAACAAGAAACACGAGATATAAGGAAAAAGAGAGGAAGCTATATACAGGGTCAGTGCCAGTACCAAATGTACCATGTGCAACGATACTAGAGTATTTGTGGTAGATATATACATGTAGGCAGGGATTAGGAGAAAGTGAATGGTAGCAGCATGAATAATAATAATTGTATGGCAGCAGCATAAGTGGACGGGGGGTGTGTGCGTGGTGGTGAGTGTGTAAGTGTGTGTTAGTGTGTGAGTGTGCCACAGAGACAGTATAGACATAATTGGCGGATATACATGTAAACAGGGCTGAAAAGAGACTGGTAGCAGGAATATATAAATACTTATGGTAGTATACTAATGGTAATATATACATGTAAACAGGAGTAATAGTGACCAATAGCAGGATAAATAGATAGTTACTAATGGTAATGGCAGTCAATAATCATGGACAGCAGCTTAGTGGTAGTAATACATCTAATCAGTAATCATTGTAGCAGCAGTGTAAGTTGTGAGGGGGAGCAGTACTTGTTTGCCATTTAAACGTTTTATGTCCAGGAAATAGAAACTGTTTAGGAATTTTTTGGTCTGAGCATTGATGCACCGGTACCATCTGCCGGGCGGGAGCATGGAGAACAGTCCATGTCTCAAGAGGCTGGAGTCATTGGCAATTTTTGGGCCTTTCTCAGACACCGCCTGGCATGTACGTCCTGGATGGATGCGAGCTCTCCCCCAGTGATGCGCTGGGCCGTCCGCATCACAATCTGTAGGGCCTCGACGGCGGTGCAGTTTCCATACCAGACGATGATACAACAAGTCAGGATGCCCTTGATGGTGCAGGATCTGAGGGGTCATGCCAAATCATTTCAGCCTCCTGAGGATGGTGTGAGAAGACCATCTTAAGTCCTCAGTAATGTGGACACCCAGGATCTTGAAGCTCTTGATCCTCTCTCCTGTGGCACCGTCGATTTGGATGGGGGTGTGCACCCCCCCTGTTTCCTGTACCCCACGATCAACTCCTTGGTCTTTGAGGGAGAGGTTTTTGTCATGGCACCACACTTCCAGGTCTCTGACTTCCTCCCTGTATGCTGTTTCCTCACCGTTGGTGATCAGGCCTACCACCGTCTTGTCTTCAGCAAACTTCATGATAGATTAGAGTCGTGCGTGTCCACACATTCGTGGGTGAACAGGGAGTACAGGAGGGGACAAATCCCACAGCCCTGGGGGGCCACTGTGATGAGGGTCAGCTTGGTGGAGGTGTTGTGTCCTACTCTTACCAGCTGGGGTCGGCCCGTCAGGAAGTCCAGGATCCAGTTGCAAAGAGAGGTGTTCGGTCCCAGGGTCCCGAGCTTGGTGACGAGTCCCCTCACTCTTGATGCTGTGTCAGGACCAGGCTGCCCAGCACTGACAGGCTCACCAGAGGAGACACTCCAAGGCTCTGAGCCTGAGCTCTAGGGCTTTATGCTTCGCCATGAAACAGACAAATGTCACAGACGCTTTTAAAAAAGGAACTGAATGTCTAGTTTACTAATTTTCAAGAAATTGAACAAAAAAGGTCGCTGGCTGTTCTCGTATTTTGATCTATAAATCTATGACGCAGGTTTGTCATTGCTGACGCAAACGGAGGGGTGCCAGAGTCAGACGTTTCTGCAGCTACTGTAATACTAACAGATCACCGTCCCATGGTGTTGTGTTGGCTCAGATGTCATAATATTGTACTACCTTTACAGTGTTTGATTAGTAGTACTTTGTGTGTTTGTTTGCATATAGGAGGCGTTGTGTATGTATTTTGCTGTCTGGGTTGAGCGGTGGTCTTTACTGGAGCTGTGCTCTGGGTTTGTTCTGTGGTGCAGTGCAGTGCTGAACCTCCTGCTATATAACATACACCATCTGATAACACTTCCAGTATTCTCCACAGGGGGCGCCATTGGCCCGGGAGTAGCAGTCATACAGGAGGTTGAAACACTCCTGCCACTGCAACATTCCTTGTCTCTTCTCTTTCAATGACGTTTTCACACAGAGTCAGATTAAGATAACAGATTAATTGAAAAGTCACATCTGCTTGATCAGAAGTAGGCATACAGGTTTAAAGTGATAACACAAATGGAGGTAGTGCATCATAAACCAGTCAGTCTTTTATTCCTGTCTGTCCGGTACCCCGTGTCTCATCAATGCTTACACTCATCACTAGCTGTGGCCAGTTACGCTGCACAACTCATACAGTTAGTACCTGACTGTAATGTGAGTTAAGGGAAATGCAGTGAACAACTATATTTCTCTCATTATAAGGAACTGCAGGATTGTACAAGTAAAACATTTGGACACACCTACTCATTCAAGGGTTTTTCTATATTTTTTAAACTATTTTCTATGTTGTAGAATAATAGTGAAGACATCAAAATGATGAAATAACACATATGGAATCATGTAGTATCCAAAAAAGTGTTAAACAAATCAAAATATATTTTAAATTCTTCAAAGTAGCCACCCTTTGTCTTGATGACAGCTTTGCACACTCTTGGCATTCTCTCAACCACCTTCACCTGGAATGCTTTTCAAACAGTCTTGAAGGAGTTCCCACATACGCTGAGCACTTGTTAGCTGCTTTTCCTTCACTCTGTGCTTTAACTCATCCCAAACCATCTCAATTGGTTTGAGGTCGGGTGATTGTGGAGGCCAGGTCATCTGATACAGCACTCCATCACTCTCCTTCTTGGTCAAATAGCCCCTACACAGCCTGGAGGTGTGTTGGGTCATTGTCCTGTTGAAAAACAAATCATAGTCCCACAAAGAGAGAACCAGATGGGATGGCGTATCACTGCAGAATGCTGTCGTAGCCAGTAAATAGTAAAATAAAGAAAAACCCCTGAATGAGTAGGTGTGTCCAAACTTTGGCTGGTACTGTATACAGTATGTATACACTGTAAATATACACTGTATATATAATATATACATATATATAATATATACATATATATATATATATATATATATATACACATATATATATATATATATATATATATATATATATTACATATATACATATATACATACATACACATATATACTACTGTTCAAAAGTTTGGGGTCACTTAGAAATGTCCTTTAAAACAAAAGTACAATATCAAATTGATCAGAAATACAGTGTAGACATTGTTAATGTTGTAAATTACTATTGTAGCTGGAAAAGGCAGATTTTTTTTATAGAACAACTACATAGGCGTACAGAGGCCCATTATCAGCAACCATCACTCCTGTGTTCCATTGGCACATTGTGTTAGCTAATCCAAGTTTATCATTTTAAAAGGCTAATTGATCATTAGAAAACCCTTTTGCAATTATGTTAGCACAGCTGAAAACTGTGGTTCTGATTAAAAAAGAAATAAAATTGGCCTTCTTTAGACAACAGTAGTTGAGTATCTGGAGCATCAACGTTTGTGGGTTCGATTACAGGCTCAAAATGCTGGCCTTCTTGGCAGAGTTCCTCTATCCAGTGTCTGTGTTCTTTTGCCCATCTTAATATTTTCTTTTTATTGGCCAGTCTGAGATATGGCTTTTCTTTGCAACTCTGCCTAGAAGGCCAGAATCCCGGAGTTGCCTCTTCCCTGTTGACGTTGATACTGGTGTTTTGCGGGTACTATTTAATGAAGCTGCCAGTTGAGGACTTGTGAGGCGCCTGTTTCTCAAACTAGACACTCTAATGTACTTGTCCTCTTGCTCAGTTGTGCACCGGGGCCTCCCACTCATTCTATTCTGTTTAGAGACAGTTTGCGCTTTTCTGCGAAGGGAGTAGTACACAGCGTTGTATGAGATCGTCAGTTTCAGGGCAATTTCTCGCATGGACTAGCCTTCATTGTTCAGAACAAGAATAGACTGGCGAGTTTCAGAAGAAAGTTCTTTGTTTCTGGCCATTTTGAACCTGTAATCGAACCCACAAATGCTGATGCTCCAGATACTCAACTAGTCTAAAGAATGCCAGTTTTATTGCTTCTTTAATCAGAACAACAGTTTTCAGCTGTGCTAACATAATTGCAAAAGGGTTTTCTAAAGATCAATTAGTCTTTTAAAATGATAAACTTGGATTAGCTAACACAACGTGTATATTGGAACACAGGAGTGATGGTTGCTGATCATGGGCCTCTGTACGCCTATGTAGATATTTCATTAAAAAATCTGCCTTTTCCAGCTACAATAGTAATTTACAACATTAACAATGTCTACACTGTATTTCTGATCAATTTGATGTTATTTTAATGGACAAAAAAATGTGCTTTTCTTCCAAAAACAAGGACATTTTTAAGTGAACCCTAACTTTTGAACAGTATATATATATTATTATATATATATATATATATGTTTCAGTGCGTTCGGAAAGGATTCAGACCCCTTGACATTTTTCACATTTTGTTATGTTACAACCTGATTCTAAAATGGATTATACATTTTTTTCTCATCAATCTGCACATAATACCCCATAATGAGTATTAATTCGCTGTTGATTATTCTAATTGTATAACTTCTAATAGTAACTGTATCCATTGGTGATTTGGGAGAGAGTGAGGTGAGTGCCATCTAAGTGCCAACATCTTTTTTTGCAGCAATCCTGCCTGTCAGCAGTAATCGTCTCTGATTGATTGAGCGATTCAAGGAGCTATCACCATTAAGTAACACAGTAGATGCAACACATTGAACATTTACATTCATGCACTTTTTACTTTGTTCCAGAAGCATTTAACTGCAGGACACTCCCACATCCTATGAAGAATGTGCCTACCTGATTTAGGGGACTCAGTGAATAGTTAGGAGTTTGGGCCAATTTCATCATAAAACGTTTCCTTGGTGTTAAATATAGTCTGTTAACAAACTTAAAATGTATAAATTGATGGTTCGGATTACGGGGTGCCAAGGTAATATTTTTCCATATTCTCAAATCAAATGAAATATATATTCTGTTCCAGTTCTGTTCAGATTCACTTAGATCTGTGGACAATATTTTTTTAATGGCTAGCTCAGAATATGAGCTTTCCAAAAGTTGTTGATATATTATAGAGATCCGTACTTTTGGGAGCACAGATCATTTATTTCTAAATCCCATCATTGGATGGTTTGGTAGTTGGGTTTCCCAAGGGACTCCATAGGCCAGCATAGCTGACCTAAGTTGTAAATCTAGGAAAAAGGAGTTGTATGGTAATGTGTATGTCTGTCAGATTTTGGACTGTCCTCAAACCATTACTGTTCATTATATTGGCAAGGATACAGATTCCACGTTTGGACCATTAGGTGATGCAAAAGACCGCCCTCCAGATCGCAAGGTATTATTGTGAAATATTGGAGTATGGGCGCCAAATAGAAATTAGTGCCAAATAGAAATTGTGTGAGCAATAATAGGACCAAAGCAAAGTTTCATTGTTTAAGGGATGTATTTGTGAAGACCACCTCTTCCAGGGCAATAGGAGACACCATATTCCTCTCTATACTCAGCCAGGGTGCAGAAGAATCACATCTAAACCAATATAGGATGGGATGAAATGCTAGTGCCTGGATTTACAATGTACATTTTTTTCTCTTTGTAATTTTGTTAATTTTATCCGGGATTGGTTACCTTGCCATAAACATTTAAAAACTACACTATGGATTTTATCCTAATAGCCGGAAGGGGGAGACAAAATTAATCCGTGGCAATATAGCCATTTTGACTATAGATATTCTGCCGGTTAAAGCAACTAGGATATTAGTTCATCTAGTGAGGTCGAATTGAATTGATCTGAGTATTCTGTTAAGGTTTCTGCCATTTGTTTTATATAAGAAAGGAAATATATCTATTCCCAAATATTTCAAATGGGAAACAATTAGGATTCCATAAGGAGAGATGGAATCCTCCATCGGGTAGATTTGATTAGATGTATTTTATATCTTGAGATGAAGCTGAATATGTCTATGATCTTTAAAGCGTTTGGATTGAGATACATTGTCAAGATAAAGATATCGTTGGCATGTAATGAAATGACGTGATCCGTATAATTGAGAAATACTGGTGTAATTTCTTTCGATTGTTGAATTGCCTGGGCCAGGGGCTGGGGCTGGGGCTGGGGCTGGGGCTGGCTCCATAGACAAAATAAATTGTAGAGGTGAGATGGGATGACCTTGCCTGCTACCTCTAGTTATTCTGAATGGAACATAGCAGGTATTGCCTGTTATTACTATGGCTGAGGGGTTGGCATTTAGTATTTTAATCATATTAATGAAATTGGAGCCAAGTCCCATTTGTTCCAAAACCGACCAAAGACATGACCATTCTAGTCTATCAAAAGCTTTTTCTGCATCAAGAGATAGAACCGCCCAAAGAGCTTTGGTTTCTGATGAAGCACGTAAGATATGTAATAGATGACAGAGGTTATCTGAGGATAATTATTTTTAACAAATCCGCTTTGGTCCGGATGTACCAATTTGGGTAAGTATGTTTCGTGATGGGACAATATAATTTTTGAATATAGTTTATTATATGTGTTTATTAAAGATAGGAGGTGACAGTGAGAACACTGTGTGGCATCCTTTCCTTTTTTAATAAAAGTGAAATTAGTGCTGTATTTACATCCCTTCCAAATGAACCTTTGTGAATGACTGTGCTAATCATTTCAGGTAACAGTGGGCCTAATTGGTTCCAAATTTTAAATACCATCCCAACCAGGTGATTTGCATTTATTCATGTTGTCCAATGCCCTTTTGAATTAATGGAGAGGGATTTGGGCTCCCAGCAAGCCAGTTTCCTCAGCTGAGCGAAGAGGAGTTTTTATATCTTTAAAAATAACTTAATCTGGCTTGGTGTGGATTTACAATCAGAGGTATATAATTCTTTATAGAAACAGGATAATCCTTGGTTGTTTAATTTGGGTTCTGATTGTAATTCACCTGAGTCAGATTCAATAGTTGCAATATCTGTTAATTGATCATTACTGCGAAGCTTGTTAGCCAGAAGACGACTGGGTCGATTACCATGGAAGTACTGGTTGAGTCTAACTCGATGGATGGCAAATTCTGCTCTCTGTCTTATCAATAGATTTAGTTCTGTCTTGACTTTGGAGAGAGTAGTCACTCCTTGGTCTGAAAAAAGTTTGTTGAGAATGCTCTAACACTGTCACGTCTGCTCCCGCTCTCCCTCTCTGGTGCTCGAGGGCACCAGGCTGCCCTTCATTACGCACACCTGTCACCATCATTACGCGCATCAGCGCTCATTGGACTCACCTGGACTCCTTCACCTTTTTGATTGCCCCATCTATATCTGTCTGTTCCTCCCTTGTTTCCCCGTGTCAGCGTTATTGTCATTTTGTTTTGCCCTGTCCAGACGCTGTCTGTATTCTGTTCCTGTCTTTTGCTGCTTCTCGTTTCCAGCATCTGTCCTTATAAAAGCAACATTTCCAAAACTCGGTCCTGGGGACCCCAAGGAGTGCACGTTCGGTTTTTTGCCCTAGCACTACACAGCTGATTCAAATAATGAACTCATCATAAAGTTTTGATCATTTGAATCAGCTGTGTAGTACTAGGGCAAAAACTAAAACATGCACCCCTTGGGGTCCCCAGGACTGAGTTTGGGAAATGCTGCTCTAACATCATTAAGAACTTTTCCAATTCGGATATCTTCTTCAATTGTAATTTTTTGAGCTCAGATGCAAATGCAGTTGCATTGAAACCTTTGATGGGGTCACATAAAATCTGAGGATCATCGACTGATTTTTTGTTAATCCCTATGAATTCATTCAATTCAGTTTCAAATTGTTCACAGAAAGTAGGATTTTTGTAGTAAGGAAACATTAAAGCTCCATCTTGTGGCTCTTTAAGGAGATTGTGAAATGTGCAGCTGGCAGTAGTAAGCATGATGATCAGATAGGCTCACATGTTGAATTTCTATTTTCTTGATTAAAGAAAATAGAGTAGATAATAGTACAAAATCGATTGGGGAGAATGTTTTGTGCCTGTTTGCTTTAGGGTTATGAGTTTGCCAGGCATCAATGAGGTTGTAATCAGTGTGTATATGTTGGAGAGCCTTGGTTGCCTGCGGATTATAGTTGGTCTTATTAGATTTGTCCCGCATTCCCAGAATGGCATTCATGTCTGTCCCAATAACCAGTTGGAATTTAGTTAATTCTAACAATATGCTGTTCAGAGAATCAAAAAACAAAGGATAATATGAATTTGGAGCATACACAATAATAATGGCAATTTTTTTCTCCATTATTGATACATTTAAGGAAAGTGATGCTGCCTTCTTGGTCTTAACCTTTACCAAGGATGGTGATTTATTATGAGTTTCTTATGTATCATTGTGATTACACCCTTAGTTTTGTTTGGGGCTGATGAAAAAGCAGCCAGTTGGAATGGCAGGATTATGATACTTTGAGCCACTGGACAAAACTGAAACAAAAGTCTGTTTTCAATGCAAGTCAGGGACTCAGTATTTTATGGACAATGGTACAGTATATAGGAAAATACAGTAGGGCTATTGTATGCCACATTATGGTTGCCTAATAGTGTCTAAAAAAAGATAACTGTGGGATCCAGCAGTGCTGCAGTTGAACGTGGAGAGAGAGGATGACATGCACCATGTACTGTATTGTAGGCTGATGGACCTCTGCCAGAACAACCACTACACTCTAGAGACACTCTCTATAGAAATGTGAGGTGGACTCTACATGAGCAGCATAACAAAACCCACTTCATAGTGATCTATAGGCTATCTCTGTAGGAGATAAAAGACAGTTAAATGTATTCCTATTAATGTAAACATTAAGGTATTGATATGAAGAGGTGTTTTTTGTGTTGTCTGTCATTGGGCAGGTTTATTATGACTTAATGAAGTGTTTACTCCAGAAATACTCTCCAGACCCCGATGGTCATGTGATCATCTTTGATGAAGAGCATGACTAAATTAGAACAGTTTATGAGAATATTCCCCCAAGGCACATTCTATCTCTCTCTCTATCTCTCTTCACCTGTAGAGTGATTATGAATTAGTGTAAAAAATGGCACTTAGTTTCCATCCCCATCAGTAAAGTGTGGACTCACACTCTCTATCGAGGCACTAAGGTCATTGTGAGGTAGGCTGTCGTGGTGGATGTTGCAGTGAACGTTGCAGATAAGGATGGTACATTTTCTTGCCAAAGTGGAGAATAAAAAATAGGTGCCAAAAGTACTTTCAATATTTACAAAATAATAAATCGGAAGTGGAGCATAATAAACTGGACAGTGATCAATAAGTCACAGAACTGGCCTAACCGCGGCCTCAATAACGCCTAATAGCAATTAGCATAAGCAGCACCAGGGGCACGTTCAGCAGGACGCACATTTTTGAAAGGTTCAGATAGAAATATACTATGTAGACCAAACATGCTTTTCTGGCATGTAGAATAAGGAATCACGTTGGCTCTATTCATGGCATTTCTATCTGCAATGCACGACAATGTTTGGCAACTGAACTTGGCCCAGTATAGACCAACATTCCCCTGTATAGGCACAGGAAATAAACGGTTTAAACACATTTACCCACAATGTATTTCACCATGGAACATTCCATTATATCACAGATTATCCATTATATTGACCAGATACTCCATTGGCTCCTCTAACAATGAAAATAAGTGTCTTCAAAAATGGAAGGCAGTCAGGAATAGGCTAGATCAGGTGCGACCATTCTAGCCATTGAGAAGGCAGATGTGTGTGTGACAACAGGCACAACTCCGATATCAAGTGTTTTTATCAAAGTTGCCGGGATGTCACATGTCCTACTCATATCAGTACACTCATAACAACCTAAGCATTGTGAAACTTCTATTCTCTCAAAAAATACACACATAGCAAATAAGCCATTAAATGTTCTGTTAACCGAATTCGACTCTCATTTTTTCCCCCATTTTTTTCACCTTTATTTAACCAAGTAGGCTAGTTGAGAACAAGTTCTCATTTACAATTGCGACCTGGCCAAGATAAAGCAAAGTAGTTTGACACATACAACAACACAGAGTTACACATGGAGTAAAACAAACATACAGTCAATAATACAGTAGAAAAATAATTCTATATAGAATGGGAGCAAATGAGGTGAGATAAGGGAGGTAAAGGCAAAAAAAGGCCATGGTGGCGAAGTAAATACAATATAGCAAGTAAAACACTGGAATGGTAGATTTGCAGTGGAAGAAAGTGCAAAGTAGAAATTGAAATAATGGAGTGCAAAGGAGCAAAATAAATAAATAAATAAATACAGTAGGAAAAGAGGTAGTTGTTTGTGCTAAATTATAGATGGGCTATGTACAGGTGCAGTAATCTGTGAGCTGCTCTGACAGCTGGTGCTTAAAGCTAGTGAGGGAGATGTGTTTCCAGTTTCAGAGATTTTTGTAGTTCGTTCCAGTCATTGGCAGCAGAGAACTGGAAGGAGAGACGACCAAAGGAGGAATTGGCTTTGGGGGTGACCAGTGAGATATACCTGCTGGAGCGCGTGCTACAGGTGGGTGCTGCTATGGTGACCAGCGAGCTGAGATAAGGGGGGACTTTACCTATCAGGGTCTTGTAGATGACCTGGAGCCAGTGGGTTTGGCGACGAGTATGAAGCGAGTGCCAGCCAACGAGAGCGTACAGGTCGCAGTGGTGGGTAAAATATGGGACTTTGGTGACAAAACGGATGGCACTGTGATAGACTGCATCCAATTTATTGAGTAGAGTATTGGAGGCTATTTTGTAAATTACATCGCCGAAGTCGAGGATCGGTAGGATGGTCAGTTTTACAAGGGTATGTTTGGCAGCATGAGTGAAGGATTGACCTCATTGACCTCCATACAAAAACCCCTCGCTTGGTGAGCGAAAAAAAAGAAAAACAGATTTTGGGCCCAGTTATCCCTCTCACTTCGCCTCTTCCTCTCTGTACGCATTTCAATGTTCACCAATTATCCGCCTCTCTCCCTGACAATCAAGGTTGGCATGACCCACAGTTTAAACGTTGCGCTCTCAAACACACTCTCGTTTTCCTGTCAAACTCTGGTCAGGAAACATGATAGGACAATAACAGGTATGCAATCACATTTCACTTAACCATACAGGTTTGATTCTTAAACATAATCACTTTGTAGTAACTTTTAAATAACAAATGCGCATAGATGCATGAAGGGAATGAGTAATCTATTAGTGGAGTTAACTCACATACATGTATTTGTCCTTCCTCATGATTGAAAATCAAAATAACGCAAAAAATCTATATAGCTTGACATAGGGAACCAGCTTCATCCATAACACCCCTACGTACTCATACCCTGTAGAGATTGAATCTCTATGGCTGCACCAAAGCTGTATTATTTCAGACTCGTGTTAACTTGTGACTGAGTGACAATATGTGTCATGCTATGGACAACCACCCTACTGGGCTTGACTGGCTGTGATGTTGGTTGTGTTCTCTCTTTCTCTCTTTGGGGCAGGACTGTCTGTGTATGTGTGAGGGCCTGTCACCTTAGGGCTTGTGTTTTAAGAGGGGCAGTGGAGCGGGTAATGTGCTGGCTGTGCTGGCCTTCACCGTGAAGGAGGGTAGCAAGGTGTTTCTTTCTCCCCACAGGGCCACACAACCTGTCCCTCTCTGCTGCAGCCCCAGCCTCAGCCCTATCCCCCTCAGCCCCAGCCTCAGCCCTGTCCACCTCACATGTTTATAGGGGATGTTAACCCTGCCAGAGGACCACTTAATGTACCCCTAAGTCCCAGCTTCAGTCCTGTCCCCTCAGCCCCAGACTCAGCCAAAGACTCAACCTCAGGTAGGACCATCTAACCATAGGTACAAACCACAGAGACGATGCTCGGTGTAATGGTGGTAGTTCAACTTCGATTATACTGAAAAATAATATGACGTTGTGTTATGTATGTGTCAGGATGTAACGTGTTGGTAAGGCCTTTCAGATGGTCATTGGTCAGGGTACATTGATGTGGTCCTCTGGCAGGGTTAACATCCCCTGTAAGCATGACGAGTCACTAGGTCAGAGAAAACACAGCACACAACTTACACAAGCCTGCTTTTCTGGGCCTAGGAAAATACCTTGTCACTAGAGTAATATAACACTATTTTGGAGTCTGTAGTATTTTGCCTCCATGTTTTCCGAACCTGTAATCGCTTGTGTGACACTGCCTGGTAGTGTGTGAATGAGAGTGATGTGTATACACTAGTAGCACTGCAGACAGAAGGCAATAACACCTGGCCTGTTCATCTGTATGCTGCTGCAGAATAGTGAGCTGCTATCAGATGAGGGGATGTCTTTGCAAGAGAAAGAGAGGAGGGAGGTACACTCTTAGAAAAAGGGGTTCCAAAAGGTTCTTCGCCTGTCCATGGAGACTATCCCTATTTGGTTCCAGGTAGAACCCTTGTTGGTTATAGGTAGAACCCTGTTGGGTTCCATATACTGTAGAACTCTCTGTGGAAAGGGTTGTACATGGAACCCAAAAGGGGTTTTCAAAGGATTCTTCTATGGGGACAGCCAATTAACCATTTTAGGTTCTAGATAGATTTTTCTAAGAGAGAGAGAGGGAGAGAAAGATAACAGGTAGAGCATTAAGGAGGAATGTAGTAGCACAATGAGAGGGTTCAATGTTTGAAAGATGTTAGAATGACAGGAAATTAGTTTTAAAACTGCAACATTTTCTCTCATCCTCATGACAAAATGTGTAGAATAGCAGGAAATTAGCTCAGAAATTTGTGAAAGTCAGGACAATCCTTGTCCGTGGGGAAAATGTATTTTTATAGTAAAAAAAAATAGGAAATGCCCTTGTCCGGAGGAAAGGATCCCAATTTCAAACTCTCCCAAAAAGTGTTTAAAATGCCAAAAATGTCAATAATGGATTTTAATTGAAAATTATCTGATGTAGTTTCTTGCAAAAGCCCTCTGTGAGTTTAAAGAATATTTCTCTCAAAACCTGTGATTCCTATAAGATGTGTCTGGAGATTTGGTCAGATTTGTCAGATTTGTCTAAAATCCTAAATTAATCAGGAATGAGCAGGGTCAGTTATACCATAAGGACCCCTTACTCATGTCCTCATTACATGTGGTGCAACCAGACCACTCATGGTCAGTAAAGTTATTTACTTTTGATAGATTTAAACAAACAATATTGGAATCACCCTGATCACAACCATAAACCGTAAGCAAGATGACAACAAAGTCCTCTCGAGCTGATATCAGCACTCTCTGTGAATCAATACTAACAATGACTGGGAAAACAGACTATCTAGAGGGACAATCCAGGAGAAATAACATCGTTGTTGATGGCATACCAGAGTCTTCACATGAGAACTGGGTTGAGTCTGAGGAGAAAGTGAGACTTTTTTTAACTCAAAAGCTGCAGATGGATGATACAACGATTTAGGTGGAGCGCGCCCAAAGGTCTGGAAAACATTCCAGCCCAGGTGACAGACCTTATAGTGGTCAAGTTCCTGCGTTTTAAGGATAAGATGGCTGTTCTGGAGAGAGCCAAGAACTTTAGAGGAACCAGCATCTTCCTCAACGAGGACTTCTCTGAAGCTGTGCGACAGAGGCGGAAATAACTTATCCCAGATATGAAAGCTGCCAGAGAGCATGGGAACATTTCTTCCATCTGCTACGACAGGCTCATTTTCCGCCCTCCCTGGGGAAAAGGCTGGGAGGAATAAGAGAGCCAAGCCTCAGGGTCAGTAGCTTCAGCCAAACGTGTCTCTCTCTCTCTCTCTCTCTCTCTCTCTCACACACACACACACACACACACACACACACACACACACACACACACACACACACACACACACACACACACACACACACACACACACAGTCTCCATATTATGTCTATCTCCGATAAGCTACCAAGGAGGTTAATGAAACCAATAACTTGCTAACGTCGGATAACATTCATATCTTGGCCATATCTGAAACTCACTTTGGTAATTTCTTTGATGATACAGCAGTAGCAATACAGGGATATAACATCTACAGAAAAGACAGGAATGCCTATGGGGATGTGTTGCTGTATATGTTCAGAGCCATATTCCTGTAAAGCTTAGAGAGCATCTCATGTCAAATGTTGTTGAAGTGTTGTGGTTGTGAGTTCTCCTGCCTCATCTAAAGCCTTTTATTTTGGGGTGCTGTTATAGGCCACCAAGTGCTAACAGTCAGTATTTGGATAATATGTGTGCAATGCTTGATAAAGTGATGTTAACAGAGAGGTCTATTTTCTGGGTGACCTGAACACTGACTAGCTACCAATTAACTGTCCTCTCAAGAGGAAGATTCTAACTGTGCCTGCCTGTTATTTGACCCAGGTTATCTCTCAACCAACTGGAGTGCATACCATTAGTGTTGGATTTGTGACATCCACTTGTATTGACCATATCTTCACTAATGCTGCAGAGCTTTGCAACAAAGAAATATCCGTTTTCATTGGCTGTATTGACCATAACATTGTGGCAATAAAAAGAAAAACTAAAGTACCAAAGGTTGGGCCTAAAGTAATTTATAAGAGATCATACAAAATGTTTTATCAGGATTATTTTGTTGTAGATGTCAACAATGTATGTTGGTCTGATGTGTTTGAGGAAGTGAATCAAGATGCATCACTGGAACTATTTGTAAAATTATTAATGTCAATTGTTGACAAGCATGCACCTGTTAAGAAATTAACTTTGAGAACTGTTAGAGCCCCCTTGACTGATGATGAATTGAAAAATTGTATGGTTCAAATAAATTGTGCAAAAGAGGTGGCAAACAAATCGGGCTGCTCAGCTGATTGGTTGACAACCTGTAAATTGAGAAAAGTTGTGACTAAATAAAAATAAGAAATTATATTACAAAACAAAGATAAATGACATAAAACACAATGGAAAAAGATTTTGCAGTACCTTAAAATATATCATGGGCAGAAAACCCAATTCATCTCCAAGTTGATGGGTCATTTATAACAAATGTTTTTATATTGCCAATCATTTCAATTACTTTTTCACTAGTAAAGTAAAATGACAGCATTGAACAGTGAACCTTCATATTTCTGTATAAAAGATCTAATAATGAAAGAGAAGGATTGTTGTTTTGAATTTGGTGAAGTTAGTGTGGGAGAGGTGGAAAAACTATTATCCATTAATAATGGTAAGCCACCAGATATAGACATCATTGATGGGAAACTATTGAGAATAGTAGCAAACTGTATTGCCACCCCTATTTGCTATATCTTTAACCAAAGACTAAAGGTGTGTGTGTGTGTGTCCACAGACATGGAAGGAAGCTAAAGTAATTCCACTGCCTAAAAATAATAAAGTATCAATTGCGGGCTCTAACAGTCACCCAATTAGTTTGCTGCTTGTTCTTAATAAACTGATAGAGAGGATTGTGTTTGACCAAATACAATGCTATTTTCAGAAAATATAGAGAAGGGCACTCAACTTCTACTGCACTGACTCAGATGATGGATGATGGGTTAAAAAAAGATAATGGAGCTGTATTGTTAGATTTCAGTGCAGCCACTGATGTTATTGATCATAAATTGTTATTGAAAAAACTAACTCGCTATGGCTTTATATCATCTGCCATCACATGGTTAGAGAGTTATTTATCCAATAGAACCCAGAGAGTGTCCTTCAATGGAAGCTTCTCTAACATCAGATATGTCCCTCAGGGTAACTGCCTTGTGCCGTTAATCTTCTCTATTTTTACAAATGATTTGTCACAAAGCTAGAATGACTATGTATGCGGATGATTCCACATTCTACATGTCAGCACCCAAAACCAGTGAGCTCACTGAAACTCTGAACACGGAGTTACAGTCAATATCAGAATGGGTGATTAATAATAAACTGGTCTTAAATACATCTAAAACTAAAAGCATTGTATTTGGTATAAGCATTCTCTAAGACCTACACCTCAACTGGAGTTATACATAAAAGGTGTGAACATTGAGCAAGTTGAGGAAGCTAAACTCCTAGGTATAACATTGGATGGTCAACTATCATGGGCAAGTCATATTGACAAAGGTCTTGTGAAGATGGGGAGGGATATATCTGTTATAAAATGTTCTGCATTTTTTATACAAAAATCAACTGTGCGAGCTGTTCATGCTCTGGTCTTGTCCCAGCACACCTTGCCCTTAACTGCACATACAGAACTAACATCAACAACATGCATGCCAGCACTCAGAACAAGTACAACTGGAGTTTATTTATAAATGCCTGGAACATTTCGATTTTGGATAATCTCTTATAAAATAGGTTAAAGTCATGTATAGTAACCCTAGGTGTAAATTTAAAACTCAGACAGTTTTAAATTGTCGAGGAGTAAAACAAGGTTGTCCACTATCGACATATCTATTTATTATGGCCATCAATATGTTAGCTATTAAAATCAGATCCAACAATAATATCAAGGGGTTAGAAATCCAGGGTTTAAAAACAAAAGTGTCATTGTACGCTGACTATTCATGTTTTCTTGAAATCCACAATTTGGATCCCTCCAAATAAATACATCATCTCACTCCAATACATTCTTATAGAAAGATAGCAAAAATAGATAAGATCTAGCTGCCATGGAAAGGAAAATACCTGTCTATTTGTGGAGAAATCACCCTGATTAACTCTTTAGTCATATCCCAGTTTACCTATTTGCTTATGGCCTTGCCTACACCTAGCAAACATTTGATTTGGAATGGCAAGCCAGACAAAATGAAACAGGCTTATTTATAGAATGAATATGAATTCAGAGGGCAGAAATGACTAAATATTAAAGCATTAGACCTCTCGCTAAAGCCTTCAGTTATACAAAAGTTATACTTAAATCCGAACTGGTTCTCTAGCAAACTAATAAGAACGTCTCACCCTATGTTCAAGAATGGCCTTTCCCCCTTTATTCAGATTACAACCACACACTTCAGTTATTTGAAAAGGAAATCATATCCCAAATTTTGCTATTTTTAAAACAATCCATACAAAGTTAGTTGTAATTTCAGATGAATCTATCAGAAAAAAACGGAACAAATAATACAACAAATATTGTGGTTAAACAAAAATATACTTTTTTTTTTTAATGGTATAATCTTTGTAAATTATATCATAAATTGACTCGTGGAGTTATGTCACATGCAGCTAACAAAAATATATGGAAATGTAGAGCAGCTCTACCCAAAATTACATCCAACTAATTGCAGCATTCCTGCAAAAATGGAAGAGGAAAGTGGAAGAGGGAAAAAGTAGGGAACTTGTCTGTCGGCCCTGCATTAAAGACCATAATTGGTTAAAGAAAATTGTGATAAATAAAAAAGTATACAGTTTCATTTAAGGGCCAAAAAATGTACAGCTGTGCCATATAGATGGCAAAATAGTTGGGAAGAGATTTTCGATGTACCGATTACATGGCACATGGTTTATGAACTTATATGCAAAACTACTCCAGATTCAAAACTTATAATTTTTCCATTTTAATTATTATACTAAATTCTTGCAACCAATATAATGTTATATATATGGGGGATACAACCTTCCCAGCTCTACAGATTTTGCTGCGAAGAGAGAGAATCATTAGATAATTTGTTTTGGTACAGTCCATCTGTAGCTTGTTTTTGGTCACAGGTCCAGGAATGGCTCAAGATTTGCAACATTTACTTGGAGCTAACTCTGAAGATAGCACTACTGGGTGATCTGAAAAGTCATAGTCAATCGATCAATATTATAAGAATACTTTTAGAAAAATGTTTCCTTTTTGATTTACAATCTGTAGAAATTATGAGAATAGAAAGGTTCAGAACTTTTGTGAAACATCACAGTACAAATCCAATAAGGATGGTGTTAAGAGATAGATGGGAGGGGTTGAATGGAGCTGAAGGTTGGGAATAATAACAACTAATAACAACAAGATAACTAATGTAAAACATACTGTGTCTGTAAAAAGTATATAGGTTCAGAACTTTTGTGAAAGAAATAGATTGGAGAGGTTAAGATTAGAGGAAGGACCGGAGTAAAAACAAACAAAATATACCTATTGTAAAATAGACTGCCCGTAAAATGTATATAGTATGTATAAGCTGGAAGTAGATGCCTAAGCGTTGTTGTTCATTAGTTTACTCCTATTAAGGGAGGGGTGGTAGGGTTAGAAGGTAATAAAGGAAAATCTATTACAAAAAATATGTATATATGTATGTATATGTATTTATATGTATGTATGTACAGTACCAGTCAACATTTTGGACACGCCTACTCATTCCAGGGTTTTTCTTTATTTTTACTATTTTCTACATTGTAGAATAATAGTGAATGTATCAACACTATGAAATAATACATATGGAATCATGTAGTAACCAAAAAAGTGTAAAAATATATTTTATATTTTAAATTCTTCAAAGTAGCCACCCTTTGCCTTGATGAGCTTCATGAAAGTAGTCACCTGGAATGCATTTCAATTAACAGGTATGCCTTGTTAAAAGTTAATTTGTGGAATGTCTTTCCTTCTTAATGCATTTGAGCCAATCAGTTGTGTTGTGACAAGGTAGGGGTGGTATACAGAAGATAGTGCTATTTGGTAAAAGACCAAGTCATTGATGTCTTCACTATTATTCTACAACGTAGAAATTAGTTCAAATAAAGAAAAACACTTGAATGAGTAGGTGTATGCAAACTTTTGACTGGTACTGTAAGTATGTATGTATGTATGTGTATATGTGTGTATTTATGTGTGTGTATGTGTATGTATTTATGTATATACAGTACCAGTCAAAAGTTTGGACACAACTACTCATTCAAGGGTTTTTCTTTATTTTTACTACGTTCTACATTGTAGGTCATTGTCCTGTTATCCTGTTGTCATGTTGTCCTTTCATGTTGTCCTGTTGATAAACAAATGATACTCCTACTAAGCGCAAACCAGATGGGATGCCATATAGCTGCAGAATGCTGTGGTAGCCATGCTGGTTAAGTGTGCCTTGAATTCTAAATAAATCACTGACAGTGTCATCAGAAAAGCACTCCCATGCCATCACACCTCCTCCTCCATGCTTCACAGTGGGAACCACCAATTTGTTCTTAACTGACTTGCCTAGTTAAATAAAGGTAGTAATAATAATAATAATAATAATAATAAATAAATCACGCGCAGAGGTCATTCGTTCACCTACTCTGCGTCTCACAACGACTAGGCGGTTGGAACCAAAAATCTCAAATTTGGACTCATCAGACCAAAGGGCAGATTTCCACTGGTCTAATGTCCATTACTCGTGTTTCTTGACCCAGCAAGTCTCTTCTTCTTATTGGTGTCCTTTAGTAGTGGTTTCTTTGAAGCAATTCGACCATGAAGGCCTGATTCATGCAGTCTCCTTGTTGAGATGTGTCTGTTACTTGAACTCTGTGAAGCATTTGTTTGGGCTGCAATCTGAGGTGCAGTTAACGCTAATGTACTTTTCCTCTGCATAAGAGGTAACCATGGGTCTTCCTTTCTTGTGACAGTCCTCATGAGAACCAGTTTTATCATAGCGCTTGATGGGTTTTGCCACTGCACTTGAAGACACTTTAAAAGTTCTTGAAATTTTCCGGATTGACTGACCTTCATGCCTTAAAGTAATGATGGACTGTCGTTTCTCTTTGCTTATTTGAGCTGTTTTTGCCATAATATGGACTTAGTCTTTTGTCAAATAGGGTTATCTTCTGTATACCACCCATACCTCGTCACAACACAACTGATTGTCTCAAACGCGTTAAGAAGGAAAGAAAATCCATAAATTAACTGTTAAGTGACTACCTCATGAAGCTGGTTGAGAGAATGCCAAGTGTGCAACACTGTCATCAATGCAAAGGGTTGCTACTTTGAAGAATCTCAAATACATTTTGATTTGTTTCTCTTTTTTGGTTACTACATGATTCCATATGTGTTTTTTCATAGTTTTGATGTCTTCACTATTATTCTACAATGTAGAAAATAGTAAAAATAAAGAAAAACCCTTGAATGAGTAGGTGTGTCCAAACTTTTGACTGGTACTGTATATATACATTTGCAAAGAAATATATGGTGGATTGGAAGTGATGCCGTCAATTACATTGATGGAAGCTACAATCTATCTGCCATATTAAAGCAGATCTACTCCCTGCATGTCCATCTTTCCTGGTTGAGGGTTGACGAGAGATTAACTGCTTCACTTCTAGGTTTTATGAGAAATATTACTGTGACGAAAATTCCAGATTGTCTGCGTAACCAAATAAGATTCAGCTCAGACATCCATACATACTCCACACATTTTTTCATAGTCCCCAAGTCCAAAACGAATTCACAGCAACGCACAGTGTTATACACAGCCATGTTAGCATGGAACTCCCTTCCATCTCCAATTACTCAAGCAAACAACAAAATTACCATTAAAAAATGGATAAAAAACCAACTCATGGAACGGAGGGTACTGTGAGGGGACACACACAAACACATGCACAGACAGACACACTCTAACAGTCACATGATTTTTGTTTGTTGTATTGTTTGTATATTGTTGTATTTTAGATTTGGGTGTCTATCAGTGTGTCAGTGTTTTGTTACTTGACATGTGTTTTGTTTTTGTGAACCCCAGGAAGAGTAACTGCTGCTTCTGCAAGACCTAATGGGGATCCAAGTAAACACATTACATGTTGTCTGAATGAGGTTGGTCCTTTACATGGTGTGATAGCTTATACTTTGGTCCATCAAAATATATTTTCAAAATGTTTTTTTTATTTAGAATATTTCTGGGAAAAAAGTTGAGAATCCCTGAGCTTTGAAAACAGCAACATTTTCTCTCAGCCTAATGGCAAAATGTGCAAAATAGCATAAGATTATCTATAATACTGCAAATGTTTCTCTCTGCTCCATAAAAATATACAATTATAAACAAAATGTGTATTTTTGGTGGGAGGGGTGCCTTGCACGGACCTTGCGGGAGGGCCCGCGAAACTGCGCTACACCACTGACACTCACGAGCGCGCTCACACACACTTATTCTCATACATGCACCCATGTTTAGACATACACATTACACAGACACACACACGCTGCACCAGCAAGCCTGCATGGGTACCAATCCTGTTCGCCACAGCGCCTGAAGAGCAGGGAGAGAGGGAGGGTGAGCAGCGAGAAAGAGAGCGAGGGAGAGTCCACTTGAGCTGGTAGCAGGCTTGCTGGTGTTATTACCGCAGCTCAGATTGTGATATAGAATAGTATGTTATTGCACACACAAGCAGTACGCACAATGTACACACACACTCTGCACCAGCAAGCCTGCATGGGTACCAATGGAGGAAGGGGGAGAGGGAGGAAGGGGGAGAGGGAGGAGGGAGCAAAGAGAGAGTGGAATAGGGAGAGGGTGGGGGAGCAGTGAGAGCGGGAGAGGAAGGTAGCAGCATAGTAAGCGAGTGAGAGCGAGGCAGTTTTTTACGTGCATGTTCTGGAATGGGTTTTTTCTTCTCTGGTCTCTTGTTGAGTGAGAGTGATGATACTCAGAATGCCTGTGCTGCTCAGTGCCTCCCACAGCTCTGTCCATCGCTCTGTCCATCGCTCTGTCCATCGCTCTGTCCATCGCTCTGTCAATCGCTCTGTCCACAGCTCTGTCCATCGCTCTGTCCACAGCTCTGTCCACAGCTCTGTCCACAGCTCTGTCCACAGCTCTGTCCATCGCTCTGTCCATCGCTCTGTCCATCGCTCTGTCCGCATCTCCCTCCACAGATGGACAAGCAGCAGGACTATTAGAGAGAGGAGTGAAATAAAGAAATAAAAAATTGCAACAAGAAACCAAATCAATGCAGCAGCAAGAAGAGAGAGATTTGACTTTCACTTAAAGCTGTTCAGGCTGTTCTATTCCTCTGTCCGTCCCCCTCTTCTTATTCTTTTTATTTTCTTAGAAGGGGGTCGGAATAGTTTCACAGGAATGCAGAACAGAACACGAGAGGAAGAGGGACTTTAGAGGCTAAAGAGAGAGGGAAAGGTAGAGAGAAAAAGAGGCAGAAAAGTCTACAGCATCAACTGCATTCACCCCTGTTCTGTTCCCTTGTTGTGGTTCAGAGCGAGGAGGAACGGAGGAACGGAGGAGCAGAGGAAGAGGGAGCAAAATGAATTACACAGGGAAAGTGTACATGAGTGAAAGAGAAAGGGAGAGGAAGAGATAGAGAGAGCGGGTTCTGTGATGCGCTGCAGTAGCATCCCACAGCAGACGGCTGAGGACTGCCTCCCTGTGTGTGCGCGGCATGTGCGTGTGTGTGTGACTGCACTGCTGAAGAGGAGGAGGAGGAGGAGGCAGAATGTGAGCACGCCATCAGACGTTGCAGGGCCATACGTAGGAAAACACACTGGCACCATCAGCATCCGCCCACGGTAGGCAGGACCTTCAGCACTGCAACCCCCAAACCCCAGCCCCAACCTAGGACCTCGCCAGGCCTCTACCACCTTCATCTCCACAAGACAGTCATCTCAACCAGGCTGAAATATGGCACAAGCCGCCAAACATCTCCGCAAGAACAAGGATTTAGAAGCCCAGATTGAGGCGGAGCGAAAGGAGAAGGAGGAGGAGAAGGCCAAAAAGAGGAACCGCTCGCGGGATAAAAAGCGCAAGGTATGGGGTCCACTCACAGGGGGTCGGAGGGGGTGGGAAGGGGGAGAGATGGAGAGGGGGGCAGGAGGGAGAGAGACACCCCCCTTCTTTCTCTCTCATGCTAAGCTCTGATCAGGGGTGCTGGGGCACACATGGACATATACTGATGCATTTCTACAGTGTGTGCACAGTGGCACTGGCAGACATGTACTGTGAATACAGACATGGGGAAACTGTAAACACACTGCATGCTCTCCTACTCCTCTTCCTGCTTTACTGACTGTCCTGTTGCAGAACTGTCCTATGGGTCTGTGTGGTACTCTACCTCTTTCCCTCTCTCCTTTTATCTCTCTGTCGCTCTCTCGCTCTATCTGCATTAAATTAAAAGGAAGTTAGAGGTAGTTTTGCGAGCCAATGCTAACTAGCGTTAGCGCAGTGATTGGAAGTCTACAGGAACAGCTAGCATGATACATCAAAACGGTATACACAAGTTAATCTGACTGGGGAAGAAGCTAAAGGGCCTCATTGCCAAAATCCAGAACTATCACTTTAAGGAACTGTTGTAATGACTGCTGACTAAGGAGTAATACATACCTGCAGGCTTTTCTCATACTGGAACCTTGTGCACAGCGCTGCCAGAGCTGGTGGCTGTTGTCGCACTAGTGGCACTCGCCACAAACACTACATCTCTGCTTCATCAGTCACTGGCTGTATCAGTGGGATCTGTGATTATGACAGTTACATTTCACTTAGTTTCATGAATGAAAATGAGCAGTTGTCAAAGCCATTGATGAGCATCTTTAGCCTATTGATAAGAAATTGTGTCTGTCTGTCTGTCTCTGGGATGGTGTCCAGCTGCATGTATCTGCCTGTAGGACTGTTCTGCTGTAAACTGATCTCATGCTAATGCAGTAGAGACGGGTACTAGTTTTCCTCACCCCTACAGGACGCACCCAGAGGGGGAGAGAAGGGGTACTGGAGTGCTGGTGAGGTTGTTTTGCTTAGGGGGGATAACGGGTGAAAAAAATGGGGAGTGGTCGGGAGGTATGAAAAGAGGAGGCAATGTGAGAGATAGGCAGAACGGATATCAGTCAGACCTACCTGGGGCAGGTGTCACAGTGGAGGTTGGCACCATCACCAAGGGTTCTGTTGAGGGGGAGGGGCTCCAGCTCCAGCTGTTTCAATAGAACAGTGTTGCTTAGAATAGGAAGACAAACTTAGATTATGTAGCTAACTACAGTATGTGCTATGAGTGTATTAGTGTGTTTAGATATGGGCAAGTGACTCATGGACCCGAGAACCAATGGGCCCTCAACGGCCCCCGCCACTAAATTCACAATTTAGTCTTTGTTTTTATTGCTCTCTGAAAATAGCAGTTGGAAATGCCCCTTCTTCTTCTATCACTTTTATCTGTTATTACTTGCTGGTCTAATCCTACCCACATGGCTGTTAAGTCCACAGTGTTTTTTTATCAGCCTCAGTATTGGTACATGCCACAATCATTGGGTTGTGATAGACTTGTGTTGAACAATACAACAGGTTTCACAGTTAATCAGAACAAAGTGCACGTGTTCAGCCTTCCGCTCTGCCTTTTTGATTTGTGTGTGTGTGTGTGTGTGTGTGTGTGTGTGTGTGTGTGTGTGTGTGTGTGTGTGTGTGTGTGTGTGTGTGTGTGTGTGTGTGTGTGTGTGTGTGTGTGTTGAATCAAATCACATTTTATTGGTCACATACACATATTTAGCAGATGTTATTGTGGGTGTAGCAAAATGCTTGTGTTCCTAGCTCCAACAGTGCAGTTGTATCTAACAATTCACAACAATACACACCAATCTAAAAATAAAATAATGGAATTAAGAAATATATAAATATTAGGATGAGTAATGTTGGAGTGGCATTGACTAAAATACAGTAGAATAGAATACATTATATACATATGAGATGAGTAAAGCAGTATGTAAACATTATTAAAGTGGCCAGTGATTCCATGTATGTAGGGCAGCAGCCTCTAAGGTGCCGGGTTGAGTACCAGGTGGTAGCCGGCTAGTGATGGCTATTAACAGTCTGATGGCCTTGAGATAGAAGCTGTTTTTCAGTGTCTCGGTCCCAGCTGTACTGACCTCGCCTTCTGGATGATCACGGGGTGAAGAGGCCGTGGCTCGGGTGGTAGGATGCTCTTGATTGTGCATCTGTAAAAGTTTGTGAGGGTCTTAATGCAACCCACGATACAAATTTCAATACCCCGGCCAAGAAATTGGGGAATATTTGTTATAGAAAAATAAATGCCTGCAGTCATCTTGTGCACTAGGTTAATAGATCAAGCAGATTGCTTTCATCATTTTGTCTGTTGCATTATTTTTTCATTGTGAAGGCCTAAATCAGCTGATATAGCCAGACCAGTAGTCACATGGTACATTTGTTTACATAGAGCATGGAGCAAACGGAAACTTTCGTGATGTGACAATCCACTGTTGTGCAGTGCAAGAGAGGTGATCAAGTTACACTTGAAATTCTCTACTAATGTTTACCAGCTAAATATCTTATAAGATGTGCCCAAAAAAATCTCTCCAGTTTAGGGTTCCAGCTATGCATTTGGTTTGCTAACTTGCTTGCTAAGTGGCTAGCTTGTAAAATCAAGCTTCTTGGGTTACAGCAGAGACACTCAATCCCTTCTTGGATCAAGAACCCTGCTGTCTAATATTTGTTTTGTGTGTGCAGAAAACCTTTTAAGATTGTTGTACAACTTCATGAGCTGGGGTGTCTGTCATTGCAATTTGTTTATGTTCACTTGGGCTTGTTAGCATTTAGCGACTGTGCACTTGAACTAATTCCTTTCTCCCACCTCATCATTATTTGTATTTGTATTTATTAGGGATCCCCATTAGTTGCTGCCAAGGCAGCAGCTACTCTTTCTTGGTCCAAGCACATGAAGGCACTTACATTACATATAAAACAAAAGATAAAACAGTACATCATATAACATTATTAGACCACTACATATCTACAATACAAAATGTATAATACCACCATACAACAATATTACAATGTACGTGTGTATAGAGTGCATGTGCTTGCGCTTGTGTGTGTATGCTTGTGTCTGCACCTTTTGTGTGTGTCTTGTCACAGTCCCACTGTTCCATAAGGTGTATTTTTACCTTTAAAGAAGAAAATCTGATTCTACTGCATGCACTTGATGTGGAATAGAGTACTGTGCGCCTCCCATTTTCTGTTCTGGACTTGGGATTGTGAAGAGACCTCTGGTGGCTTGTCTTGTGGGGTATGAATGGGTGTCCAAGATGTGTGCTAGTAGTTTAAACAGACAGCTCTGTACAACACTTCTTACAAAAACAAGTAGTGATGAGGTCAATCTCTCTTCCACTTTGAGCTATGAGAGATTGACATGCATATCATTAATGTTAGCTCCCCCTGTACTTTTAAGGGCCAGTCGTGCTGCCCTGTTCTGAGCCAATTGGAATTTTCCTAAATCCCTCTTTGTGGCACCTGATCACACCACTGAACAGTAGTCCAGGTGTAACAGTTTTGCTTCTGTCCCTCTCCTCACCCCAAACCAGGGACCCTCTGCATATATCAACAACTGACATCCTCGAAGCATCGTTACCTATCACTTCACAAAAGCCGCGGCCCTTGCAGAGCAAGGGGAACAACTACTTCAAGGTCTCAGAGTGAGTGACGTCACCGAATGAATCACTATTAGCACGCACCCCGCTAACTAGCTAGCCATTTCACATCGGTTACACTCACCCTCTTTTTGACATCCTACTTTTCTGCAGCAACCAGTGATCCGGGTCAACAGCATCAATGTAACTGCATTGCTTCCGTCCCTCTCCTCGCCCCTACCTGGGCTTGGACCAGGGACCCTCTGCACACATCCACAACTGACACCATCCCACGAAGCATCATTACCTATCGCTCCACAAAAGCCGCAGCCCTTGCAGAGCAAGGGAAACACCTACTTCAAGGTCTCAGAGCGAGTGACGTTACCCATTGAATTGCTATGCTAAAACACCCCGCTAACTAGCTAGCCATTTCACACCAGTTACACAGGTGCGATAAAACTAGGGCCTTTAGGACCTGCCTTGTTGATAGTGTTGTTAAAACCTCTTAAGGATCTGCCCCTTTTTTTCAATTTTCGCCTAAAATGACATACTCAAATCTAACTGCCTGTAGCTCAGGACCTGAAGCAAGGATATGCATATTCTTGGTACCGTTTGAAAGGAAGCACTTCGAAGTTTGTTGAAATGTGAAAGGAATGACGGAGAATATAACACAATAAATCTGGTAAAAGATAATACAAAGGTTTTTTTTTAAATATCATCTTTGAAATGCAAGAGAAAGGCCATAATGTATTATTCTAGCCCAGGTGCAATTTAGATTTTGGCCACTAGATGGCAGCAGTGTGCGCGCAAAGTTTTAGACTGATCCAATGAACCATTGTATTTCTGTTCAAAATGTTGTATCAAGACTGCCCAAATGTGCCTAATTTGTTTATTAATAACTTTTCATGTTCAAAATTGTGCATTCTCCTCAAACAAATGCATCCTACCCTGCCTTTCTAAGGTCTTCGAAAGCCAAGTCAACAAACAGATTACCGACTATTTCGAATCCCATCGCACCCTCTCCGCTATGCAATCTGGTTTCAGAGCTGGTCATGGGTGCACCTCAGCCACGCTCAAGGTCCTAAACGACATCGTAACCGCCATCGATAAGAAACAATACTGTGCTGCCGTATTCATTGACCTGGCCAAAGCTTTTGACTCTGTTAATCACCATATCCTCATCGGCAGACTTAGTAGCCTTGGTTTCTCAAACGATTGCGTCGCCTGGTTCACCAACTACTTCTCTGACAGAGTTCAGTGTGTCAAATCGGAGGGCCTACTGTCTGGACCTCTGGCAGTCTCTATGGGGGTACCACAGGGTTCAATTCTTGGGCCAACTCTTTTCTCTGTATACATAAATGATGTCGCTCTTGCTGCTGGTGAATCTCTGATCCACCTCTACGCAGACGACACCATTCTGTATACTTCTGGCCCTTCTTTGGACACTGTGTTAACAACCCTCCAGACGAGCTTCAATGCCATTCAACTCTCCTTCCGTGGTCTCCAACTGCTCCTAAACACAAGTAAAACTAAATGCATGCTCTTCAACCGATCGCTGCCTGCACCTGCCCGCCCATCCAGCATAACTTCTCTGGACGGTTCTAACTTAGAATTTGTGGACAACTACAAATACCTAGGTGTCTGGTTAGACTGTAAACTCTCCTTCCAGACTCACATCAATCATCTCCAATCCAAAGTGAAATCTAGAATTGGCTTCCTATTTCGCAACAAAGCATCCTTCACTCATGCTGCCAAACATACCCTCGTAAAACTGACCATCCTACCAATCCTCGACTTCGGCGATGTCATTTACAAAATAGCCTCCAATACCCTACTCAACAAGCTGGATGCAGTCTATCACAGTGCCATCCGTTTTGTCACCAAAGCCCCATATACAACCCACCACTGCGACCTGTATGCTCTCGTTGGCTGGCCTTCACTTCATAATCGTCGCCAAACACATTGGCTCCAGGTCATCTACAAGACCCTGCTAGGTAAAGTCCCCCCTTATCTCCGCTCACTGGTCACCATAGCAGCACCCACCTGTAGCACGCGCTCCAGCAGGTATATCTCTCTGGTCACCCCTAAAGCCAACTCCTCCTTTGGTCGTCTCTCCTTCCAGTTCTCAGCTGCCAATGACTGGAACGAACTACAAAAATCTCTAAAACTGGAAACACTTATCTCCCTCACTAGCTTTAAGCACCAGCTGTCAGAGCAGCTCACAGATCTCTGCACCTGTACATAGCCCATCTTTAATTTAGCCCAAACTACTACCTCTTCCCCTACTGTATTTATTTATTTTATTTATTTTGCTCCTTTGCACCATATTATTTATATTTTAACTTTGAACTTTCTTCAAACTACAAATCTACCATTCCAGTGTTTTTCTTGCCATACTTTATTTACTTTGCCACCATGGCATTTTTTGCCTTTACCTCCCTTATCTCACATCATTTGCTCACATTGTATATAGTCTTATTTTTTTCTACTGCATCATTGATTGTATGTTGTTTTACTCCATGTGTAACTCGGTGTTTTTCTATGTTGTCGAACTGCTTTGCTTTATCTTGGCCAGGTCGCAATTGTAAATGAGAACTTGTTCTCAACTTGCCTACCTGGTTAAATAAAGGTGAAATAAAAAATAAATAAATAAAAAATGGTATTCTTTCACTGTAATAGCTTCTGTAAATTGGACAGTGCACTTAGATTAACAAGAATTTAAGCTTTCTGCCAATATCAGATATGTCTATGTCCTGGGAAATGTTCTTGTTACTTACAACCTGCTAATCACATTAGCCTACGTTAGCTCAACCATCCCATGGAAGGGACACCAATCCCAAAGAAGTTTTAAGGGGCAGGACTGGAGTTTTTTTGCAACCAGTGGCTATAATTGGAGATGGAGTGGTTTCTCCTCTCAGGAAATCAGCAATTAGTACCAGGAGATGTGCTCTTCACCTTTGCAAGGCAATTAGCAATTAGTGCCAGTACTTCAGTCTCTATTTTCTCAGCGGCATCTGTAAGCGGCGGTCTCTCTGCAAAACTAAGATCGTCACCGAAATAAAGAGGTTCTGCCGAGTTGTTCTGCCGAGTTGTTCATTTTCTGATTATCTCATTTAGCCTTTTTGTGACTTTGGCAAATATTGGTTGTGTTTTATATACCTGTTCGCTCCTCTCCCTGTAGGCTTTACAGACTCTCCCCACCCCTTGGTTGCAACCCTTCTATTTTAGTGTACCCTGCGCGAACAATGAATGTGGAATTCCTGGTCTCTGGCAGCGTTTGGAACTGCCGATCTGCGGTCAAGAACGCAGAGTTCATTTCTATGCTGCCCCTTTAGTCCCTTGTCTTTTTGGCCCTGACAGAGACATAGTTCACCCCCAGAGAACACTCCTACTACAGCTGCTCTCTCATTTGACTACGTGTTCTCACATAGTCCGAGAGCATCTAGTCATCGCGGTGGTGGCAGAGGGCTACTCATTTCTTCTTAATCAAGCTTTTTCAATTTCACTCACCTGTCCATCTCTCATTTGAATTCCATGCTGTCACTGTCACTTGTCCACTTGTCATCTATCGCCTTCCAGGTGCCCTTGGAGAGTTCCTCAAGGAGCTTGACACCTTGATAAGTTAATTTCCTGACATTGGCTATCCTATCATCTGTCCCTTTTGCTAAATCCTTCTCCCTCCTGTCTCCTGATTGTGCCTCTTCAACCCTACTCTCCTCCCTTTCCACATCCTATGACTCGCACTATCCCCTTTCCTCCCGGCCGGCTCGGCCCTCCCTGTTTGCTCCGTGGCTCAGTGACTAATTTCAAGCTTACAGAACAGGGCTGCAGGCAACTGAGCAAAAATGGAGGAAAATGTAACTTTCGGAGGACCTATCATCCTTTCACTCCCTCCTCTCTACCTTCTCTTCCTCTATATCTGCTGCTAAAGCCACTTTCTATTACTCTAAATTTCAAGCTTCTGCCTCTAACTCTTTTCCACCTTCTTATCCCTCAATAATCCCCCCTTCCCACCTCACTCTTTAAGGATGACTTTGTCAACCACTTTGAAAAGAAGGTTGACGACCACCGCTCCTCATTCACTCAGCCTATTGAGTCCACTGGTCCCAATCACACAGAACTACCCTACATCTTTCTCCCCTCTCTCTCCAGATGAAATCCTGCAACTATTGACTATTCGCCACCCGACAACCTGCCCGCTCGATCCCAACTACTCCTCCCTTCTCCAGACTCTTTATTTTATTTCCAAAACACTTGAGGGTGCTGTCTCTGACCAACTCTCTCTATCTCTCTCTGAATAATCTTCTTGACCCTAATCAGTCAGGCTTCAAGACTGGTCACTCAACTGACACTGTCAACCATCAGATCCCCCTCTCCACCCTCTCAGTGCTGGGGGTCACAGGCTCTGCACAGTCTAGGATTGCATCCTACCTAGCAGGCCATTTCTACCAGGTGACACTGAGAATATCTGTGTCTGCACTACGTACTCTCAATACTGGTGTCCCCCAGGGCTCGGTTCTAGGCCCTCTCCTCTTCTCTCTATACACCAAGTCACTCAGCTTGGTCATATCCTCACATGGTCTCTCCTATCATTGCTATGCAGATGACACTCCACAACTTTACTTCTTCCCCCCTTCTAACACCCAGGTGGCAACATGCATCTCTAAGTGCCTGGCAGATATCTCAGCTTGGATGTCATTCCACCACCTCAAGCTCAACTTCAATGTGTTACCCTCACTACCTTCAGGCTATGTTCAAACCCTACACCCCAACCCGAGAAAAGGTCAAAGACTAAAAACAAGAAAGTGACATTCCAACGAAAGAAGAAGAGACATGTTCACGCTATTGAGAAGGAGAACACTGAGGTGATTGACTCATCAGACGAGGAAGTCACAAAGCTACCATGTTTCTCCCTTGCTAGAGGGGTAGCCGGTGCATATGGAGGTTGGCAGAGGGGCAGCTGTATCTCTTGTGTCTGCTTGTGTCAGAGAGAGTCTACAAAATACACTGAAATACCTTCCACTGCAGCCAGCACAATGATACATGGAGAAATTGCCTACCCGTCATCTTAAAAAAACATGGAGAAGTCTTTAATGGAGAGCTGGGTAGCATGACAGACAGTGATGCTTAGCATTAAGCCAGACAGCAAACCAAAGTTTCTGAAAGCACGACCCGTACCTTATGCTATCAGAACAAAAGTCGAGGCTGATTTGGACAATTTAGTCAATAATAAAAGTACTGGAGCTGGTCAGCGTGTATGAATGGGCTACACCCATCGTACCAGTTCTTAAAAATATGGTAGAATCAGGAAATGTGGAGACTTTAAAGCCACAGTCAACCATGTGTTGTCCGCTGAGCAGTATCCACTACCTCACACCGACAACCTTTTTGTGGGCTTAGCTGGATGTCAGAAGTTCAGCAAAACCAACCTCTGCCAAGCCTACTTGCAGATACACGTGGATGAAAAGTCAAGAGGGGCTGTTCAGGTACTGTTGTCTACCGTTTGGAATCACAAGCGCTCCAGCGCTATTCCAGAGGGTGATGGACCAGATCTTGAGTATTACCGCCCAAGAGAATTCTCTTCGGTTACAGTCACAGCCGTGTATATTCACCCTCAAGCCGATACCACGACGGCCCTCAAGGAACTACACTGACTTTATGCAAACTGGAAGCCACATATCCTGAGGCAGCATTTATTTTAGCTGGGTATTTTTTACCAAGCGAATTTTAGGAAAATGCTACCGAAGTTCTGTCAACACATTGACTGTAGTACTCACACTGGGAAAACATTGAACCACTGCTATTCTCTTTCCTGGGATGCCTACAAGGCCCTCCCCCGCCCTCCCTTCGGCAAATCAGATGACGACAGAAACTCAAACAGGAAATACCTGTATTAAGGTCTATTCAACACTGGTCTGACGAATTGGAATCCATGCTTCAAGATTGTTTTGATCACGCGGACTGGGATATGTTCCGGGTAGCCTTAGATAATTACATTGATGTATACACTGGCACGGTCACTGAGCTCATCAGGAAGTGTGTAGGGGATGTTGTTCCCACTGTGACTATTAAAACCTATCCAAACCAGAAACCGTGGATAGACGGCAGCGTTCGCGTTAAACTGAAAGCGCAAACCACTGCATTTAACCATGGCAAGGTGACTGTTACATTCTGAAATAATAATAGTAATAAATCAGCTGTATTATGTGGGCCATGACATTGGCTATGATGGGACCAGATAATTTTTCTAATCAGGTCATAGCTCGCTGAGCTTGCTGGATGCAGGGTTGCATCATGTATGCCTTTGCATCAGTAATTAAAAAGATACTCATTCAGCATTTCATCACTATTGTGCTGATTGAAAACCTCTTAAGGATCCGCCCCTTTTTAAAATTTTCGCCTAAAATGACATACCCAAATCTAACTACCTGTAGCTCAGAACCTGAAGCAATGATATGCATATTCTTGATACCATTTGAAAGGAAACACTTTGAAGTTTGTGGAAATGTGAAATTAATGTAGGAGAATATAACACAATAGATCTGGTAAAAGATAATACAAAGAAAAAAACAACCGTTCTTTGCAACCAAATCTGGAAAAAGTCCAGGCGGGTAAATACTTTCTGAAGGCACTGTATATATTGCATACTATGCTAGCTCACTGCTAATGTACATAGTGTGTTTATGGTGCAACGTCCTGCTCACTAGCCCAATGGTATTAGCCGCTACATGCTAATCTCTAGTCATTAAATTGTGTGCATTACAGCTATTACTGTTAGCCTGAGCAACATGCTACATTGCTATTAGCCTTTGCTGTTGTGCAATAGATTCCCTGTTTCTTCTATTCCACTATAGAAAACCACTATCACTTTCACAATTTTTCCTTCTTGTTTGACGTGTGTGTGTGTCTGTTTGGTGTGGTAATAAAGTGTGAGTTGTATCCCTGTCTCCTTCTGGTCATTGTCGTCCTCAAATCGGGACTCTGGGATAGTTGCACCTACAGTAAACCTAAACCGGCACCTCTTTAGGAGACCACCACAAGGTGGCGCTCTTTTTCACAGACCATTATGGGTTATGTGTTTTGAGATGATCACGTTCTGGATAAATGGTTGAACTAATGGGTATAAAGACATGGTTATAAAACCCATGACACAATAAAACCCATGACACATAACAAGCATGTTTTTTTTACACATTTGGAAAGAAGTATGTGTGGCCTACAACACAAACACGCAACCACTGTACCCTAGTTGAACTACTCCATTTTTTTTATTTTTACAGGGAAAAGGTTGTTTCCTGCAGTGTTACTGTATCTGTATACTGTATGTTTGGACAAAAACATTTGACAGTGGCTTCTTTAACTGTTCCTCAGTTTGACACCATATGAAAGAGGTGGCATCAGGTGATGGCGCCAGTCTGGTACACTGCGTCAGACACACAAAAGCTGTTGGACATGGCCAGTTATGCTAATCTGGGTCTGTGAGCACTGATGCATCTCCCTCTGTAACTGTCTTCACTACCAGACAGCAGAGCGTGACATTGGTCTGGTTGTCACGTCCTGACCATAGTAAGATGTTATTTTCTATGGTAGAGTAGGTCAGGGCAAGACAGGGGGTGTTTTGTGTTTTTCTATGTTTTCTATTTCTATGCTTAGTTCTAGTTTTCTATTTCTATGTTGTTGTTTTTTGGGATGATCTCCAATTAGAGGCAGCTGGTCCTCATTGTCTCTAATTGGAGATCATACTTAAGTAGGGTTTTTTTCCACCTGTGTTTGTGGGTAGTTGTATTCTGTTTAGTCTATGTACCTGACAGAACTGTGAGCTGATCGTTTTCGCTTTTGTTATTTTCTTTAGTGTTCTGTGTTAAAATACATTTCATCATGAGCACTCAATACGCTGCGCTTTGGTCCCCTCTCTACGACAGCCGTTACACTGGTCTCAAAACAACTTCAATAGCAATGTATTTTACTCCACTGTCTGACGCACCCAGGTGTTTCAAGATGGTCTGTTGCTCTGCAGGTCTTTAGCAACGTCATCCTCTTACACACAACATTGTTATTAATGACTTTCCTCCTCTGGAAAAATGTGTGTTGTCACTTTGGGAACAAAGACCTATTGTTTTTTGTGTGTGTCTGCATTTAAACCCATTCTACTCAGGGAACTCTATGTTAAATGCTACCGAGGTAGAGATATGGTGGAGATATTTTGTCAACTTTACCTTGCTCAGATTTCATTGTCATGTTAAGGCCTACAATCCTCAGAACATTAACAAAATATCTATAACACAGGACCTTGGATACTTCCTCATGTCTCTTACCCGTCGTTTTATATTTTATACTGTGATATGAATAGATAGAACACCAAATATCTGACTTCAGAAAATAAGTGGAAATAAGTAAAACTGATAGATTTAAGACTAAAATGTATACTTCTCCTCTGGTAATACAGCAAAGGTCAATTTAAAGCTATATAACCAGTTAGAGGAAGTCTTTCAATTTGACAGTTTGAATTTGAATCTGTATTTGGCCATTCGGGGACTGGTTTGCTCCAGATGGCAACCCAGCTAGCACATTTGGTTCTTTGGAAGTTGTGGGAATGTACGTTTTTGGTTTCCCATTGGTTCTGGGAACGAACCCATACTTTCCTTGACAGATAAACGTTCTGAAAATTTCACCTTTTCTGGTAACGTTTATTTTTAGGTTGCAGGGAGGTTCTTTGAACGTTTTACTATGGTTCCCTGAAAGTTTTCATTAACGTTTTGATAATGCAAATTATAGGTCATTTTAAGGTGATAAATAACGTTATAAGAACATGTTTCAATAAGACTTTTAATAACACTGCTAGCTTAATTTGGGTTAACTGTCTTGAACTCCAAGCACAGATAGGACACATGGAAATTCATTTGCTTAATGATTAATCATGTAAACACACATATTTTTTATTGTGACATGGCGTCAGTGAGATTCAAACCTATGATCTTCTGTTCTATATCCATGGAATTAGTCCACTGCGCCACCAGGATGGAGCTAGCCTGCCGTGTTTGTTTTTTTGCCCATACAAAGCTGTTCATTTTAGTCTATTCAAACAGACCCCATTTCAAAGGAAACAAGGACTCATTAAGATCAGTGTGGACAATTGGGCACGGCCAACACACCTGAACACATTTAACAAGATAAAGGATAGAGTTTTGATGCTGAGAACGGAATGTACTGTATATGTTTTAAAATAACATTCAAAGAACGTTCTCTGAATGTTATCTTGTGGGTTTTTTTGGAACGTTTTCTTATTAACGTTCTCGGAACATTTTGAGAACATGCCTTTAAATAGAACAATGAGGAAACCTGTAGGAAACGTTGTGCTGCAGTACTGAAATTCACACAGAAGAATGTTGTTTCTTAACGTTCTTGGAACAATTTGAGAACATGACTTTAAAAAGAACCATGAGGAAAATTGAAGGAAACGCTATGGTGTCATACTGAAATTTCAACAGAAGAACGTTGTTTCTTAACGTTCTCTGAACTATTTTAGAACATTTACAATGTCAAACAGTTGGAGAATGTTCCTAGAGCATTACCAACATTTCAATTAAATGTAACCATGTTTGAACATTCAAGAAACATTCTCTTAAAGTAATGAAATACCAAGAAAATAACCTTTGTTTTCTTCAAGTGTCTTATGTGCTGAGAATTTTCCAAAGCCAACGAACTATGCTGCGCAATTCCCAGAAAGTTGTGGGAAGGTTTTATGCAAAATAACCATAGGACAACCATGCTATCACGAAGAGCTAAGAAACAAATGGTTCTCAGAACATTATGTGCTAGCTGGGAATTGTCTTAGTACCATTAGGATTATTTGGTTCATGCGTCTCTGTCTTCCTTTCTTCTTCTCCTCTGCTTTCTCTCTCTATCTCTCCATCTCTCTCTCTCCCCCTGAAAGAAAATAACACAGTCTCTTCTCTAAGCGTTACAGTCTCTCTTTCCTCTCTCCTCGTTGTGTGTGCGTGTGATGACAATACAACAGGTGTAGGCCTGATTACCAACAACGATGAGACAGCCTACAGGGAGGAGGTTAGAGTCCTGGCAGAGCCCTATGCCTGAGACTTATTAGATGGCTGAATTGGGGGTGAGAGTTGCCACAGAGTTGCCATGTTCACAAAAATCTGTCTTTCCTACTACTTACTAAAATGACATACTGTGTACTAATCATACTGCATACCATTTTGAACATACTGTTTAGTAAAATTGTATCCAATAAGCAACAAACATCAACATCCTACCCATATTGTGAATGTTTAATCTAATGTGCAATTGCATTGTTTCCCGCTATTCGTTCATTTTGGCACAGACCTTCCTCCTATCTGATTGTCTGATGATTATCAGCTGTTGTCAAACACACAGGTCAGAAAAGACACTTCTCTTCCTCAGTAGTGTGCAGCGAACCCTACTAGACGAAGAGCTGAAACGAGTATGACATTCTGGCATTTAAAGGATACAACATTTTCGAAATGTCACATACTATAAACATTTTCGCAATCACAGTCAGCCTACTATTTAGAACGGAAGTACAGGTATTTGGCCACGGCCAGTGTGTGTCAGCAAGTGTGAATAGGAATATGTGTGTTCTATAATACAGTATGCCTCAATGTGTGTCTGTTTGTATGTAAAGTATGTGTGAACGTCTGTCTGTGAAGACACTGTGTCCATCTTTGTGCATTTGCATGTGCAATTCCATGGCTACTCCTGTCCCCTAGTCTTAGTGTCTGTAGCCTGCAAGCTGATAGTACGCCAGGCCAGTAGTGGAGATTGACTGAGAGACAGTGTTGGTGGGTGATGACTGTGGCACTAGTAGTAGTATCACAGCCTTAATGCAGAGTAGAGGTGGCAGCGCTGTATCAGCAGCCCAGCACTGCCTTTGCCAAGCGTTCATGCGTCTCTGTCTTCCTTTCTTCTTCTCCTCCGCTCTCTCTCTATCTCTCTGTCTCTCTCTCTCCCCCTGAAAGAGAGAAAGAGTCCAGTGAAAAGAACAGTCTCTTCTCTAAGCGTTACAGTCTCTCTTTCCTCTCTCCTCGTTGTGTGTGCGTGTGCTGACAATACAACAGGTGTAGGCCTGATTACCAACAACGATGAGACAGCCTACAGGGAGGAGGTTAGAGTCCTGGCAGAGCCCTATGCCTGAGACTTATTGGATGGCTGAATTGGGGGTGATGTGTTTGGAGTTGATTGCCTTTGGTTCTTGTGCCTACTGCCTAGAGTGGTTATTTGTGTTGTAGCAGTAGAGGTGAGCTCAGCTGTGTGTGTTTGTGAGTTGCTGCAGTGGGCTGTTTGACCACTGCTGTGGATGGGAGGTCTCAGTAGGACCATAGGGCCCAGGTCAGGTCCTCCTCTGTCCCACAGTATGTCCTCTGTAGCTGTATTCAGCAGCTGCAACTGTCTGCCCTCAGACCTCCAGGGTGGCTGCTGGTGTGGATCAGCGGAAGATTTTGGGCTGAGTGTGCATAAGTGTAACCGCATGTAAACAATTCAGTGAGAAAGCTGCTTACTGCAGCACACCTAACAGGCCAGGAAACCAGACTGCAGCGGGCCCATCTCCCATCTCTGTGTGGTAACAGATCTGTCCCAATCCTAATCAAGATGTGTGTGTGTGTGTGTGTTTATGTGGGTGCACATGTGCGTGTGCGCGATTCCCTGTGGCTGTCAGCACCTTGATCAGTGCTGCCCATCCCGCCGACAGCTGACTCAGCGGGCCTAGCCAGCCTCTCAGTCATTTTTATGGAGCCAAAACAGCATCTCCATCTTCAATCTCCGGCCTGCTATGGGGCAGCTGTGGGGCTGGTGGCTGGGTGGCTGTATACCACAGTGCACCTTGAAGCAGCCCACACTCCTTTAATTAAAGCGGAAATGGAGGGGTCACGTGATGCTGGGGCCCCCCTTCTGATAAAGCACTTGCCATCATTTCTTACAATAAAAATACATACATTCGGCATCCGTCAGGGCAGGGTGCAGGACTCTGCATTAACACACTTTTTTCTTTTTTACCTTTATTTAACAAGGCAAGTCATTTACGAACAAATTCTTATTTTTAATGATGGCCTAGGAACAGTGGGTTAACTGCCTTGTTCAGGGGCAGAAAGACAGATTTGTACCTTGTCAGCTCAGGGATTCAATCTTGCAACCTTTCGGTTACTAGTCCAACGCTCTAACCACTAGTCTACCTGCCGCTCCAATAACACTTACTGGTATTATTGCTGCATGTATTATTCACTGAGTGTACAATACATTAAGAACACCTGCTCTTTCCATGACATAGGCTGACCAGGTGATTCCAGGTGAAAGCTATGATCCCTTATTGATGTCACTTGTTAAATCCACTTCAAATCAGTGTAGGTGAAGGGGAGGAGACAGGTTTAAAAAGGATTTTCAAGCCTTGAGCCAGTTGAGACATGGATTGTGTATGTGTGCCATTCAGAGGGTGAATGGGCAACACAATACATCAAAGTGCCTTTGAACGGGGTATGGTAGTATGTGCCAGGCGCACTGGTTTGAGTGTGTCAAGAACTGCAATGCTGCTGGGTTTTTCACGCTCAACAGTTTCTCGTGTGTATCAAGAATGGTCCACCACCCAAAGGACATCCAGCCAACTTGACAAAACTGTGGGACGCTTTGGAGACAACATGGGCCAGCATCCCTGTGGAACACTTTCCAACACCTTGTAGAGTCCATGACCCAACCAATTGAGGCTGTTCTGAGGTCAAAAGGGTGTGTGGGGCGGGGGTGCAACTCCATATTAGGAAAATGTTCCTAATGTTTTGTACACTGTGTATATTCACATATCTCTATAGTTTACATGCCCTTGACTGTTGTGATTCATGAAGTGTATGTGTCTGTGTGAATGGATGGATGGACTGTGAAGAGCAGGTGTTTGGTCCTAATGACTCATGGAGCAGGCAGTAGTGATTATGATGAGCATTGAGTTGAGAGATCATCAACTCCGGTTTACTGCAGTACTCATCTCACTGCTGCCAGGCCAGAGGCCAGTTGAATAGCAATAACATTATCTCCTTCTGTCAGTTAGCCATTACTTCTATAATGCAGACTAACATTGTTTTGTCATTAGAGCTATGAGCTTAAGAGCCCCACATACAGTCAGTAGCATAACCTGATTCATGTGCAGTGTTGTGTGGTGTGTGTGAAACTGCAGAGCTGTACTGTAGCCTCCTTGCCTCCCTCCCAGGTCTGGATTAGGCTCTTTATCTGTCTCTTAGCAAAACAGCTCCAACCATGAACACATTAACACAGCCACCCTGTCAGAGATGCTATCTGAGCTCTGCTCCCATCCTGTCCTGTCCCCACCTCACTGTTACTCATTTAATGGCATTATTTAGACGTTTTCAGTCTATGTAGATGCCATGGGAAATGGGGTGCATATGTAGAGGCTATTCCTTAGTATTTTCCTCTCTCTCTCTCCAGTACGCTAATCTCTCCTCTCAATTGCTATTCTGATAGCGCTGCTCTTACGTAACTCCCTGAAACAAGAATTGAGAGATCAGGCTGATTGAAACGGATCCACATCATGGTCAAAAAAAGAGGGAAAGAGAGAAAGAGAGGGGGGGGAGGAGGAGGAGGGAGAGAGGAAGAAAACAACTCTCCAGAAGAATGTGATATATTGGCACAGGACAGCAGCACATTTATAAAAGGAAAGCATTTGGTGTCTGTTTCTGGGCTTGTGCTGCCCCCCCAATCCTTCCCCACCCTAAGCTTCTCTGCCTCGATGGAGGGGACTGGAAAGAAGATGACAGGAGGTGGTAGCTACAGAGACAGGACAGGGGCTTAGAGGGGCTTGATCTCAGGGAATTCTCTTAGCAATGTCGTGAGACTCAGTTCAAACACACTCTGTGCAGTGAGCAGCCAGCCTCTAGATTACTGCACTCATAGTCTGCTCTGCTCTGCTCTGCTCGACCCAACAGGGGAGAAATGGAGGAGTGTTTACTGTAGAGGCGGGCTGCTCACTGCAGAGAGGTTCTGGAGATGTTGCTTGGATTCTGTCTCTTTCATGTTGTATTCATCTTATTTTCTGAGCAAACATGAATGTTTTGTCAGACAAATGCATGAGAGTGAGAGTGAGTGAGGGAGGATATGTGTGTATTGTGTGTGTTCCTGATGTAGATGTGTGGCACAGTCAGGGAGGCGGCCTTGTGTCCTGTGTTTACCTATAACTCTACAGTGGAGTGTGGATGTTCCACTTGGGTGCATCTTAGAAACCTTACTGGAGTGCAGTGGAGCCTGTCCCTGTACCCATAATAAAATGTCCCGTGTGTGTGTGTGTGTGTGCACATGATGTATTTGTGCATGTGTACACACTGACTGTGTGTAGGAATAGAGAGAGAGAGAGAGGTGTGTGACTCTGGCTAGGGCTTTGGCCTTGGGTTGGAGGGGCTCCATGTGCCAGTGCTCCACTCCACTCTTTCCTAATGACAATAATATGTTATTGGAACACAGATTTAGTGAGTCATTTCATCTGTGAAATGTTTCAGTGTTGGTGTCATGCAGCCCTTGTTAGGGTCTTGGTCAAAGAGATCGTACAATTCATTGGATTTGATATATAGTTGTATGGTCTGAGTTATATATAGACCCCCTCATCTGAACTCCTATAAGAAGCATTAAGGATCAGTCTCTGACTGATTGATCCTCCTGTCCTTTTCGCTCTCTTCATTTCCCCCATCTCGTCTACACGATGGGGCCATGACCCCCTCCTCCTCCCAGTCGTACACACACATGCAAGCACACGCACACACACACAGACTGCCACAGTGCAGGTGGAGTAGCAACCCACACCCATGTAAGGGGTGATTAGAGCAGGCTGTATGGTGAAAGATCAGATGCCACTGGAGACAGAAAAGAGATTCTGATGAGACATAATACACGTTACCGATCAATGGCTGTTCCGTTACAGTTACACCCTCCTTCTGTCTGTTTGATTGTCAACTCAACTCACTGGCTAAACCCACCCACTCACTGGCTAAACCCACCACACTCAATACGCTCATTTCATTTCTGGGCTATGAACTCTATGCAAATTGTACAGAAACCCAGCTAAATGTAGAATATCTGTTGAAATAGATATTAGGGGTTATTGCAGGTGCAAACTGCCTAGAGAGACAGCAAGCCAAAGATTTGCTATGAACCTCCTTATCCTGCCTTCAATTCCAGTCAGGGTCAGGAGACAGGAGACAAACTGAATCCAGGATATCATACTCAGCAATTGGTAGTGTCACGACTTCCACCGAAGTCGGCTCCTCTCCTTGTTCGGGCGGCGTTCGGCGGTCGACGTCACCGGCTTTCTAGCCATCGCCGCTCCATTTTTCATGTATCCATTTGTTTTGTCTTGTTCCCTGCACACCTGGTTTTCATGCCCCCAATCAATCTACATGTATTTATTCCTCTGTTCCCCATCATGTCTTTGTGTAAGATTGTTTGTGTTACGTGTGTATTTGTTGACGCGCCAGACTGGCTTGTTTTTTACGTGTTATTTTTCACGAAGATGTTTATTGTTAAACATAATTCTTGTGACTGTTTTGCGTGTTTTGCACTTTTGCCTCAATAAAGTGTGCGCCTGTTCACAAATCTCTGCTCTCCTGCACCTGACTTCGCTACCAGTACGCACACACCTGACAGGTAGTGTACGACACTGCCACTGTTATTCAAGACCACTCCATTGTGGCAGATCTGAATGAGTGTGTTTTAATGCCAGGTACAGTGAAATGCCTTTTTTGCAGGTTCTAAACCCAACAATGCAGTAATCAATATCAATGTATAACTTCAAATAACATAAGGTAGAACAAAATCAAAATAAGAAGAACACAAGAAAGTAAGTAAGCTATATACAAGGTCAGTTCCAATAGCATATTTACAATGTGCAGGGATACTGGAGTGATAGAGGTAGATATTTGTAGGGGTAAGGTGACGAGGCATCAGGATATAGGATAAACAGAGTAGCAGCAGCATATGATGTGTGTGTGTGTGGAGTCAGTGTATGTGTGTGTGTGTGTGTGTGTGTGTGTGCGTGAGTGTGTAAAGTCCTGTGAGTGTGTTAAGTCCTGTGAGTGTGTTAAGTCCTGTGAGTGTGTTAAGTCCTGTGAGTGTGTTAAGTCCTGTGAGTGTGTTTAGAGACAGTGCAAATATGAAAATAAAGCGTCAACTCAGTCCGTGTAGCCATTTTGTTAGATATTTAGCAGTCTTATCGCTTGGGCATTGAAGCTGTTCAGGACCCTGTTGGTGTCAGACTTGATGCACCGGTACCACTTGCTGTGCGGAAGCAGAGAGAACAGTCTATGGCTTGGGTGGCTCAAGTCTTTAAAACATTTCCGAGCCTTCCATTCACACCGCCTGATATAGAGGTCCTGGATGGCAGGGAGCTCAGCCCCAGTGATGTCCTGGCTGTCCAATCGCCATACGATCAAGGGTGGAGCATGCCAAACCCTTTCAGCCCCCTGAGCGGGAATAGGCGTTGTCGCACACTGACCTCCTTGCTGTAGGCTGGTCTCATCGCCGGTGATCAGGCCTACCGCCGTCGTGTCGTCAGCAAACTTGATGGTGTTGGAGTCGTGCGTGGCCACGCAGTTGTGGGTGAACAGGGAGTACAGGAGGGATGATGGAGTTGATGTCTGCCATAACAAGCCTTACAGTTGAGGGTGAACAGGGAGTACAGGAGGGATGATGGAGTTGATGTCTGCCATAACAAGCCTTACAGTTGTGGGTGAACAGGGAGTACAGGAGGGATGATGGAGTTGATGTCTGCCATAACAAGCCTTACAGTTGTGGGTGAACAGGGAGTACAGGAGGGATGATGGAGTTGATGTCTGCCATAACAAGCCTTACAGTTGAGGGTGAACAGGGAGTACAGGAGGGATGATGGAGTTGATGTCTGCCATAACAAGCCTTACAGTTGTGGGTGAACAGGGAGTACAGGAGGGATGATGGAGTTGATGTCTGCCATAACAAGCCTTACAGTTGTGGGTGAACAGGGAGTACAGGAGGGATGATGGAGTTGATGTCTGCCATAACAAGCCTTACAGTTGTGGGTGAACAGGGAGTACAGGAGGGATGATGGAGTTGATGTCTGCCATAACAAGCCTTACAGTTGTGGGTGAACAGGGAGTACAGGAGGGATGATGGAGTTGATGTCTGCCATAACAAGCCTTACAGTTGTGGGTGAACAGGGAGTACAGGAGGGATGATGGAGTTGATGTCTGCCATAACAAGCCTTACAGTTGTTTGGAACAGGAATGATGGTGGTCAGGTTAAGACGTGGGGATTACAGACTACAGGACAAGCAAAGGTTGAAAATGAATATGCCTACCAGATGTTCTGCGCATGCTCTGAGAACGTGCACTGGAACACCATCCGGCCCTGTGGACTGGCGAAAGTTGACCTGATTAAAGACCTTACTCATGTCGGCCTTGGAGAGTGAGATCACCCAGTCCTCTGGGTCGGTGGGGGCCCTCATGCATGGTATGGTGTTGTCATTGTTGAACCATGCATAAAATGCATTGAGTTCATCTGGTAGAGTGGCATCGTTGGGCAGATTACAGCTAGATCTCCCTTTGTAATCTGTAATGGACTGTAGCACCTTCCACATGCGGCAGGCGGTGGAGCCTGTGTAATATGATTCCACTTTTTCCTATATTGTTATTTTGCTCATTTGATGACTCTGCAGATGTCGTAGCGGGACATCTTGTGTGGGGTAGCCCTCTGTGTTAATCCAGGGCTTTTGTTTGGGGAAGCAGCGAACCATCACTATGGGGACAACATCCCAGATGCATTTCCTGATGAATCCGGTGAAGGAGGTGGTTACTGTAGCTCATCGATGTTATCAGCGGAATCTCGGAACATATTCCAATTAGCGCTAGCAAAGCAGTCCTGTAGCTCATCCATCTTATTATCAAGTGACAGTACACTGAGTGTACAAAACATTAGGAACTTTCCATGACATAGACTGGCCAGGTGAAAGTTATGATCCCTTATTGACGACACTTGTTAAATCCACTTCAATCAGTGTAGATGAAGGGGAGGAGACGGGTTACAGAAGGATTTTTAAGCCTTGAGACAATTGAGACATGGATTGTGTGTGTGTGCTATTCAGAGGGTGAATGGGCAAGACAAAATATTTAAGTGCCTTTGAACAGGTATGGTAGTAGGTGCCAGGCGCACCAGTTTGTGCCAAGAACTGCAACGCTACTGGGTTTTTCATGCTCAACAGTTTCTTGTGTGTATCAAGAATGGTCCACCACTCAAAGGACATCCAGCCAACTTGACAAAACTGTGGGAAGCATTGGAGTCAACATGGGCCAGCATCGCTGTGGAACGCTTTTGACACCTTGTGGAGTCCATGCCCTGATGAATTGAGGCTCTTCTGAGGGCAAAAGGGGGTGCAACTCAATATTAGGAAGGTGTTCCTAGTGTTTTGTACTTGCCAATAGACTGGAGGGAAGAGTTGGCTGGTTTGCCTTAATCTCGACAGGACTCCCCTCTCTTGCCGCTCTAATTCCAGAGTTTCCTCTTGGACACCCCGAAAATTGGGTCAGAATTACAGAAAGAGCCCAGGGCAGATGACACAAAATCGAAGTTGAAGCCGGAATTAAGTTAAGTAACTGCCGATCTGAAAAAAAGTTGTCGGTTTTAAGAAATTATAGCGGATACATTTTGTGAAATTAAAGTAAAAATAAACACCAAGAGAATCACAAAATGTTTAAGATGGGTCGGAGCTCGCAAAACGGCAGCGATGCAGTACGGCGTGTGTGTGTGTGTGTGTGTGTCAGGCACGTGTGCTATCTTGGGCAGGGATTTACTGTCGGGCTGGGAGAATAGTGGTGTCACCCTCTCTCTAATTGGCTGACCTCAAATATTTGTTATGTCCCTCTTTCCATCTCTCCAGTCCTCCCTTCATCCATCCTCCTCTGCTCGCGCACTGGCTACATCTCCCTCATACTCTTTCCTTCTCAATGTCTTTATTCATCTCTCCCCTCCCCACTCTCACTCCCTCCCTCCCTCATCTCTCATCTGCTGGAGCTCCCCACAGCAAGCAGCAGCACAGTGCAGCACCTCCCAGGATATTACTGGCTCAAGCTCCCCTCACCCTCCCTCCATCCCTCCATCTCCTTCTCCATCTACACCTGACTCTGCACCAAACTATAGATACACATTTAGAGAGAGAGAGAGAGAGAGAGGGTGTAAGAGATTAAGTGATCAGAAGAGAGAATCAGAGAGAGCGAGACAGGGGATGGACCATCATTCATTTGTACTGTTGTCAGCAGCCCAATATTCTTCATCCACATTAAGGGAGGAGGAGAGAGCAATAGAAGGAGGTTCTGTGCACTAAATAATGAAAATGAATGATTTTTATATAAGCTCTGATGTGGTAAACAGTGATGCAGAACAGATAATGCTCCTAGCTGTGTTTAATACTGGGCTGAAGTGAACCAATGTTGATAGCCAGTGTTTTAAGGACAGAGAGGAGAGAGCCATTGTCTGTGCATTGCAGACTGTAGCCGTATCAGGTTAGGAGAGAGTCTGCATGTATGCGTCAAGTCTCCAAGGTCAATCACACTTCACACAGGCTCACATGTACAGTAGCCGAGCACACAGACACGCATCCACACATGAGCGCTCTCTCTCTCTCTCTCTCTCTCTCTCTCTCTCTCTCTCTCTCTCTCTCTCTCTCGCTCTCGCTCTCTGTCTCTCTCGCTCTCTGTCTCTCTCGCTCTCTGTCTCTCTCTCTCTCTCTCTCTCTCTCTCTCTCTCTCTCTCTCTCTCAGCCCTTACTCAGCACTTGATTGGTTCTGGAAGAGACTAATGTTGCCCCCTAGTGTTGAAACAGCAGACCACATCATTACACCACAACCTGACATCATCACCTCAACTCTCTCTAACAGACAATCACTCTCTTTCTCCCATCATTTCTCTATTGCCAAGTTATTTTGTGATGATGATAATTATGTTTTGTCCATTGTGCGTAAGGGAAACCAGTACCACACAGCTAGTTTTGTCTTTTGGGAAGCTCAATGGGGCCTCATGGAGCTACCCCCCAACTGCATGGAGGAAAACATTCTTGTGCTGTCTTCAGCTCAGAGGAGGTGCAGTACTTTGTCCTCTCTGTCCTTGTCCCAGGGCACCGTGGTTGTATATGTGTATGAGCCTGCCCCTGCCGAGAGCCAATAGCTGGCCAAGTGACGGCCCTAATTACCTGTTGTCAGAGACAACATGACCACCCATTACATCCAGCACATACACACATCTGGCCCATGTGTAATTTGCTCGTGGATACCTGTGACTAGAGACTATACGTGCCAGATTGTATTTGTGAATGGATGAGGATCTATACTCTACCTGTACTCTGTCTATTTCTCCCTATTATGTTTGTTTCTCTCCCACATGCCCCTCTCCATCTCCACTCTCCCATTTCCTCTCTCTTTTCTCCTCTCTCTCTCTCTCTCTCTCTCTATATGTCTCCTTGAACAGTGTAAGTGAAGGGGTATAGATAGGAGAGCTTGAGGCAGTGGGAGGCAGGGCAGGTAGTCTGCTGGTAATAGAGAAAGTGTTTGTCAGAGTACTGTAACTTTGGCCACTACACCCAAAAACAACCATTGGATCAGTATCCTTTATGCCCCTTCTTCCCTTAAGTGTAAAATAAGGAAATATTTAACAGCTACAAATCCATCTGTACTTTCTTGCTACTGATCAAGGGGGCTACAAAATCTATATGTAGCTGTTGCAAGGGGGCAGCAAGCTTGATCGAAGGGCTGTGATGCACTGATGTTCTCACTACTTAGTCTGTGTGTGGAAATGAGGAGATAAGTCACCAATTCACAAATACTAAATCCTTTCCTTTCACGATCTCTTTCACACACACGGACACACATGCAATCTGTCTCTCTCTACCTTTCTCTCTGTCTCTCTGGCCCCACCCTTAGCATCGTTGGCAGAACCTACACCTGCTACGTTACGTTACTCTGGCCCTATTTCTCTGTCCCAGGAAACACTAATTGACACTCTCTCTCGCGCTCTCTCTTCTCCCCACTATCGCTCTCCCTTTTCCCCTTACTTTCTCTATTTATCTTAAATTACCCATCTGGTCCTATGTTATTGATCAGCCCAGGCTCTGAGTCATTGTATTGCAGAGGTCTCTGTGGAAGAAAATGACTTCCTGTTCCAGTGAAGCGTGTAGTACACAGAAATCAAGTACAGTACATGTGGTCCTGGTGAAGCCAGCTGTAGTAGATGTGATTCCATGTGTCAGCTGGAGGGAGGGAGGGGGGAGAGAGGGAGGGAGGAGGGAGGGAGGGAGTACTCCAGCTACCTCTCCTCTCTGTATCCTCCCTCTCTTCCAAGTTTGGCAAGCTTTTTCCCCTGAGGACCCTCACTCCTCTACCCCATCCTCCCCCCCCATCATACCCTTCCCCAGATGAGCTAGTTATATCCCTAGGTGAGGGTACTGCACCTCTGGTTCTATTCCTCCTCATGTGACATTTAAGCACTAGTGTCCACTCCAACTCTTCGGCCTACTGTATAGGGCAGAACTGTATCTCTGTATCTACAATTGTATCTTTCCACAGTGACACTTTATCCCTGTTGTACCATCATCCACAACACACTGGACATTATAGAGTCTGGCTCAGCTGTGCTGTATGTTAGACCCTTTCTCAGCCACTGTTCCACTTCACTGTGTAAATCACTTGACGTGCAGAGGTGGTCCTCAACATATGCTGAGTAGATTAAGTGTGCACTGGAATGTTTTAGTTCCAGAGGAAGGGGTGGGGGTTTGCCCACAGCCCTGCACCGTCATCACTGCATCTGTTCCCATCAACAGCAAGATATAGCTGCATAGACAGATAGAACAGAATGGAAGAGAGGGGAGAGGGAGTGCTAGAGGTCGAAGAGAAAGAGATGGATGGAGATGGATGGAGGTGCAGCAGGAATAGCCTGTGACAGGTAAACAGACGTTTAATGTTGATTGTTTTTCCAAATGAATTCTGTTTGAATGGGAAAATGATGTAGTACGGCAGGTACTATTTCCTGTTTCTCCATTCAGCAGATTGACTGGCAGACAGGCAGACTGACAGAGAGGTGAATGCCTGAAGGGGCTCGTCCTGGTCATTCGGGCTTCACTGGACTGACTACGGTTGGCTGGTTGTGTCCCAAATGGTACCCTCTTCCCTAATTAGTGCACTAGGGCTCTGGTAAAAGTAGTGCAATATGCAGGGAATAGGGTGAAATTTGGGATGCGTACCTGGACTGACTGTGTTAGCCCACTGGGGTTCTCACACACAGCTCCACATCATACCTGGACTGACTGTGTTAGCCCACTGGGGTTCTCACACCCAGCTCCACATCATACCTGGACTGACTGTGTTAGCCCACTGGGGTTCTCACACCCAGCTCCACATCATACCTGGACTGACTGTGTTAGCCCACTGGGGTTCTCACACCCAGCTCCACATCATACCTGGACTGACTGTGTTAGCCCACTGGGGTTCTGACACACAGCTCCACACCAGCCCAGTGTGTCTGCAGCATTAGGTGGAAATCACATCTCTGTAGCGTCAGCAACTTTGAGTCAGGCCAGGACACAAGTCAATCCCTAATGACTATTGACTAGAATGAACCATGCCTGTAGATCAGACTGAGAGGAGAGAAGCACAGTTTGGAAATGGCCAATATGTGGTCTGTCCAGATCCATACTTGACACAGACGTACAGTTGAAGTAGGAAGTTTACATACACTTAGGTTGGAGTCATTAAAACTGGTTTTTCAACCACTCCACAAATTTCTTGTTAACAAACTATAGTTTTGGTAAGTTAGTTAGGACATCTACTTTGTGCATGACACAAGTAATTTTTCCAACAATTATTTACAGACAGATTATTTCACTTATAATTCACTGTGGGTCAGAAGTTTACATACTGTACACTAAGTTGACTGTGCCTTTAAATAGCTTGGAAAATTCCAGAAAATTATGTAATGGCTTTAGAAGCATCTGATAGGCTAATTGACATAATTTGAGTCAATTGGAGGTGTACCTGTGGATGTATTTCAAGGCCTACCTTCAAACTCAGTGCCTCTTTGCTTGACATCATGGGAAAATCAAAAGAAATCCGCCAAGACCTCAGAAAAACATTTGTAGACCTCCACAAGTCTGGTTCATCCTTGGGAGCAATTTCCAAATGCCTGGAGGTACCACGTTCATCTGAACAAACAATAGTATGCAAGTATAAACACCATGGGACCACGCAGCCGTCATACCGCTCAGGAAGGAGACGCGTTCTGTCTCCTAGAGATGAACGTGCTTTGGTGCGAAAAGTGCAAATCAATCCCAGAACAACAGCAAAGGACCTTGTGAAGATGCTGGAGGAAACAGGTACAAAAGTATCTATATCCACAGTAAAATGAGTCCTATATCGTCATAACCTGAAAGGCCGCTCAGCAAGGAAGAAGCCACTGCTCCAAAACTGCCATAAAAAAGCCAGACTACAGTTTGCAACTGCACATGGGGACAAAGATCGTACTTTTTTGAGAAATGTCCTCTAGTCTGATGAAACAAAAATATAACTGTTTGGCCTTAATGACCATTGTTATGTTTGGAGGAAAAAGGGGGAGGCTTACAGGCCGAAGAAGACCATCCCAACCGTGAAGCACAGGGGTGGCAGCATCATGTTGTGCGGGTGCTTTTGCTGCAGGAGGGACTGGTGTACTTCACAAAATAGATGGCATCATGAGGGAGGAAAATTATGTGGATATATTGAAGCAACATCTCACAACATCAGTCAGGAAGATAAATCTTGGTCTCAAATGGGTCTTTGAAATAGACAATGACCCCAAGCATACTTCCAAAGTTGTGGCAAAATGGCTTAAGGACAACAAAGTCAAGGTATTGGAGTGGCCATCGCAAAGCCCTGTCCTCAATCCTATAGAGAATTTGTGGGCAGAACTGAAAAAGTGTGTGCGAGCAAGGAGGCCTACAAACCTGACTCAGTTACACCAGCTCTGTCAGGAGGAATGGGCCAAAATTCACCCAACTTATTGTGGGAAGCTTGTGGAAGGCTACCTGAAATGTTTGACACAAGTTAAACAATTTAAAGGCAATGCTACCAAATACTAATTGAGGGTATGTAAACTTCTAACCCACTGGGAATGTGAAATAAAAGCAAATAAAATCTGAAATAATCATTCTCTTCTATTATTCTGACATTTCACATTCTTAAAATAAAGTGGTGATCCTAACTGACCTAAGACAGGGAATTTTTACTAGGATTAGATGTCAGGAATTGTGAAAAACTGAGTTTAAATGTATTTGGCGAAGGTGTATGTAAACTTCCGACTTCAACTGTATACACGCACGCACGCAAACACACGCACACATGCACAGTCCGAGCAGCCTCTCTCCCTCTTCAGTCCAGTTCAGTGATTTAATGCTGATCTGCAATATTGTTACGCAGAGTCATCAATTATTCATTACGGCCTGGATTTCTGCACTCGTTCAGACAGAGGGGGAATGAGAGAGGTGGAGAGAGACGGAATACAAGGCTGATGAGGTTGAAATAACAAGTCTATTTTCTATACATTTTATTCAGCCGCCTCATTAAGTAAAGAAATGCATCTTTATTTGGTTATTAGGTTGGAGGAAGTATTATACTGCAGGGCCATCAAACCTTTCTGCAGTGTGAAAAATAATTGTTCTATATCATAGACGTGATATGTAAACACTAAAGACCAACAACAAGTTATTCATAAGCCATATTAGTTCATTTAACATGTAGCATTGCTTGCCTCTCCAGAGCCCAAACTTAACTGTCTATAAACTCATTTACCAATCATGTAGTCATCCTGCCCCATAGTTCCTGTAAATAGTCATCCCGAACATGACATGGATTATGTATTAGCTTGGTCATGAGCCTTTATTTTTGGTGGTATTGAGTGAAAGTTATGTAAACTCCCCTGGTTTCTCAGCAGCTGCTGCAGTGGCTATCAGAGAGCAGGAATCGATGTGGCCGTGTGTGAGTGACTTGGTGAGGTCATTTGTCAGTAATGATCGCGGAGACATTTCATATGCATCTGTCAGGACGGACTAGAGGAAGTGACACGTTAGTGGTCAGAGAGGGAGAGTGATGTCACATGGAACCCCCCAGGGAGGGCGTGTAGCCAGCACCAGCAAGCCCTGTGAGGCAGAGGCCTTCTGTCTATCTGCAGCGCGGCATCATTAATATGGAGAGGAGGAGCTGATCGATGGTGCAGAGACCAACGGCCATGGAGAAAGAGGGATGAGGAGGAGGAGAGAGAGAGAGTGTCAGAGAGAGTCAGAGTTAGACTCAGGGCATAATAAAGATACACTCAGAAACAGACTCTGACAGTCAGAGAAGAAGTATATTTTTAGCAAGTGAAAGGGGTACAGAGTGAGGCGAAGGATACAGAATGGGCATTACACACAAACTGAAAGCTGTGTGTGTATTAGAGGGATACCAGAGTGGTAGAGGCTGGCTCTCGATAGATAGTGTGTGTTGAGGGAGAGGTTGAGATAGACGCAAAATGGTAGAGACAGGCCGGTGACTGTGTGGGGCAGAGTACTGCAGCCTTATGAATGATTTAACAGAGGAAGAGGTGAGCTCCTCCCTCCTTCTGACTCTCTCTCTCTCTCTCTCTCTCTCTCTCTCTCTCTCTCTCTCTCTCTCTCTCTCTCTCTCTCTCTCTCTCTCTCTCTCTCTCTCTCTCACACACAAGCACACTTTCTGATAATGAAACATAGGGTTTCAATATCATGAATTTATCCGTTAGTTATATTGATCTATTGACCGATGGTAGAGTTGTAACTTGGTTCTGCTGCATCTACAGAGGGGAATGCAGCCAACATAAAATACATCCTACGGTAGCGTACAGTCCCATTCAATCACAGGAGAGGGCAAACGTGTGTGTGTAAGTGAGTGTGAAATAGGCCTGGGGGGAGGGAACACAGATATCCAAGGACATGCATAGTGTATGCAAACGGTCATGCATACAAATACTACCTTGCACATTAGCCCATGTTAGCAGACATATTATATAGTCTTGTGTTTCCATTGGCGGAAAAAGTACCCAATTGTCATGTTTGAGTAAAAGTAACGATACCTTAATAGTAAAAGTGAAAGTCACCCAGTAAAATACTACTTGAGTAAAATTCTAAAAGTATTTGGTTTGAAATATATAATTGCTAAAATATACTTCAATATCAAAATTAAAAGTTTCAATGGTTTAAAAATCCTTATATTAAGCTAATCTTTTTAATTCACGGATAGCCAGGGGCACACTCCAACACTCAGACATAATTTACAAGCAAAGCATTTGTATTTTGTGAGTCCGTGAATCCGCCAGATCAGAGGCAGTAGGGATGACCATGGATGTTGCCTTGATTAGAGTGTGAATTGGACCATTTTCCTGTCCTGCTAAGCATTACAAATGTAATGAGTACGTTTGTGTGTCAGGGAAAAGGTATGGAGTAAAAAGTACATTATTTTATTTAGGAATGAAGTGAAGTAAAAGTAAAAGTTGTCAAAAAGTTCAGATACCACAAAAAAAACAAATTTAAGTAGCACTTTAAAGTATTTTTACTTAAGTACTTTACACCACTTTGTGTTTCACTTGAGATGACATATGCTGTTACACTGCCATGTCATACATCATTTGCTGCTCTCTCTCTAACATACTGTACTGTGTGGCTGGCTGGTGCATGCCAGGGTTGGACTGCAACCATTTTACATGGTCATGCACATTCATGAGCTTGCTGCCTGGGTTTATTCATGTACAGGATCAGATGTCACACTAGAGGTCTCTCCTCCCTCTTTCATTACTCTAGCCAAATAAATACATCTCTTGAGAATGCAGAGATCTCTTCATAAAGGGCTAGACAGTCAATGGATACTTAAAAACAGTGGATCTCCTCTTTCGTCTTCAATCTCCTTTTTTGTCTCCTATCCTTTTTCTTCTAATTCATCTTCCTCCTTGGTTATGATAATGGATCAGGGACATGGTTTTAGAGGTCATGACAGCGTTTACCTCCACATCGTTAACACATTACTCCAACTGAAATATAAATACGATATTTATATACTCTGTAATATCACACTGGTACCATGCGTTAATGTTCCTCAGAGAATGATCTTATTTCTTGTAATAGTCATGTATATTTAATGCTTTTCTCCTGTTAGCATATCCCAGCCGTTTAGCAGGAGCAAACAGTCATTTAATCTGGCACACGTTCCTTACTGGTAAACCTGATGAATGGGGATAAGAGTTTGCGTCCATCTTGACAGTATGCAGTTACATAAGCTGAAACTAAATATATTTGAACTCTGATGTTTCAACTCTGTAAAGTTGTTTTAGCTATGTTGTACATATTTCATGGTCGGATGAAATTATTCAACCCAAATACATAATTTGTGTCTCGTAACACCCTTCTACACATGCAGTCTCAGAGATGCACCACAGTATTCAGCCATGTAGCCCTGTCCTATCTACCATCACACGGCTGTAGCATTACTGCATTACTGTACCCATCAATGTCCCCTATCACTGTGAGAAGGACACTCATGTGTCAGAGATTGATGGGATAGAGCATCATGGAGCGTGCTCCAAGCTTGCCACTGTTGGAGGGGAGAAAGAGATGGGTGGAGAGGGAGAACACAGGACACACCAACCCAACAGACACCCCGGATAGCTCTCCTGACAATCCCCACACATCCACTGAGGACACACAAAAGCCAGAAATTGTGCTCCTTATTGATTCAAATGGCAAATACATTCAAGAGAATACACTTTTTCTCAAACACAAAGTGGCTAAACTCTAGTGCCCAAACACTAGGCATGCCCTGGAGCTGTTGTCAGAGGACAGCCACATTATAATTCACACGGGCACAAACGACCTGCGGTCCCAGCAGAAAATGGTGGCCACAGCACTCAAGGGAGTGATTGAAAAAGCTTCTTCCACTTTCCCCAACGCACAACTGGTTATCGCCACCCTGCTACCACGAAAAGACATTCACCTTGCCACCACACAGCAGGTGAGCGCAAGAATTTCCCGGGACTGTGCCTCAAAACCTAATGTCTACCTGGTCCACCACTCCACCCTGGACATGAACGGCCTTTACGACCAGGTCCACCAATACAAGGCAGCAATCCCAACTTTTGCCATGAAGGACGTCACCCTCAAACGCTGCCCCAGCACCTCACACAGGAGCAACAGAGAAACGGACACCCCTCCCAGACCAGCGAGACACCCTCCCAGACCTGCAAGACGCCCACCCGCAGGACTTGCACCGAGAAAACCCATGCCAAGAAGACCTACACCCAGACCACAGCTTCACCAGCCACACCCCAACTAGCTGAGGCCACCCCAATCAAACCCTGACCACACGCTATATATGCCCACCCAGATCAGACCTATGCCCCCCGCCCCTGCAGCAAGGACCTCAACATGACAGCCGCACATATGCCCAGGCCGTGAGCAGAGCAACAGGCACAACCCCCACTAATACACACGCCCAAGCCCCATCCTGCGACCTAAGAGTTATGTATCAGATGCTCAACATGCTCTGCTCACACCTACTGTGATGGTCCGGGCCTAAACCACACAAAACACTAGACACTATGGAACACAAAGCTTTCACTATTTCATCCTGGAATATACAAGGTCTGAGGTCATCTGCCTTTGGCCTAAAGTGCAGGAACCCACACTTCATCAAAGAAATTGGAAATACAGACATTGTTATCCTACAAGAAACATAGTATTGAGGAGACAGACCCACTGGTTGCCCTCTAAGTTATGGAGAGCTGATAGTCCCATCCACCAAACTACCAGGTGTGAAACAGGGAAGAGACTCAGGGGGTATGCTAATTTGGAATAGAGCAGACCTAACCCACTCTATTAAATTAGTTAGAATAGGAACATTTTACATCTGGCTAGAAATGAATAAGGAAATGATCTCAACAGAGAAAAATGTCCTCATGTGTGCTACCTATATCCCCCCCCAATAGAATCCCCATACTTTAACGATGACAGCTTCTCCATCCTAGAGGGGAAGATCAACCATTTCCAGGCCCAGGGACATGCCAGAACTGGACATGAACCTGACACCCTCAGCACACAGCGGGACAAACACCTACCTGGAAGTGACAGTATTCCCTCCCAAATATGCCCCCCTAGACACAACTATGACAAAACAACCAACAAAAAGGTGTCACAACTCCTGCAGCTCTGTCGCACGCTGGGTCTGTACATAGTCAATGGTAGTCTTCGAGGAGACTCCTATGGTAGGTACACCTATAGCCCCTCCCTTGGCAATAGTACTGTAGATTACTTTATCACTGACCTCAACCCAGAGTCTCTCAGAGTGTTCAGTCAGCCCACTAACACCCCTATCAGATCACAGCATAATCACAGTCTAACTGAACAGAGCAATACTCAATCATGAGGCATCAAAGCCAAAGGAACTGCACAATATTAAGAAATACTATAGATGGAAGGAAAGTAGTGTAGAAACCTACCAAAAAACAATTAGGCAACAAAAAATTCAATCACTTTTAGACAACTTCCTTGACAAAACATTTCACTGTATTAGTGAAGGTGTAAACTTGGCAGTAGAAGGTCGAAACAGAATATTTGACCTTTCAGCTTCCCTATCAAATCTAAACATTTCAAGCAGACAACCTGAGTCTACGCCTTCACTATGGTGAATCACTAAAACAATACAGTAATACACTATGGAAAAAGCTGGAACAGCATGTCAGAATTCAGCTCAATGTAATTGAAGAATCCATAGAATCTAACCACTTCTGGGAAAATTGGAAAACACTAAACAAACAACACAAAGAATTATCTATCCAAAACAGAGATGTGTGGATAAACCACTTTTCCAATCTTTTTGGCTCTATAACAAAGAACAAATAGCAAAAACATATACATGATCAATTACAAATCTTATAATCAGCTATTAAAGACTACCAGAACCCACTGGATACTCCTATTACATTAAAGGAACTACTGGACAAAATACAAACCCTCCAACCCAAACAGGCCTGTGGTGTTGACATTATCCTACATGATAAAATATACAGACTACAAATTCCAATTGGCTATACTTAAACTCTTTAACATCATCCTCAGCTCTGGCATTTTCCCCAATATTTGGAACCAAGGACTGATAACCCCAATCCACATAAGTGGAGATAAATTTCACCCGAACAGCAACCTTGGGGAAATCCTCTGCATTATCATTAACAGCAAACTTGTACATTTCCTCAGTGAAAACAATGTACTGAGCAAATGTCAAATTGTCTGTTTACCAAATTACCAACAGACCACGTATTCACCCTGCACACCCTAATTGACAAACAAACAAACCAAAACAAAAGCAACGTCTTCTCTATTGACTCAATTTGGCATGAGGGTCTGCTATACAAATTGATGGAAAGTGGTGTTGGGGGAAAAACATACAACATTATAAAATCTATGTACACAAACAACAAGTAAAATTGGCAAAAAAATACACACATTTCTTTCCACAGGGCCATGGGTGAGACAGGGATGCACCCTCTTCCACATAAAAATCTATGAATTGCCAAGGGCACTAGAACAGTTTGCAGCACCCGGCCTCACCCTACTAGAATCTGAAGTCAAATGTCTACTGTTTGCTGATGATCTGGTGCTTCTGTCTCCAACTAAGGAGAGCCTACAGCAGCACCTAGATCTTCTGCACAGATTTTGTCAGACCTGGGTCCTGACAGTAAATCTCATTAAGACAAAAATAATTGTTTTCCAAAAAAGGTCAGGTTGCCAGGACCACAAATACAAATTCCATCTACAGTAGACAGCGTTGACCTGGAGCACATAACAACTATACATACCCTGGCCTAAACATCAGCGCCACAGGTAACTTCCACAAAGCTGTGAACGATCTGAGAGACAAGGCAAGAAGGGCCTTCTATGCCATCAAAAGGAACATAACATTTGAAATACCAATTAGGATCTGGCTAAAAATACTTGAATCAGTTATAGAACCCATTGCCCTTTTATGGTTGTGAGGTCTGGGGTCCGCTCATCAAACAAGAATTCATAAAATGTGACAAACACCAAATTGAGAATCTGCATGCAGAATTCAGCAAAAATATCCTCAGTGTACAACGTAAAACACCAAATTTGTCCGATACCCACTAATTATCAAAATCCAGAAAAGAGCCGTTAAATTCTACAATCACCTAAAAGAAAGTGACTTCCAAACCTTCCATAACAAAGCTATCACCTACAGAGAGATGAACCTGGAGAAGAGTCCCCTAAGCAAACTGGTCATGGGGCTCTTTTCACAAACACAAAAATACCCCACAGAGCCCCAGGACAGCAACACAATTAGACCCAACCAAATCATGAAAAAACTAAAAGATAATGAACACATTGGAAAGAATTAATAGAAAAACTGAGCAAACTAGAATGCTATTTGGCCCTAAACAGAGAGTACACATTGGCGGAATGCCTGACCACTGTGACTGACACAAAATCAAGGAAAGCTTAGCAGACCTGGCTATCAAGAGAAGACAGGCTATGTGCACACTGCCCACAAAATGAGGTAGAAACTGAGCTGCAATTCCTAACCTCCTGCCAAATGTATGATGATATTAGAGACACATACTTCCCTCAGATTACACAGACTCACAAAGAATTTGAAAACAAATCAAATTTTGATAATTCCTATATCTATTGGGTGAAATACCACAGTGTGCAATCACAGCAGCAGGATTTGTGACCGGTTGCCACAAGAAAAAGACAACCAGTGAAGAACAAACACCCTTGTAAATACAACCCCTATTTATGTTTATTTATTTTATTTGCATCGTTAGAGCACTGTATATATACATAATGACATTTGAAATGTCTCTATTATTTGGAACTTGTGAGTATAATATTTACTGTACATTTTTGGTTTATTTTATTTTTGTTTGCTTTGGCAATGTAAACATATGTTTCCCATGCCAATAAAGCCCCTTGAATTAAATTGAGAGAGAGATCTGTGTCCACAGCAGATTGAGGAGATGGTGGGGGCAACTATATAGTATGAAGCTTCCTTGACGGTTCATTCCTCTTTCACGCTCCAGTTGGTTGGTCAAAATGGTAGCCAGTCTGTTGTCTCCATTTTGCGGGATCTCTTGTTTCTAGATGTTGTTTTCAATGCCAGTAAGGCAGTTTGCTGAGTCTGTAATCTAGATTCAGCACATTTCACAGTATGCGCCCTCCTGTCCTTCCTATATATCACAGCTTACCTTGGAACCATACTGGGCTGTCATAACACAAAACTACAATGACATCGTGCAAAAAGCCACAGTAAATTGTCCACACATTTCTGTCTGTTTTTGGTTCTGTCCTTCTGAATTTTGTTGGTTGATGAGTTTCTAAGGTCAGAAATTAAACCATTCCCTAACATGTTGTGCAGGCGTGTACAGCAGGCGTGTACAGCAGGCGTGTACAGCAGGCGTGTACAGCAGGCGTGTACAGCAGGCGTGTACAGCAGGCGTCTTCAACCTCTTCTTGAACCAGGGATCCCCGTCTAGGCATATGTTATCAAAACCATTTTTTCCCACGTCTTGTCTTATCATCCGGTGAATGATAATGGCAAGGAATTTGGTCGAACCTGCTAATTATCAAAAATGTGTTGTGAAGAGGGCACGACAATACCTATTCCCCCTCAGGAGACTGAAAAGATCTGGAATGGGTCCTCAGATCCTCAAAAGGTTCTACAGCTGCAACATCAAGAGCATCCTGACGGGTTGCATCACTGCCTGGTACGGCAACTGCTCGGCCTCCGACCGCAAGGCATTACAGAGGGTAGTGCGTACGGCCCAGTACATCAACGGGGTCAAGCTTCCTGCCATCCAGGACTTCTATACCAGGCGGTGTCAGAGGAAGACCCTAAAAATTGTCAAAGACTCCAGCCACCCTAGTCATAGACTGTTCTCTCTGCTACCACACGGCAAGCGGTACCGGAGCACCAAGTCTAGTTCCAAGAAACTTCTAAACAGCTTCTACCCCCCAAGCCATAAGACTCCTGAACATCTAATCAAATGGCTACCTAGACTATTTGCAGCAGGATTGTGGATGCTCATCTTGACGTTTTATTTAACTCAAAAATACAAACACCAAAATAACAAACTCACGATCAACACAACATTCTTGTAAGGCTTACTCACGCTAAACAAGAAACAGGCAAAACAAGAAACAATCTCCCACCAATTACAAACACCCCTAATATATAGGACTCTCAATCAAAGGCAAATAGACAACACCTGCCTTCAATTGAGAGTCCCACCCCAATTAACTAAACATAGAACCAAACTCACTAGATTAAACATAGAAATACATGAATATAAAACAGTGCCCAAAAACCCCGGAATACATAAATCAAATGCCCTACTAAATAAAACACCACCCCGAACCACATAAAACAAATACCCTCTGCCACGTCCTGACCAAACTACAATAACAATTAACCCTTATACTGGTCAGGACGTGACAATTAGAAGATATTCCCTTTTTTCTACGGTAGGTATGTAATTCATTTAGTCTGTTGTTGCTAGCGATATTCATAAAAATATTGAAATAAAAAATATATTTTTCCACACTGAGTGTACCAAACATTAGGAACACCTTCCTAATATTGACTTGAACCCCACCTTTTGCTCTCAGAACAGTTTCAACTCGTTGGAGCATGGACTCTACAAGGTGTCAAAAGCGTTCCACAGGGATGCTGGCACATTTTGACTCCAATGCTTCCCACAGTTGGCTGGATGTCCTTTGGGTGGTGGACCATTCTTGATACACACGAGAAACTGTTGAGCGTGAAAAACCCAGCAGCGGTGCAGTTCTTGACACAAATCAGTGCACCTGGCACCTACTGTACTATGATACCATGTTCATAGGCACTTAAATCTTTTGCCTTGCCCATTCACACATACACAATCCATTTATTTAACCTTTATTTAACTAGGCAAGTCAGTTATTAAGAACCAATTCTTATTTTACAATGATGGCCCACCCCGGTCAAACCCTCCACTAACCCGGACAACGCTGGGCCAATTGTGCGCCACCCTATGGGACTCCCGATCACGACCGGCTGTGATACAGCCCAGGATCGAACCATGGTCTGTAGTGACGCCTCTAGCACTGAGATGCATTGCCTTAGACCGCTGCACCACTCGGGAGCCCATGTCTAAATCCTTATTTAACCTGTCTCCTCCCCTTCATCTACACTGATTGAAGAGGCTGTAACAAGTGACATCAATAAATTATCATAGCTTTCACCTGGATTCACCTGATCAGTCTATGTCATGGAAAAACCAGGTGTTTTTAATGTTTTGTAAACTCAGTGTATATACAGTATATATAATTTTTTTTGCAAACCTCCTAGGGGGCAGGGGACCCCAGGTTAAATATCCCTGTTGTACAGTATGTTTGCCCATGTTAAATATCCCTGGTGTACTGTATGTTTGCCCATGTTAAATATCTCTGGTGTACAGTATGTTTGCCCCAGGTTAAATATCTCTGATGTACAGTATGTTTGCCCCAGGTTAAATATCTCTGGTGTACAGTATGTTTGCCCCAGGTTAAATATATCTGGTGTACAGTATGTTTGCCCCAGGTTAAATATCTCTGGTGTACTGTATGTTTGCCCCAGGTTAAATATCTCTGGTGTACTGTATGTTTGCCCCAGGTTAAATATCTCTGGTGTACTGTATGTTTGCCCCAGGTTAAATATCTCTGGTGTACTGTATGTTTGCCCCAGGTTAAATATCTCTGGTGTACTGTATGTTTGCCCCAGGTTAAATATCTCTGGTGTACTGTATGTTTGCCCCAGGTTAAATATCTCTGGTGTACAGTATGTTTGCCCCAGGTTAAATATCTCTGGTGTACAGTATGTTTGCCCCAGGTTAAATATCTCTGGTGTACAGTATGTTTGCCCCAGGTTAAATATCTCTGGTGTACAGTATGTTTGCCCCAGGTTAAATATCTCTGGTGTACAGTATGTTTGCCCCAGGTTAAATATCTCTGGTGTACAGTATGTTTGCCTCAGGTTAAATATCTCTGGTGTACAGTATGTTTGCCCCAGGTTAAATATCTCTGGTGTACAGTATGTTTGCCCCAGGTTAAATATCTCTGGTGTACAGTATGTTTGCCCCAGGTTAAATATCTCTGGTGTACAGTATGTTTGCCTCAGGTTAAATATCTCTGGTGTACTGTATGTTTGTACAGGTTAAATATCTCTGGTGTACTGTATGTTTTCCCCAGGTTAAATATCTCTGGTGTACAGTATGTTTGTACAGGTTAAATATCTCTGGTGTACTGTGTTTGTACAGGTTAAATATCTCTGGTGTACAGTATGTTTGCCTCAGGTTAAATATCTCTGGTGTACTGTATGTTTGTACAGGTTAAATATCTCTGGTGTACAGTATGTTTTCCCCAGGTTAAATATCTCTGGTGTACAGTATGTTTGCCTCAGGTTAAATATCTCTGGTGTACTGTATGTTTGTACAGGTTAAATATCTCTGGTGTACAGTATGTTTTCCCCAGGTTAAATATCTCTGGTGTACTGTATGTTTGTACAGGTTAAATATCTCTGGTGTACAGTATGTTTTCCCCAGGTTAAATATCTCTGGTGTACAGTATGTTCTGTGTGTCCTTATTAGACACACAGAACATAGAGTTGTATCCTTTCATTCTTCATTTCTTCCCCTCAACCCCTCTCATAACTTTTCCATCTTTCTTTCCACAAATCCAAACTTTTCACTCCACTCACTCTCCTCCTTTCTTTTGTACTTCTTTCCTCTTTTTCCCTCTGAGCCTCCATGGTTTGCTCCCTCTTCACCTCCCCTCTTCCACCCATCCCAGCCCATCTCCCGTGCATTCTTCCTGCCTAATAGTGCTCCAGTCCTGCTATAAGAGGAAGGTGAGAGGGGTTTGTAGAGGGCAATAGGAGGTTGATTTGTGTCGTGTTTGGAAAGGGCACAAGTGATGAGTAGAAGAGCACTTCAGTGTATTTTGTCAGGCACAGACAGGTGTGGTAGGGTCATGCTGTTTGTGAGTTGTTACTGTGTGTGTTCTCTCAGTTCAGCAGAGGGAAGGTGATATTGATGGGAATGTTGGGTGACATTAAGGTATCTGGTGATTATAGGCTTTGTACACCCACCCACACGCCTGTGTCTGTAGCTAGCTGGCTGCGTACTGTAGGCTGTGGTCTGACTCGGCTGCATCAATATTGCAGACTTTCTGTTTTAGCACAGAGGGGAAAAATAGGCACCTCTAATCTTTCTTGTGAATATTTATTATTTATTTAAAAGCGCACTTGAACTTTGGTGCTGCTGTGTGTGTGTGTGTGTGTGTGGTGGCTGTGCACCCTTTCTGACATTCCACCTACCTCTCTGGCTCCTTTTGCAAGTACAGTATGCTACAGTATACAAGCTGTTTACTGACAGACAGAGAGATGATGACAGAGAAGGTTGTCGGGAAGAGTGAGGAAGAGAGAGTGTCATAAACACAAAGAGAAGAGAGAAAGGAGAGAGCATGAGAGGGATGAAGAGAATGGAGACATGGAGGGATGGTTCGATGATGCACGTACATATACTGCAGTGAACCAGTGTAGGACCCAGTTACTGCACAATAGGTACTTCACTGCACTGTAGGTACTTTACTGCACTGTAGGTACTTTACTGCACTGTAGGTACTTTACTGCACTGTAGGTACTTTATTGCACTATAGGTACAGCACTTTACTGCACTGTAGGTACTTTACTGCACTGTAGGTACTTTATTGCACTATAGGTACAGCACTTTACTGCACTGTAGGTACTTTACTGCACTGCAGGTACTTTACTGCACTGGCTATGTGCTCTATGTTTCCTATACACTAGGTTCTTAGTCTATATGTGTTTTGTATGTGTGCTGAATAATTGCTGAATGCATCCTCTCCCTGTCAGTCCTGCTGTCACTCTGTACCCAGTCACACAGAAGAGCTAACTTTACCAGCTGTCCTCTTTGCCTGCTACTGCACTGACCTGTAGCTTCCAGCCTCCCTCTTAGAAGACCTTTCAATGTCACGGTCTTAAAGCATCAACCGAACTATACAGGGCTGTACAGTATACAGTATGAGCTGCAGTAATCTGAAACCCTCAAATCAGTAGAGAACATCTTAGTTGGGGGATGGAGGAAATTGATTTATCAATCAGTGGTATTGCTTACTGTTGATTAACATAACCTATTTTCTGGCAGTGTAGAGATACACGTCTTTACAGTACAGTACATGAACTCTGACCTTGTTTAATAAGTTCACATCATTGGACATAACATTATCGACATAATGCTATACAGGTTGTAAAAAGTCATCTTTATGGGGCTATTACGTTGACTGTATTACCGCCACACTGGCAGTCACAAGTCATGACCGCAGTCAAATTCCACGTGACCGTTGATTCATGGTAATTAGGCTTCTCCGAAGTTGCTAACGGCCAGTCGCTAATGGCCTGGTACTCAGCGCTCCATTGTCCTTCTAATCCCTCTGACAACAACGCAAATACAATCGAAAATCAAATCAAATGCTACATGAGAGCCCTGGCGTTCCCTGGCACACTCCACTTACCAAGCAAAACCTTTGCCAAATAAGGCGCTATCACCTGCTTTTACAGTATATTAAGACGTGAGGTGGTATCATCCAGCACATCTAGAAGGGAGCTTATTTCATTCCCAACCACTACTCTTTAAGCACGTTGCATTGCTTTGCTTTACAACACTGGCATGAAAATGAAGCGAGGGAAAAGCACATCCGTTCACTATTCAAGTACATACGAATGACACTGTTCCACTGTTCCGACAGGTGCATGATACTGGCCCATTCTAAATCAAAACTCATTTCATACATATATTATCCTACATGTAAAGACAATATTAAATTGGGATGTCTGAAGGGTGTGAACATTATCACTTATGAATGATGCCCATGTTTGAGCGCCTCGAACAGACCGACAAGGTCATTGCACCAATGTTGCATAACAAATTCTGCAGTCAAACTTTTTTTCATGACGTAATCCCATAATTGTTGTGGATATGTGTGCAACAAAGGTTCAACATTCAACTTTTGCTAGTATTTCTGTCAAGTCTATGCACATAATTTGATGCATATGTTATGCACCACACAGAACGCACTGCAACTGCCCCTCTGATTCAGGGTTGGGTTGGGTTAAAGGCAGAAGACACATTTCAGTTGACTGCATTCAGTTGTACAACTGACTAGGCATCCCCCTTTCCCTTTCAATGCAGTGCTGCAAGGCAAATGCAGCATTCCATTGGAAATGAACGTACTTCTGCTGTACCAAACAGCAATTTCTTCAAATCATAGTCACATGCATCATGTACCCTAGCCCGTAGGCCTACAAGTTTTGAAAAGGTTTGTAAAGTGGTCAAAACTCAAAACATAGCCTATAGGCCTAGGACCCCTGGAACAGGGTTGGAAAGCCCATAGCCTACAGAGCCTAGTGAATGTGTTCTTATGAACCCCGTCACTGCACAATCGCGTGTGAAAACAGAGTTTTGACTGGCCACTATTTAAAAGAGGAACCCAGCTTTCTCGTGCCACTACATTTATCACTCAATTCTTAAAATGAAGCAAATTTACAACCGGTGTAGCCTACCTGGCATATTTAAAACGTAACGCCAAATTGTGAATGAGAGACTGATGAAGTGTGTGCAATCTGCTCAAGAAATGGAGCAGAGCTCATGCCTTTCATGCAACTTTTTTCAAATAATCATTAGAGTTGCATCATGCAGCCTTTTAAAATGTAGATGTTCCAAAGGACCGCATCAGTGGCATGAAAGCCCAGAGATGCTAAACACGTTTATGTTAATTAGCCTAATGGTCAATTACTGTGAGACCAGCAGTTATTTGCATGACAATCACCAGCTGACAACATTTCACAACAGCCACAGCCCTATGTAGGTATAGTACTTTTTAAAATGTTTTTATTTGAACCTTTATTTAACTAGGCAAGTCAGTTAAGAACAAATTCTTATTTTCAATGACGGCCTGGGAACAGTCTGTTAACTGCCTTGTTCAGGGGCAGAACGACAGGTACCTTGTCAGCTCGGGGATTCAAACTTGCAACCTTTCAGTTACTAGTCCAACACTCTAACCACTAGGCTACCCTACCGCCCCATTGTGTCCCATCGCACCACAAATCCTACAATATAACCTCAAAGTGTTACATGTTACAGCAACATCATTTTCCATCCCTCTCCTGACAGAATAAAATGAATGCACAAAATCTTGGTGGAACTAAACTAGTGAAAATGAGGCCTGTCACCCGATTGTGTTTTTGTCACATCATTTATCAGCATAACGTTCATTAAACTACCTATTAATCCATTCACATTCTGCAGAAGACTGGAACCATCATAGGCTACTGTTTCTGAGCTTCTTGATAACGCTTCAGATCTCTGGTGTTGATACTTTGGGGTAAAACGTTTAATGATGCAGTATCCATCACCAATGTCTTCAGTCTTAGAGTGCTCCTTTAGAGCAGCGTGTATTTATATGTACAGCATACTTCATGTTTCTTTAGACCTGCCTAACGCCTCGATCACACCGACCGCGTCATTGCATTTTGGTACACCAGAAGTACATTCATTTCCAATGGAACGCTGTGTTCGCCGTGCAGCATTGCGTTGCAGAGGCAGTTGCAGTGCGTTCTGTGTGGTGCATACATTGAACGTATGTGTCAAACTGTATGTGTAGACGGCTTGACAGAAATGATAGCAGAAGGTGAATGTTGAACTTTTGTTGCTCACATATTCAGATTAGGCTGCGTACCTTTTTTGCGCAATGATACTGTCAGTGCTACATGTAGTGCTGTATCCATTTGAAGAGTTGTTTTGTCTGAAAGCCTCTGCAGATAATATACTGCTACAATGAGGACCAACAGTCTCTGAGTCTAACACATCAGGACTTGTTTCTAAGCAAAGAAGGGGGCCAGATAAAGAGGAGAGATGAAAATGATTTGAGCCTTTTGTTGAAACACTGTTTCACTCCTACTTCTCCTGTACTATTTGTCACATTCATTGTCTTTCCTCTGATCCACTTAATAGCCATTTACGCTGTCTCTTGTTTTGTTTCCATTTCTTTCTTCCCTTTGTCTTTTTGCCCTTTCTGAACTCTTCTACGTCTTTGTTGATGTCATTACATATATCAGAGACAGTCTGTTTTCCTCTGGGAAGTGGCTTTCAGTCTTCCTTTATCTTTCTCTCTGCTGCTGGGTGTCAACCTGTGGCCCCAGCTCAACATGTGGCCCCAGCTCATTTAAACACAGAATAGAGAGACCAGCAGAGAGAGAGAGCAGCAGAGAGAGAGAGAGCAGCAGAGAGAGAGAGAGCAGCAGAGAGAGAGAGAGCAGAAGAGAGAGAGCAGGAGAGAGAGACAGCAGGAGAGAGAGACAGCAGGAGAGAGAGACAGCAGGAGAGAGAGACAGCAGGAGAGAGAGAGTAGGAGAGAGAGACAGCAGGAGAGAGAGACAGCAGGAGAGAGAGACAGCAGGAGAGAGAGACAGCAGGAGAGCGAGAGAGCAGGAGAGAGACAGGGTGAGCAGGAGAGAAAGCGAGCAGGAGGGAGAGAACAGGAAAGAGAGAGAGCAGGAGCGAGAAAGTAGGAGAGCAGGAGAGAGAGAGCAGGAGCGAGAGAGCAGGAGAGAGACAGGGTGAGCAGGAAAGAAAGCGAGCAGGAGAGAGACAGGGTGAGCAGGAAAGAAAGCGAGCAGGAGAGAGAGAACAGGAAAGAGAGAGAGAGCAGGAGCGAGGGAGTAGGAGAGCGAGAGAGCAGTAGAGAGACAGGGTGAGCAGGAGAGAAAGCGAGCAGGAGAAAGAGAACAGGAAAGAGAGAGAGCAGGAGTGAGGGAGTAGGAGAGCGAGAGAGCAGGAGAGAGACAGGGTGAGCAGGAGAGAAAGCGAGCAGGAGAGAGACAGGGTGAGCAGGAGAGAAAGCGAGCAGGAGAGAGACAGAGTGAGCAGGAGAGAAAGCGAGCAGGAGAGAGACAGGGTGAGCAGGAGAGAAAGCGAGCAGGAGAGAGACAGGGTGAGCAGGAGAGAAAGCGAGCAGGAGAGAGACAGGGTGAGCAGGAGAGAAAGCGAGCAGGAGAGAGACAGGGTGAGCAGGAGAGAAAGCGAGCAGTCTTTTTAGAGAATTTGGCAGTACGTCCAACCGGCCTCACAACCGCAGACCACGTGTATGGTGTCATGTGGGCCAGCGGTTGGTTGATGTCAATGTTTTTACGAACAGAGTGCCCCATGGTGGCGGTGGGGTTATGGTATGGGCAGGCATAAGCTACGGACAACGAACACAATTACATTTTATAAATGGCAATTTGAATGCACAGAAATAGGGTGGCGAGTTCCCAAGGCCCATTGTGAGGCCCATTATCTGTGACCAACAGATGCATATCTGTATTCCCAGTCATGTGAAATCCATAGATTAGTGCCTCACTAAATAAAAACACTGTGTTTGTAAATTACGTTTGAGTGTTGGTGTATGTCCCTGGCTGACCGTAAATAAAAAAACAAGACATTGTGTCATCTGGTTTGCTTATTAATTTAAGGAATTTGATGTATAGCATTTACTTATACTTTTAACTTTTACTCAAGTATGACAACTGAGTACTTTTTCCACCATTGTACTTAAGTACATTTAAAACCATATACTTGTAGACTTTTACTCAAGTAGTCATTTACTGGGTGACTTTTACATTAGTCATTTTCTATTAAAGTGTCTTTACTTTTACTCAAGTGTGACAATTTAGTACTTTTTCCACCACTGCTGGCTGTCTGGTGCAGAGAAGAGAGGAACCCATAAGTACCACAGTGAGTGGCATTTGTTCTGACCTAGGACCTGCCTGCCTGTACCAGTCACATGGGATATTACTGCTGCTGCAGGGACTACCCATTACACACACACCTAATACAGAGAGAAAGAAATAGAGAGAGAGAAACAGAGAGAGAGAAACAGAGAGAGAAAGCGAGTGAGAGGGGGAGAGAGAAAGCGAGTGAGAGGGGGAGAGAGAACGTGAGTGAGAGGGGGAGAGAGAAAGCGAGTGAGAGGGGGAGAGAGAAAGCGAGTGAGAGGGGGAGAGAGAAAGCGAGTGAGAGGGGGAGAGAGAACGTGAGTGAGAGGGGGAGAGAGAACGTGAGTGAGAGGGGGAGAGAGAACGTGAGTGAGAGGGGGAGAGAGAAAGCGAGTGAGAGGGGGAGAGAGAACGTGAGTGAGAGGGGGAGAGAGAAAGCGAGTGAGAGGGGGAGAGAGAAAGCGAGTGAGAAGGGGGAGAGAGAAAGCGAGTGAGAGGGGGAGAGAGAAAGCGAGTGAGAGGGGGAGAGAGAACGTGAGTGAGAGGGGGAGAGAGAACGCGAGTGAGAGGGGGAGAGAGAACGCGAGTGAGAGGGGGAGAGAGAAAGCGAGTGAGAGGGGGAGAGAGAACGCGAGTGAGAGGGGGAGAGAGAACGTGAGTGAGAGGGGGAGAGAGAAGTGAGTGAGAGGGGGGAGAGAGAACGTGAGTGAGAGGGGGGAGAGAGAAAGCGAGTGAGAGGGGAGAGAGAAGCGAGTGAGAGGGGGAGAGAGAAAGCGAGTGAGAGGGGGAGAGAGAACGTGAGAGTGAGAGGGGGAGAGAGAACGTGAGTGAGAGGGGGAGAGAGAAAGCGAGTGAGAGGGGGAGAGAGAAAGCGAGTGAGAGGGGGAGAGAGAAAGCGAGTGAGAGGGGGAGAGAGAAAGCGAGTGAGAGGGGGAGAGAGAAAGCGAGTGAGAGAGAGGGGGGAAATAGTGTGAAAGAGAGCCTGAGAGCATCTTATTAAGACATGATTCCTTTTAATATCGTTACCAGTGAACTATTGCATCTATAGCTCTCGCTGGCTCATACTGAAATCACACAGAGCACTGTAGCCAATGACCTAAAGGTCTCTAGGATCTCTGTCTGACATGCACTATCTGCTGTCTATCGGGGGATTTAGTCATTGTGGTCCTACCGTTACAGAGTCCTGTGTATCATGGCCCACTGAGTAGCTGAGTAATTTACTGCTATTACCAGACAGTCCCATTCAAGCCAGAAGAAGCAGGACTGCCTTGTGTCCACAATCTCCACATCACTCTCTCTCTCCTTTCTCTCCTGTGCTCTCCTCTCTCCTTTCTTTCTTTCTCCCCTCTCCTCTCTTCTCTTCTCCACTCTCCTCTTCTCTTTCCTATCTCCTCTCCTCTCTCACTCCCCCGTCTCTCTCCCTTCTCCTGTCCATCCTATTTCCTCTACTCCCCCCTCTCTCTCGCTCTCGCTCGCTCTATCTCGCTCTCTCTCGCTCTCTCTCTTTCGTGCTCTCTCTCCTCTTTCCTCTCCTTTTTCTCTCTCCTCCCTCCTCTCTTCTCTCTTATCTTTTCTCCTCTCTCCTCTCTCACCCCTCCAGCCAGGTCTCCAAGGCACTTAAGACTGGTCTTACACACTTAGTGAGAGCTTCAACATTGTGTGAACACCTCCAGGACAGAGCTGTTACACACACACACGGACGCACACACACACACACACCCCAACACAGACGTGACTGTGGCCAAACCAGTGCTGGTCTCTCTGGAGGCTGGTCTCTCTGGAGGCTCTCTCACCTTTCTCACCTGCACTCTCCTCTCCTTTCCCTCCTCTCTTCTCCACTCTCCTCTTCTATCCTCTCTTCTCCCCTCTCCTCTTCTCTCTCCTATCTCCAGTCTCTCCTCTATCTCCCCGTATCTCTCCCTTCTCCTGTTCATCCTATCTGCTCTCCTCTCTCTCTCCCTATCTTTTGCTCTCTCAATTCTCTCGTTCTCTTTCTCCTCTCCTCTCCTCTCCTCTCCTCTCCTCTCCTCTCCTCTCCTCTCCTCTCTCTCTCCTCCCTCCTCTCTTCTCTCTTCTCCTCCCTCACCCTTCCAGCCAGGTTATAGAAGGCACTTCCAAGATGTTGATCCAAGATGGCGTAGCAGTTCAGACGTCTTTGTCTTTGGCTTGTCGTGTCTCGTGTATATATATATTTCTTCGTATATATTTCGTATATATTTTTTATATTTTTAACCTCAATTTCAACATACTCTCCTGCAACCCGCCTCACCCAATGTGGTATGGATCTGCTATTTTCTATACTTTAGAACCGGAACCCCCAACAGAAACTAGCCAGCTAACTAGCTACTAGCTAGTAGTCAGTTAGCCACTGCTAGTGGTCATCAGCTAACCTCAGCCCGGTCAACTCCTGCCAGTCTGCACAGCATAATTCAACCCAGAGCATACCGGACTGCTTTTTTTCCACATCTCCGGATTCCTACCGCAAGCTCTGAACCTTTTCAACTGGATCATTGCAGCTAGCTAGCTGCTATCCGAGTGGCTACTCCTGGCAAACGTCTCCGTCCCGAAGCAAGCACCAATTAGCCTGGAACTAGCCTCATGCTCGGCCCATCTGCCGGCTAGCTGAAGAGGTCCATCAGCTGGTCCTTGGGCTACAATACCTATTTTGCCAATTGGCCTGGACCCCTTTTACTGCCGACACGGAGCCCCGCCGATCCATCACAACTGGTCTACTGACGTAATCCGCCCGAGGGGGTTTCAACAGGCTCCTCCGTCGCAAAGTCACCTGAAGGCCCATCCGCTAGCCTGCTAGCCGCGGCCCGCTACCTGTCTAGAGCATATCGGACTGTTAACTGAAGAGGTCCATCAGCCAATTTCTTGGGCTACAATACCTAGTTTGCCAATTGGCCTGGACCCTTTTACTGCCTACACGGAGCCCTGCCGATCCATCATGACTGGTCTGCCGACGAAACCATCCGAGGGGGCTATGATAGACTCTTCCATCGCGACGCCCCCTAAGGCCCTTCTGCTAGCCTGCTAGCCCCGGCCCGCTAGCTGTCTGAATCGTCATGTCTCCAGCTCGCCTAGCTACTCACTGGTCCCTATGATCACTCGGCTTCGCATGCCTCTCCCTAATGTCAATTTGCTTTGTCCATTGCTGTTTTGGTTAGTGATTATTGTCTTATTTCAATGTAGAGCCTCCAGCCCTGCTCAATATGCCTTAGCTAGCCCTTTTGTCCCACGTCCCACACATGCGGTGACCTCACCTGGTTTAAATGGTTTCTCTAGAGACAAAACCTCTCTCATCATCACTCAATGTCTAGGTTTACCTCCACTGTATTCACATCCTACCATACCCTTGTCTGTACATTATGCCTTGAATCTATTCTTCCACGCCCAGAAACCTGCTCCTTTTACTCTCTGTTCCGAACGCACTAGAAGACCAGTTCTTAAAGCCTTTAGCCGTACCCTTATCCTACTCCTCCTCTGCTCCTCTGGTGATGTAGAGGTTAATCCAAATGTCCATCCCCAACTATAACATTTTTCGACGAGATAGAACTGCCAAACGAGGCGGAGTTGCAATCTACTGCAGAGATAGCCTGCAGAGCTCTGTCATACTGTCCAGGTCTGTGCCCAAACAATTCGAGCTTCTACTTCTAAAAATCCACCTTTCCAGAAACAAGTCTCTCACCTTTGCCGCTTGTTATAGACCACCTTCAGCCCCCAGCTGTGCCCTGGACACCATATGTGAATTGATTGCCCCCCATCTATCTTCAGAGCTCATACTGTTAGGTGACCTAAACTGGGACATGCTTAACACCCCGGCCGTCCTACAATCTAAGCAAGATGCCCTTAATCTCACACAAATTATCAATGGACCTACCAGGTACAACCCCAAATCCGTAAACACGGGCACCCTCATAGATATCATCCTGACCAACCTGCCTTCTAAATACACCTCTGCTGTCTTCAACCAGGATCTCAGGGATCACCGCCTCATTGCCTGTGTCCGTAATGGGTCTGCGGTCAAACATGCCTGGTTATTCTTTAAAAGTGTTTTCCTCACCATCTTAAATAAGCATGCCCCATTCAAAAAATGTAGAACCAGGAACAGACATACCCCTTGGTTCACTACAGACCTGACTGCCATTGACCAGCACAAAAACATCCTGTGGCATACTGCATTAGCATCGAATAGCCCCCGCGATATGCAACTTTTCAGGGAAGTTAGGAACCAATATACACAGGCAGTCAGGAAAGCAAGGCTAGCTTTTTCAAACAGATATTTGCATCCTGCAGCACAAACTCCCAAAAGTTCTGGGACACTGTAAAGTGCATGGAGAATAAAAGCACCTCCTCCCAGCTGCCCACTGCACTGAGGCTAGGAAATACTGTCAAAATCCACGATAATTGAGAATTTCAATAAGCATTTTTCTATGGCTGGCCATGCTTTCCACCTGGCTACCCCTACCCCGGTCAACAACCCTGCACCCCCCACAGCAACTTGCCCAAGCCTCCCCCATTTCTCCATCACCCAAATCCAGATAGCTGATGTTCTGAAAGAGTTGCAAAATCTGGACCCCCACAAATCAGCTGGGCTAGACAATCTGGACACTCTCTTTCTAAAATTATCCTCCGCAATTGTTGCAACCCCTATTACTAGCCTGTTCAACCTCTCTTTCATATCATCTGAGATCCCCAAAGATTGGAAAGCTGCCGCGGTCATCCCCCTCTTCAAAGGGGGAGACACTCTAGACCCAAACTGTTACAGACCTCTATCCTACTCTGCATTTCTAAGGTCTTCAAAAGCCAAGTTAACAAACAGATCTGGTTTCCGAACTGGTCATGGGTGCACCTCAGCTACGCTCAAGGTCCTAAACGATATCATAACCGCCATCGATAAAAGATCATACTGTGCAGCCGTATTCATCGACCTGGCCAAGGCTTTCGATTCTGTCAATCACCACATTCTTTTTTTTGTTTTTTACATTTATTTTACCCCTTTTTTCTCCCCAATTTCGTGGTATCCAATTGGTAGTAGTTACAGTCTTGTCTCATCGCTGCAACTCCCGTACGGACTTGGGAGAGGCAAAGGTCGAGAGCCATGCGTCCTCCAAAACACAATCCAACCAAGCCGCACTGCTTCTTGACACAATGCACATCCAACCCGGAAGCCAGCCGCACCAATGTGTCGGAGGAAACACCGTACACCTGGTGACCTGGTCAGCGTGCACTGCGCCCGGCCCACCACAGGAGTCGCTAGTGCGCGATGAGAATATCCCTGCCGGCCAATCCCTCCCTAACACGGACGACACTGGGCCAATTGTGCGCCGCTCCATGGGCCTCCCGGTCGCGGACGGCTGCGACAGAGCCTGGGCTTGAACCTAGAATCTCTGGTGGCACAGCTAGCACTGTGATGCAGTGCCTTAGACCACATTAGGCCTTAGGCCCTAATCACCACATTTTTATCGGCAGATTCAACAGCCTTGGTTTCTCAAATGACTGCCTCGCCTGGTTTACCAACTACTTCTCAGACAGAGTTCAGTGTGTCAAATCGGAGGGCCTGTTGTCCGGACCTCTGGCAGGCTCTATGGGGGTACCACAGGGTTCAATTCTCGGGCCGACTCTTTTCTCTGTATACATCAATGATGTCGCTCTTGCTGCTGGTGATTCTCTGATCCACCTCTGTGCAGACGACACCATTCTGCATACTTCTGGCCCTTTTTTGGACACTGTGTTAACTAACCTCCAGATGAGCTTCAATGCTATACAACTCTCCTTCCATGGCCTCCAACTACTCTTAAATGCAAGTAAAACTAAATGCACACTCTTCAACCGATCGCTGCCCGCACCTGCCCGCCCATCCAGCATCACTACTCTGGATAGTTCTGACTTAGGATATGTGGACAACTACAAATACCTAGGTGTCTGGTTAGACTGTAAACTCTCCTTCCAGACTCACATTGAGCATCTCCAATCCAAAATTAAATCTAGAATAGGCTTCCTATTTCGCAACAAAGCATCCTTCACTCATGCTGCCAAACAGACCCTCATAAAACTGACTATCCTGCCGACCCTTGACTTTGGCAATGTCATTTACAAAATAGCCTCTAACACGCTACTCAGCAAATTGGATGCAGTCTATCACAGTGCCATCCGTTTTGTCACCAAAGCCCCATATACTACCCACCATTGCGAACTGTGTGCTCTAGTTGGCTGGCCCTCACTTCATATTCGTCGCCAAACCCACTGGCTCCAGGTCATCTATAAGTCTTTGCTAGGTAATGCCCCGCCTTATCTTAGCTCACTGTTTACCATAGCAGCACCCACCCATAGCACGAGCTCCAGCAGGTATATTTCACTGGTCACCCCCAAAGCCAATTCCTCCTTTGGCCACCTTTCCTTACTGTTCTCTGCTGCCAATGACTGTGTAGTGGCTTCCTTTCCTCTTTACCATAGCCACTGCCCAAGCCTGAAGCGGGGTTGTTTGGTACGCATACAGTCCACACTCAAGGTTTCCAAAAAGCCAAACATTCAATGTGATCCAGGGATATGGTGCAACAAAAATGTTTATTCTTCTTATATCTAACAGGAAAATGAATATCCAATCAACTTAAAACATAGGTTACTTGATATGGAAAATACACAATATGACCTGTCTGTATATCTGTATGTCTGTATGTCTGTATGGTCAAAAAACTATACCGCTCCCGCGTCTAGCAAGGACTCCTCCCCCCAAAGGCCCAACTTCCTGTTTTTATCCTAACACACTTACTGCAGTACAATGAATGGGCAAGAGGGGGGAACAAAAACTAAGTTACACTAACAACAAGTGAATACATCTCAATCAGGTAAATATAAATCATAAAGGTACGTACCTAATATTTCATCATATACATTCATATTTACACAAATATACATGGAGCTCTGAATGTTCTGTCTTTTATACAAATATGTCCAAATCGGCTCTAACATACCGGCCCCTGATTGTTAACTGCACTGAGTGGACAACAATTACTTAATATCAAACGTAGAGCCAATACACAAAACATTCAATACCAGAGCACCATTACAGTTCATAGCTATATACAAATATACAAGGTGCCATATAGGAAAATAGTCCGTAGATCTCAGTCTGAGTTGAAGTGTTCAGGTGTTCAACTTCCAAAAATGTCAAGAGTATGACGTCCAAAAAATGTATGACTACGACATCAAAGAATGTAAGAGTACAACATCAACGAATCAGAGGTGCACGTGATTCAAAGATGGAGCACTGTGTATGTGTGTGTGTGTGTGTGTGTGTGTGTGTCTCACTCCGCCGCCTCCAGGAGCAGACAGAGTTTATTGATAGGTCTCTGTAAGATATTGGTCTTGGTCTTAACCATGACGCTCCGGACAAGACCTTTGGCCCCTGGCAAAGCCTCCACCACACGCCCCATTAGCCAAGAGTTCCTAGGGGCGGTGTCGTCGACGATGACCACAAGGTCACCAGGACTAAAGTTTCTCTTAGTTTTGGTCCACTTGTTCCGCTCCTGCATAAGTGGAAGATACTCCCTGATCCATCTCTTCCAGAAGAGGTCGGTAATATATTGTACTTGCTTCCATCTCCTTCGTGAGTATAGGTCGCTTCTCTGGAATAGTCCTGGTGGCAGGACTGGCTTTGCTTTCAGATGAAGCAGATGGTTCGGAGTCAGGGGTTCTAGATCATTAGGGTCATTTGTTACAGTTGTGATTGGTCTGTCGTTCATGATCGCCTCAACTTCACACAAGGCTGTCTGCAAAGCCTCATCATCCAGTACTTGCTCTTTAAGGACTGAATAGAGGATCTTTTTCACTAGTCGGATCAACCTCTCCCATACCCCCCCATGGTGGGCTCCAGAAGGAGGACTGAATGACCATGTCACTCCTTCCTTCAGTAATTCATTTTGAATCTTGTTGTGATCCAGCTCTTTCAGAGCTTCTCCTAGCTCTCTGTGTGTTCCAACAAAGTTGGTGCCATTGACTGTTCTGATACTTGTGACTGGGCCCCTTCGACAGATGAACCTGCGCAGGGCATTGATACAGGAATCAGTATCCAGATAACTAGCAACTTCTAGATGGACAGCTCGACTCACAAGGCAAGTAAAGATCACACCATACCGCTTCACATGAACGTGGCCTCGCTTCACCTCTATGGGGCCGAAGTAATCTATGCCCACATGGGTGAAAGGCGGCAAATCAAGTGACACCCGATCTTGTGGAAGGTCGGCCATCTTCTGTTCTCCAGCTCTAGCTTGCATCCGCCTGCAGAAGACACAGCTCTTAAGGATCTTCCTTGCTAAGGAGTTGGCACAGGGTATCCAATATCGCTGGCGAAGTCTAGAAAGCATGTGACCTCTCCCAGAGTGGCCAACCTGCTCATGGATGTGGAGTAAGATCAGTCTGGAGATGTAGGAGTCTTTGGGTAGGATCATAGGATTCTTTAGTTCCGTAGGCATAGCAGCTTTGCTTAACCTTCCTCCCACTCTCAGAATGCCATTGTCAACAATTGGATCAAGCTTACAGATTGAGCCATTTCTCTTGGCACATTGTTTTCCTTTCACAACTAGTGCAATTTCTTGTTTAAAGTGCTGTCGTTGCTCAAATCGAATGATGGCCTTTTCTGCTTCATCTAGGTCATCCACAGACAGACTTTCTTTTCCAAATGTCAGTTTGAACTTGTCAATTTGTTCCTTCAGTGAGTTTGTCAGACTCTGATCTGAACCTGGATCAGTTTGTGTGAGAACTTTCCTTTTCTGGCTTAACTGTAGAAGAAGTCTCTTCAGTTTCAGCATCCAGGCAACTGCTTTCTTCAAGCTGTTCCATGTTGAATAGTACTCAATCAGTTTGCTGGTCGGACTCTTTTCTTCCACACATATACTGTTTACGATGACGTCTTTTCTCACCTCTGGGTCATCCGAAGGGATGGAGCCAAGCTCCCCGGGGACTTTTGGCCATTGTGTTTCTGTTTTCTCCAGGAATTCTGGTCCTTTGCGCCATCTCTTTGAGTTCAGGAAAATTTCAACATGTAATCCTCTTGAAGCACCATCGGCTGGGTTGTGTTTGGAGTTCAAATACCTCCACTGTTTTGCTTTCGATAGGTCACAGATCATAGCAACCCTATTAGCCACAAAGGTATGGAATCTCTTGGTATCGTTGCGGATGTATTTTAGCACAGACTGGCTGTCTGTCCAGAAAGTTGACTCCTCAAGTTCAATCTGGAGCTCCAACCTTAACATCCTGTCCACTCTCACTGCCAATGTTGCTGCAGCAAGTTCCAGTCTGGGGATCGTCATCTGCTTGAGTGGAGTGACCCTTGATTTCCCCAGTATGAATGCAATGTGGACCTTTCCCATACCGTTTGTGAACCTAAGGTAGCTTGCCGTGCCATAACCTTGCTCACTTGCGTCACCGAAGTGATGCAGCTGTGCGGTCTTGACTTGACCAAAGTTCTCAGGCATCATACACCTGTCTATCTGGAATCTGGAAAGCTGGTCTAGCTCTGAGAGCCATCTCTTCCATGAAATAGAGTGTTCTTCGGGGATGACTTCGTCCCATCCACACTTTAGCTTGCAGAGCACTTGAAGAATTTGCTTTGCCTTTAATACGAATGGGGCGAGGAAACCTAATGGATCATAAACAGAGCTGACAGTAGAGAGAATACCTCTTCTTGTAAGGGGTCTGTTCTTGACAATGACTCGGAAGGTAAACACATCTCTTTCAATGTTCCATCGGATTCCAAGTGCTCTTTCAACAGGCAGCTTTTCTCTGTCCAGGTCCAGTTCTTTTATCTGCTTGGCTTTGTGTTCATCAGGGATAGAAGCCAGCACAGCACGGCTGTTGCCGACCCACTTGGTCAATTTGAACCCACCCTGAGAGCACACATCCATGAGGTTTTTTGTGAGAGCTATGGCTTGTTCTTCTGTGGCCACTGACTTGAGGCAGTCATCAACGTAGAAGTTGGACTTGACTGTTTGAATCACCTCTTCATCGTACCTCTCACAGTTGTCTTCTGCAGTCTTTCGTAGTGCAAAATTTGCACAACTTGGAGAGGATATAGCACCGAAAAGATGTACTGTCATTCTGTACTCCTCCAATCTTTTGTTAGTGTCACCATCCGGCCACCATAGGAATCGCAGGAAGTCTAAGTCATCTTCATGGACACGTACTTGATGGAACATTCCTTCGATGTCTGCCATAATGGCAATGTGCTCTTGCCGAAATCTTAGCAAGACTCCTATAAGCGTGTTTGCCAGGTCAGGGCCTTGAAGGAGTTCACTGTTAAGAGATGTACCTTTATAGGATGATGAACAGTCAAACACCACTCGTATTGTTCCTTTGCGCTTATGGTGAACGCCATGGTGTGGTATGTACCATACCTTGCCTTTCTTTCTGAGAAGCTGTTCTTGTGGTACCTTCTCGGCATAACCTTTTGTTATCATCTCTTCCATGAAGCCTTTGTACTCTGCAGCATAACCTTCATCCTTCTTAAACTTCCTGATGATATTTAGAGCCCGCTGCTTTGCCATGTCACGATTGTTCGGCAGGACTACCTGTTTGTTGCGAAAGGGCAACGGTAAGTAGTAGTGACGGTCTTTGAGGGTTATGGAGCTTGATACTATCTCCATAAACTTACGATCCTCAGCTGACATTTCACTTTTCTCTTCATACCCTCTCTCAGGGAAGTCATGGTTGTATTGATTTACAAGAAGAACCCCCAGGTCGGCCATTGAGATACGATTGGCCATCACCGTAGGACATCCAGATTCTTCTGCCATGGTAGAATTGTTAAGAGGACCGTTCATCACCCATCCAAAGATGGTTTTCACTGCATACGGTCCGTTGCCTTGGCTATTTATGATTTGCCAGGGTTCCATTGCCTTTGGAGCATTTACGCCAATCAGGAGTTCGACGTCGGCATCAATTTCCTTCAACTGAACCTCTTTCAGGTATGGCCACCTTTTGAGATCTTTCTGAGTGGGAATGTTCTCTCTTGTCACTGGGATCTTATTTTGGGTGTAGACCTTTGGTAATGCAAGAAATGTGTTGCCTTCCACGTTGCCAATCTCTAATCCAGATATCTCAAAGCTCTTGGTAGGACTCTCCTGCCCCATTGTGCGTAGCATAATTTCAGTCTCACTGCATTTAGCATTCAGCTGCCTCATGAGTCTCTCCGTACAAAATGTTGCAGAGCTACCAGAATCAAGAAACGCATAGGTTAACACAGACTTGCTTCCATTTGCCACCTTTACTTGAACTGGCACAATTGCAAGTGCACAATCTGTACCGGCCCCGGTATCTTCACCAGCTTCCAGTGAGACAAGAGCACTGCTGACAGTCTCCTCCCGCTTTACTGCTACACCACTCATATCTGCCGTTTGAGATCTAAATCTCTCTCTTCCTTCAATGTGCAGGATAGTGGGGTGCTTTCTTTGACAGCTCTGACAGGTCATCCTTCTTTTACATTCTTTGCTTAAGTGTCCTCTCATCAAACAGCCAAAACAAAGGCCTTTTGATCTCAGAAACTCAACCTTGGATTCATGTGGCTGTGCCTTCACCTGTTGGCAGTCGACCAATAAATGCTCTCCAGCACAAAATACGCATGAGATACTGGGAGCGTCAGAAGGGTAGGTGCCTGGTCTCTTTACTTTTAATGTTTGTTCTTTTAGAGGTTTTTCAGAGTCACAATCTGCCACTACAGCTACTGCAGTGGCAAAGCTGCTTCCCCTACTCTTGGACTTGAACTGCTGTTTAAAGTCAGCTTCTGTTCTGGTTTTTAAAAACTTTTTGTTGGACAGGGGATCTTGAATATCTCCATACAACGGATCTTGCAGTATTTTGGCCTGTTTTTCCATGAACGTCACAAGGTCACTGAACTGGGCCCTCAGGTGTCTTCTCTCTAAAATATCACATGCTGTAGACCTCCATTTTTCCCTTAGTTTGTAGGGAAGTTTTGACATGATCAACTTTATGTTGGAGGGAAGATTAAGCTCTTCCATGTTCTGTAGGTCTTGCATAGCGTTACAGCAACCTCTAAGATAGAGTGCATAGCCACCCAGTCCCTTTCCATCATCCGGTTTGATGTTTGTCCAGTTCCAAGCTTTTTCCATGTAAGCAGTGGTGACTTTGATTTCATTGCCAAAGTGTTCCTTTAACAACCTCTTAGCCTCTGCATAGCCTCTTCTGGCTTCCATATGCAGACAACTACGTACCAGATCCTTGGGCTGACCAGTGGTGTAATGTTCCAGGTAATAGAGCCTATCCTGGTGACTGCTCGTCTTATCTTCTATACCATGTTCAAATGCACGCATGAATGGCCTAAAGTTCAGAGGATCACCGTCAAACATAGGTATCTCCCTAACAAGGAGTGTGGCCTGTTTGTGCTGTAGTACAAGAAGGTCAGCAATTTCATTCTGCCTTTGCATGACAGAAGAGAGGTTATCATGGCTGGTATTATCGCTGATACCCGCAGTGTTGATTCTGTGTTGATTGCTAGACCTTGCTGTTGGCTGCTGAAGGGTGTGGTTCATGACTGTCCTCTGAATAGGTTTTGATGGCTTTGTTGTCGGTTGTTGTAAAACCCTTTGTAGTGGGGTCTTTGGAACTGCACCTAATGCAGCAAACTCAACAGGTGATGGTTCAGGTTCCACATAGACCTCAGGTACCTGGTTCTCAAAATGAGAGTTCATTCCATCTTCGTGGCTTAGTAAATGGGCTGCCACAGCATGGGATTGAGAAGTAGACTCAACACTCTCCAGGACCTTCAGTTTGGCATTATATGCTGCTATGTCCTTTTCCAGTGCCATTTTCTCCATCCTAACATTCAGTTGAGCTTTCTCCAGTTCCAGTGCATGCTTGTCCTGTAATGATGCTTGGCGAGCTAGTAGAGCTGCTCGTTCTGCCTCAGCTTTTAGGCGTACAGAGGTCACTGAGGAAGCCGTCTTAGAATACTTTGTTTTACTTGATGTTTTTGATACATTGGAAATGCTGTCATGTGGTTCAATGAGCGTTTGTGGCTCAACTTCAGCTTTTTTCCATATTTCCACCTCTTTCAGGAAATGTTCATAAGTTCTCATTCTTGGTTGATAATAGTTAATGCTCTCCTGTTCTTGTTCCTCCTCTGTGACCAGCTCTAGCACAGATTCATGAGCATTCTTAAAGTCATTGAGAACAGCATCAAATGCTTCAAGACTCTCATTCACAGTTTCAATGTTTCCTCCATCAACAAGAAGGACTTTTATTTCATTCATTTTGCGTGTACACACTCCAAGTTTGCCTCTCCGGGCTGCATAGAGTGAATTTAAATGCTCCTCTGCCCTCTCCAGTGGAGTCTTATTTGGGATTTCATCCTCCATCATTCACTTTTAGTTCACTCAATTTACAATGACACAGTTGTTGGTTTGATTGTTAAACGTAATGCCCCTTTAGACCTCCTTTAATGCTTTAAGACACAGTCATCCATTTCAGCATATTGACCCATTTTGAATTGAACATGTGCAAGTTCGGCATTTTAGTTGCGTTTTAAACATTTCATCCATTTATACGTTTTGTCCCTTTAATGAAGTTTGAACACGCAGTATCATTCGTTGCGTGGATGTATTTCCACGTTAGGCCAAATATTAGACATATGATTAGGTTACATTGTGCTTAGGATCTCAGTTTTTCCCAAACTTAAACTTCTTAATTGTTTTCACAGCGCTGTGTTTTTAATTCCATTCCCAAGTTTATCAAACATTCCAATTATAAGCACATTTGCGCTTCCATAATATGCATGATCAAACGATCGCATTGAACAGGGCAGCTCATTCATTCGCAGTGGTTACTCACGGCTGGCGAATTCTAGGAGTTCAAGTCCTTCCAAGCGAGCTGTCCTTATGGTACGAATGCAATTACAAATAGAACAATATCCAGCGTGTGTCCAAAACCGGAGATTTCCTTCCGATAGCAATCCTTCAGTTTTTTGACTTGAATGTAGTGGCTTCCTTTCCTCTTTACCATAGCCACTGCCCAAGCCTGAAGCGGGGTTGTTTGGTACGCATACAGTCCACACTCAAGGTTTCCAAAAAGCCAAACATTCAATGTGATCCAGGGATATGGTGCAACAAAAATGTTTATTCTTCTTATATCTAACAGGAAAATGAATATCCAATCAACTTAAAACATAGGTTACTTGATATGGAAAATACACAATATGACCTGTCTGTATATCTGTATGTCTGTATGTCTGTATGGTCAAAAAACTATACCGCTCCCGCGTCTAGCAAGGACTCCTCCCCCCAAAGGCCCAACTTCCTGTTTTTATCCTAACACACTTACTGCAGTACAATGAATGGGCAAGAGGGGGGAACAAAAACTAAGTTACACTAACAACAAGTGAATACATCTCAATCAGGTAAATATAAATCATAAAGGTACGTACCTAATATTTCATCATATACATTCATATTTACACAAATATACATGGAGCTCTGAATGTTCTGTCTTTTATACAAATATGTCCAAATCGGCTCTAACAGACTGGAACGAATTGCAAAAATCACTGAAGCTGGAGACTCATATCTCCCTCACTAACTTTAAGCATCAGCTGTCAGAGCAGCTCACAGATCATTGCACCGGAACATAGCCCATCTCTAAACAGCCCATCCAACTACCTCATCCCAATATAGTTTTTTTTGTTGCTCCTTTGCACCCCAGTGTCTCTACTTGCACATTCGTCTTCTGCACATCTATCACTCCAATGTTTAATTGCTAAATTGTAATTACTTTGCCACTACGGCCTATTTATTGCCTTACCTCCCTAATCTTACCTCATTTGCACACACGTATATAGATTTTTTTCTATTATGTTATTGACTGTATGTTTGTTTTTTACATGTGTAACTCTGTGTTGTTGTTTGCGTTGCACTGCTTTGCTTTATCTTGGCCAGGTCACAGTTGTAAATGAGAACTTGTTCTCAACTGGCCTACCTGGTTAAATAAAGGTGAAATAAAAAAATATATAAAAAAATGAAAATTAAGACTGGTGTTACACACTTAGTAAGAGCTTCAACATTGTGTGAACACCTCCAGGACAGAGCTGCTACACACACACACACACGGACACACACACACACAAACACAGACATGACTGCAGCCAAACCAGGACTGTTCTCTCTGGAGGCTAGTCACTCTGGAGGCTGAGTCACTCTGGAGGCTGAGTCACTCTGGAGGCTAGTCACTCTGGAGGCTGAGTCACTCTGGAGGCTGAGTCACTCTGGAGGCTGAGTCTCTCTGGAGGCTGAGTCACTCTGGAGGCTAGTCTCTCTGGAGGCTGAGTCACTCTGGAGGCTAGTCACTCTGGAGGCTGAGTCACTCTGGAGGCTGAGTCTCTCTGGAGGCTGAGTCACTCTGGAGGCTAGTCACTCTGGAGGCTGAGTCACTCTGGAGGCTGAGTCTCTCTGGAGGCTGAGTCTCTCTGGAGGCTGAGTCACTCTGGAGGCTGAGTCTCTCTGGAGGCTGAGTGTCTCTGGAGGCTAGTCACTCTGGAGGCTGAGTCACTCTGGAGGCTGAGTCTCTCTGGAGGCTGAGGCTCTCTGGAGGCTGAGGCTCTCTGGAGGCTGAGTCTCTCTGGAGGCTGAGTCACTCGAGAGGCTTAGTCACTCTGGAGGCTGAGTCTCTCTGGAGGCTGAGTCTCTCTGGAGGCTGAGTCACTCTGGAGGCTGAGTCACTCTGGAGGCTGAGTCTCTCTGGAGGCTGAGTCTCTCTGGAGGCTGAGTCACTCTGGAGGCTGAGTCACTCTGGAGGCTGAGTCACTCTGGAGGCTGAGTCACTCTGGAGGCTGAGGCTCTCTGGAGGCTGAGTCACTCTAGAGCAGTGGTTCTTAACCTTGTTTGAGGTACTGACCCCCACCAGTTTCATATGCGCATTCACCGAACCCTTCTTAATTGGAAAAATAAAATTCAAAACATAGGTATATATTTTACTGGTGCACAAAATGAACCGTGCATCAACATCAGTGTTCAAAGAACAAAACCATTAAAACATGATTTTCACACAAAAACAAAAACATAATAATGAATATTTACTGCAAATCAGTGTGACTTCTGCTGTTGCCTGTGGTCTCGTCGAGTTGAAGGCTGAATTTTGCCGGGCTTGAAATCAGATCTGCAACTACTTGAGCCAAGATGTCTTTGCTCATGTCCTCTATTCTGTCGCTAATGGTGTCATTTGAAAGAGGAATTTGGGATAACTTAACTTCAGCCGCTTTTCCCAGCATGATATTCGCCATCTTCAACACAGCTGGTTTTATGAGTGTTTCACCAATGGTGTGTGGTTTGCCCTGCTTTGCGATCAGGTAAGCAACTTCGTACGATGCTGTGAGGATCGGTTTGTTGATGGGTACAAAGCCGAGAACAGGCAGAGTAGCCTTTTCATCGAATCTGTCTCTCTTCACCTTGAATTCAGCGAGCGTTGTGTTCTTGTATTGTCCATCTCCATGCAGTTTAAGGAAGTGTTCTCTTAGTTTTGCCGGTGCTAGACTAGAATTGCTCAACTTGGCATTGCAAATCATGCAGTTAGGACGCTGACTCTCATCACGTTCCGTTATACATGTGAATCCATATTGTACATATTCGTCCGACCACTTTCTTTTTTTGCTCGACATAGTTAGTATGAAGGGATTAAAATATTAAGAAAGAAATCACACGACGTACCATCACGACAGTCACAATTCGACTACTGAGCGCGCCAAATTCCCTGCAGCACAGATAGGCCAAGCGATGTTGCGTGATCACCTGCAGCCAATGATGGCCAAGCGGGGCGTGTCATCACGAATCATATGAGTCGGGTGTGTGTCTTGACCTCCGCCGAACCCCTGAGACTGACTCACCGAACCCCTGGGGTTCGATCGAACCCAGGTTAAGAACCACTGCTCTAGAGGCTGAGTCAGCACAGTGAGGAGAAGCAGGGGAGAGAAAGAAAGGGGGATGAAGGAGGGAGGAATGAGAACTACAGCTCTTAACAGCTAAACCAAGTAGTATTTCATATATATGTCTGTCCATTTATCTCTCTGTCCATCTGCATTTTGTTTTTGTAATAGTAGGTGCAGCATCTGTCTGCCTTTCTGAGGTGCAGAGCAGAGGCAGACCTTTACTGACATAATGTGTGTAAATATCAGGTTGATATTACATTAGGTTGCGCTTTGCCCTTCGGATAGACACGTCAGCATGGTCAGAGGAGGACATGGTGAGAGTATTATATATGTATAGGATTTGAGGCCTGAGGTTGTGAAATTGAATTAGCGTTAGAAAATAATCTTAAGAACGTGTGAACAGTACAATCCCCACTGGCCCCACACACCAAGGGTAACGTTGTATCATTCAGTATTATGTCAGTATTATTTTCTCATTTAATTTCCTCCCCCATTGCAGTCTCTTAATGAGATGTCCCGCTTTGCCGATTTTTGGGGCCTTTGTCTTTTAAAGGTTAGAAAGACAAATCCATTTATCTGTGGGGGTTGTCTGGCTCAATGTGTTGTCGCTCGCTCTCCCTGCTCACTGTCTTCGTACCTTCCCCTCTTGAGAATATTGCCCTTTAGATTCAATTCCTCCACTGCAAATCTAATCAAAGGGGTGTAGGGGGCACAGCTCTGATAAATGACCACTAGGCCCTGCTTGGAGGGCAGATTGCTTCTGGGAGCAGGAGTCACAACAGTGCACTCATATACATATACACCCTGTCAGCAAGTTGAGCACCGGGCAACACACACCCACACACACACACCTCTCTGAAGGGCAACTTCATCGCCCTTATCTCTGTGTGTGTGCGGGCGTGTGTTCTGCCTCTGCTGTTTTTATATACAGTATCTGTATCAGTTGTGTTTGCTCTCAGATATAGACATTTAACTGCTTTCTTCTGCTGGTCTATACTGTGTACAGTACAGACAATAGTAGCCTACAGGCTGTCTACAATACTGTCCTGGTTCTGCCCTGGCTAAAAGAGCTTGTCTGTCTGTCTGTCTGTCTGTCTGTCTGTCTGTCTGTCTGTCTGTCTGTCTGTCTGTCTGTCTGTCTGTCTGTCTGTCTGTCTGTCTGTCTGTCTGCTCTCTGATGCTGGAGGTAGAGCAGCTGCTCCTGTTGGTTTACCCACATGAAAAAATACTATAGTGTATACTATAGTAGGAATACTATAGTATTCACTGTAGTGTTTTTGCTGTCTTTACTGTAGTATTTAATGTAGTCTACTGTTGTATTTACACTTTACTATAATATAAATAATGTAGTAAAAAAGAGTAGTATATACTATAGTAATTACTGTAGTGTTTTTGCAGACTAGTATACTGTAGTATTTACTGTAGTTGTTTGGCGGACTATAGTATGCTGTAGTATTTACTCTAGTTTTTTTGCAGACTAGTACGTTAGGCTGTAGTATTTACTGTTGTCATGCCCTGACCTTAGAGAGCCTTTTTATTTCTCTATTTGGTTAGGTCAGGGTGTGATTTGGGTGGGCATTGTAATTTTTCTATTTCTTTGTTTGCCGGGTATGGTTCCCAGTCAGAGGCAGCTGTCTATCGTTGTCTCTGATTGGGGATCATACTTAGGCAGCCTTTTTCCCATCTTAGTTTGTGGGATCTTGTTTTTGTATAGTTGCTGTGTAGCCTGCAGAACTTTACGGTCGTTTTGTATTTTGTTGTTTTGTCGGTGTTCATTTTAAATAAAAGTAAAATGTTCGCCTACCACGCTGCACCTTGGTCCAATCTTTATGATGATCGTAACAACTGTAGTGTTTTTACAGACTGTAGTATACTGTAGTATTTACTGTAGTGTTTTAGGGGACATTACTGTAGTATTTACTAAAATGTTTCTGTTTTATTATCTTTGACAGAAGAGGGAGACTTTCTCCTTGAGGAAACCTACTGGAGAAATGCTAAAAGAGCACATTTTCCATAACCGGTAAGCATTGTAGGTACTGTAGGTAGTTCTGGGTTCTGAATGGAGAGTTCAGAGCTTATGCTCTTTTCTATAACCTGTAGAGAACACAATATATGGTCTATACTTGGCATGTAGGTTTCTCAATTATAGGTGGCACAAATTGGGATACGGGGGAGGGAAATGGGCAAGCATTTTGCTACACTCGCATTAACATCTGCTAACCATGTGTATGTGACCAATAAAATGTTATTTGATTTGGCAGGGTATTTGCAAGTGAAATACTGTAGTATTTGCGTCGCCTGGTTCCCCAACTACTTCTCAGATAGAGTTCAGTGTGTCAAATCAGAGGGCCTGTTGTCCGGACCTCTGGCAGTCTCTATGGGGTGTCACAGGGTTCAAGTCTCGGCCGATTTTCTTCTCTGTATACATCAGTGATGTCGCTCTTGCTGCTGGTGATTCTCTGGTCCACCTCTGTGCAGACGACATCATTCTGTATACTTCTGGCCCCTCTTTGGACACTGTGTTAACTAACCTCCAGACGAGCTTCAATACCATACGACTCTCCTTCTGTGGCCTCCAACTGCTCTTAAACGCTAGTAAAACTAAATGCACGCTTTTCAACCGATTGCAGCCCACACCTACCCGCCCGTCTAGCATCACTACTCTGGACGGTTCTGACTTCGAGTATGTGGACAACTACAAATACCTAGGTGTCTGGTTAGACTGTAGGCTCTCCTTCCAAACTCATATTTGAGCATCTTCTGTCAAAGATTAAATCTAGAATCGGCGTCCTACTTCGCAGCAAGGCATCCTTCGCTCATGCTGCCAAACATACCCTCGTAGAACTGACTATCCTGCCAATCCTTGACTTCAGCGATGTCATTTACGGAATGGCCTCCAACACTCTGTTCAGCAGGTTGGATGTGGTCTATCACAGTGCCATCCGTTTTGTTGCCAGGGCCCCATGTACTGCCCACCACTGCGACCTGTGTGCTCTCGTTGGCTGGACCTCGCTTCATGTTCGTCGCCAAACCCACTGGCTCCAGGTCATCTATGGGTCTTTTCTAGGTAAAGCCCCGCCTTATCTCAGCTCACTGGTCACCATAACGGCACACACAGGTATATTTCACTGGTGGTCCCCAAATCCAACTCCTCCTTTGGCTGCCTTTGCTTCCAATTCTCTGCTGCCAATGACTGGAACGAATTGCAAAAATCAGTGAAGCTGGAGTCTTGTATCTCCCTCACTAACTTTAAGCATCAGCTGTCAGAGCTGCTCACCGATCATTGCACCTGTACACAGCCCATCTGTCGTGGCCCGCCCAACAACCTCATCCCCATATTGTTATTTGTTTTTTGCTCTTTTGCACCCCAGTATCTCTACTTGCACATTCATCTTCTGCACATCTATCACTCCAGTGTTTAATTGCTCAATTGTAACTACTTTGCCACTATGGCCTATTTATTGCCTTAACTCCCTAATCTTACCTCATTTGCACACAATGTATATAGATTTTTCTATTGTGTTATTGACTGTACGTTTGTTTATCCCATGTGTAACTCTGTGTTATTTGTTTCGCACTGCTTTGCTTTATCTTGGCCAGGTCGCAGTTGTAAATGAGAACTTGTTCTCAACTGGCCTTTCCACACCAATCTACACACAACACCCCATAATAAAAACAGAAATACCTTATTTACATAAATATTCCTTTGCTATGAGACTCGAAAATGAGCTCAGGTGCATCCTGTTTCCATTGATCATCCTTGAAATGTTTCTACAACTTGATTGGAGTCCACCTGAGGTACATTCAATTGATTGGACATGATTTGGAAAGGCACACACCTGTCTATATAACGTACAGTTGACAGTGGATGTCAGAGCAACAACCAAGCCATGAGGTCAAAGGAATTGTTCGTAGAGCTCCGAGATAGGATTGTGTCGAGGCACATCTCTGGGGAAGGGTACCAAAACATTTCTGCAGCATTGAAGGTCCCCAAGAACACAGTGGCCTCCATCATTCTTAAATGGAAGAAGTTTGAAACCACCAAGACCCTTCCTAGAGCTGGCCGCCCAGCTAAACTCAGCAATTGGGGGAGAAAAGTACATAGAGATCCTTGATGAAAACGTGCTTCGGAGTGCTCAGGACCTCAGACTGGGGTGAAGGTTCACCTTCCAATAGGACAACAAGCCTAAGCACACAGCCAAGACAACGCAGAAGTGGCTTCGGGACAAGTCTCTGAATGTCATTGAGTGGCCTAGCCAGAGCTTGGATGTCACAACTTCCGCCGAAGTCGGTCCCTCTCCTTGTTCGGGCGGCGTTTGGCGGTCGACGTCACCGGTCTTCTAGCCATCGCTGATCCACTTTTCATTTTCCATTTGTTTTGTCTTTGTCTTACACACCTGGTTTCAATCCCCCAATTACTTGTTCATTATTTAACCCTCTGTTCCCCCATGTTTGTTTGTTTGAGTAATTGTTTGTCTTGTATATGGTCCGTTATTGTGGGCTCGGTATATTGTGTTGTATTTGTGTATACTTGAGTAAATACGTTGATTACTCATATCTGCTGTCCTGCGCCTGACTCTCTACACCCAGGCCGATTACATTGGACTTCAACCCAATGTAACATCTCTGGAGAGACCTGAAAATAGCTGTGCAGCGGCGCTCCCAATCCAACCTGACAGAGCTTGAGAGGATCTGCAGAGAAGAATGGGAGAAACTCCCCAAATATAGGTGTGCCAAGCTTGTAGCGTCATACCCAGGAAGACTCAAGGCTGTATTTGCTGCCAAACGTGCTTCAATATAGTACTGAGTAAAGGGTCTGAATACTTATGTAAATGTGGTATTTAAGTAGATTTTTTTTGTACATTTGCAAAAACGTCTAAAAACCTGTTTTTGATTTGTCATTATAGTGTATTGTGTGTAGATTGATGAGGGGGAAAAAACGATTTAATCCATTTTAGAATAAGGCTGTAAAGTAACAAAATGTTGAAAAAGTCAAGGGGTCTGAATACGTTCCGAATGCGCTGTATACTATAGTTACATTTTTTTGTGTTTTTGCAGTGTTTTTTGAGTGGATAATACTGTAGTATTTACTATAGTATTCTACAGTATACTACAAAAGTACTACACTTGATCGAGGAATACTACAGTTAGTAGTTTTCTGCAGTTTACAGCAGAACAACAGAACAATACAACAGTATTCACACCCCTTGACTTTTTCATCCAAAAAATGGTGTTACAGCCTGAATTTAAAATGTATTACATTTTGATGTTTGGTCATTGGTCTACACACAATCACCTATAATGTTAAATTGGAATTGTGTTTTTCCAAATTTTTACAAATGAATAGCTATTAGAGACTTCCCAGAAAGACTCACAACTGTAATCGCTGCCAAAGGTGCTTCTACAAGGTATCGACTCAGGTGTGAATACTTATGTAAATTAGATTTTTCTGTGTTTGACTTTCAATAAATTTGCAAACAGTTCTAGAAACATGTTTTCACTTTGTCATTATGGGGCATTGTGTGTAGATGGCTGAGTATTTTGTTGTTGTTGATATTTAATCCATTTGGAATTCAGGCTGAAACACCACAAAATGTGGAATAAGTCAAGGGGTATGAATACTTTCTGAATGCACTGTAAGTACTGTAGTATTCTAAACTGTGGTATTTATTTATGTGGGTAGTTTTGGCTTGGTTCTTTAGCTAGCTACACTTGTTATAGTATGTAACATCCATGCAACAATTGGCAGTGTTCACAGATTAGAGGTGTTTTGAGTAGAAGTCAGAAGTCAGTAGTTGTCAATGGGGTTGAAGTGGGGCATTTCCATCAAAAAGTACCCATGAGCACCAACATGGGAAGTTCATAAAAGCATATCAAATTGGGTGTCAAATGAAAGCTAACTACAGTTACCTAACCACAGTTGTGTCACCTGCTACTGTCCTCCCTTCCACTGGCATACTGTTATGTTCAACTGACACCTGTTTTCTTTCTCTTTCTGTCGTCTGGCGGTCAAACCAAGAGTGTTAAAACAGTCAGTCTGGACAACCCTTCCCTCTCTCTCTCTCTCTGCCTTTCTCTCTCTCTCTCTCTGCCTTTCTCTCTCACTCTCCAGTTAATTTCACCTCTCCCAGCTCTTACTGACACCTACCCATGAGCCCCTCTCTTTCCATTTACTGTAACCAGCATCCTCACCCACTGAGCACCGACCGACACCGGACGTCCATAGACGTTGAAAAGTTGTTGAAATTTGGTCAGTCCACCCTGGCCTTCATGTTGACGTCCACAGATGGATTGGAATGGACCAAATCATATCATAGACGTACATTAGGTTTCACAAGTTTGGACAGCACAGTAATGTACAGTACAGTGAGTAGAGCGCAGAAGTATACAGTACAATACAGTACAGTACATTGAGTAGCGTGCAGAAGTGTACCGTACAATACAGTACAGTACACTACAGTGGGTAAAGCACAGTAGTGTACAGTGCAATACAGTAGAGTAAAGAAAAGTTGAGTATGGTACAGTAGATTAGACTAGAGTCGAGTAGAGTATTGTACTGTACTGTTCTAAACTATATTCTACTTTACTGGACTGTACTGAACTTTACTCTACTGTACTTTACTGCACTATACTGAACTCAACTCTACTCTACTCTATTCGGCTGTGCTGTATTGTACTGCACTGTACTCTACTGTGCTCTGCTATGCTGTGCTGTGAAACATGAGGAGAATGACATTCATATCCATAATTATGCATTTCCAATTCACACCCTGTAGTTCAATAACCAAAATAGATTTATTCAAACTCAAGGTGCCATGTCAAAGCTGACACCCCATTCTTTCTGCAGACATCTTCGAATATTAATTCAGAGCAGACATGGTCACGTAAAAAACTGAGGGAGATTTTACCGTAATTTCACTACCAAAGTTTGCATCTGCACAATTCTTCTACTAACTTATTTTTTGTCAGTGGACGTTACTAAAAGTAGTCCTTGTGCATAGTGTTGTATGGTCTGTTAAACTTTGAAATCAATGGTTTTTGTTTGGAATACATTTTAAAGTGAAAAAACTGAGTCAAAGCATAATTCCGTTGCCATGGATTTGCCCAGTGTTAGTGTGTGAAGGGTGGGAGCTTCTAGACTCAGACAAAAGAGAAGAGCTGAAAGCACCATAATGACGCCCAGAAAGAAAGAAAAGGCATGTCTCTTTCCATTTCTCTGAGCGAAAAGAATGGAACAACAAAAAAGAGGGAGAGAAAGAATGTCACGCCCTGACCTTAGAGAGCCTTTTTATTTCTCTATTTGGTTAGGTCAGGGTGTGATTTGGGTGAACATTCTAGTTTTTCTATTTCTTTGTTTGCCGGGTATGGTTCCCAGTCAGAGGCAGCTGATTGTCTCTGATTGGGGATCATACTTAGGCAGCCTTTTTCCCACCTTAGTTTGTGGGATCTTGTTTTTGCATAGTTGCTGTGTAGCCTGCAGAACTTTACGTTAATTTTTTGTATTTTTTTGTTTTTTCGGTGTTCATTTTAAAAAAAAAAGTAAAATGTTCGCCTACCACGCTGCACCTTGGTCCAATCCTTCCATCAACGAGCGTAACAGAAGATCCCACCACCAAAGGACCAAGCAGCGTGGCCAGGAGGAGCAGGGATCCTGGGCCCGGGAGAAAAGGGAGTGGAGGACATCATGGACATGGGAGGAGGTTATGGCAGGGGACAAGACCCTGCCATGGAAGCAGGTGGAGGCAGCGAAGGAGGATCAACGACGACTCCGGGGTTCGCAACCAGGACGCAAGCCCAAAAGACAGCCCAAAAAACATTTTTTTTGGGGGGGGGGGGGGGGCCACACGGAGTGGTCAGCGGAGCCGAGGGGTGATCCAGAGCCAGTCAGGGAGTCGAGTGAGGAACTCGATGAAAGATTCCGGAGAGAGGTGTTAGCATTGAGAGCGCTGCAGAGTGGGCGTACTGAGGAGCATGACACCAGTCCGGTGTCATATGCACCAGTTTCACGCATCTGGCCTCCAGTGCGCCTCCCCAGTCTGCTATGTCCTGTGTCTCCTCCACGCACGCACTCGCTCTGAGGTGTGTGTCACCGTTCCGGTACAATGTGTGCTGGTTCTACGCACCGCGTCTCCAGTGCGCCTCCACAGCCCAGTGCGTCCTGTGCTAGCCCCCCGCACTTGCCGTGCGAAGGTGGTCATCTGTCCAGGACGCGTTGTGCCAGCTCTATGCTCCAGACCTCCAGTGATGATCCATGGCCCGAAGCCTCCAGTGATGATCCATGGCCCGAAGCCTCCAGTGATGATACATGGCACGAAGCCTCCAGTGATGATCCATGGCACGAAGCCTCCAGTGATGATCCATGGCCCGAAGCCTCAAGTGATGATCCATGGCACGAAGCCTCCAGTGATGATCCATGGCCGAAGCCTCCAGTGATGATCCATGGCCCGACGCCTCCAGTGATGATCCATGGCCCGAAGCCTCCAGTGATGATCCATGGCCCGAAGCCTCCAGTGATGATACATGGCACGAAGCCTCCAGTGATGATCCATGGCACGAAGCCTCCAGTGATGATCCATGGCCCGAAGCCTCAAGTGATGATCCATAGCACGAAGCCTCCAGTGACGATCCATGCCCGACGCCTCCAGTGATGATCCATGGCCCGAAGCCTCCAGTGATGATCCATGGCCCGACGCCTCCAGTGATGATCCATGGCCCGAAGCCTCCAGTGATGATACATGGCACGAAGCCTCCAGTGATGATCCATGGCCCGGAGCCTCCAGTGATGATCCATGGCCCGGAGCCTCCAGTGATGATCCATGGCCCGGAGCCTCCAGTGAATATACATTGCACGGAGCCTCCAGTGATGATACATGGCATGAAGCCTCCAGTGATGATCCATGGCCCGGAGCCTCCTGTCATTTTTTAAATAAAGTAAAATGTTCGCCTACCACGCTGCACCTTTGTCCAATCCTTCCATCAACGAGCGTAACACAGAAAGATGAAAATAAGCCTCTCAAATCCAAGTTTTTGGCTGTGCTGTCTCATTGGGTTTATTCTTTTTGCGTGTGTGTTTTATTATGGTAATGAAATGACAGTAAAAATAGTCTGGAATGGAAGAGTTCCCCCTCTCAAAGGAGGGAGGGAGTTAGCGAGAAAAGGAGGGGTGCAGGGGGGGCCTCTAAATGTCATTGATAAAAACAGATTAGAGCTTACTCTCCTTCCTCACATACCCTCCATCTTTCTGTTGTCTTCCTCCTCCCCTCCCTCTCTTCTCTCCTTCATCTCCCAGTCAGACCTTCTCTGCTTCACTGGTCCCATGGGATTACATGAGAAATGTGCATAGGTCTTCTCAGTACAATAATACATTTACAGTATATTCATCAGGCGCCATATGTGAGCTGGTTATTTTCATTGTATATGCCCACATGAAAAAATACTACAGTTTGCTATAGAATACTACACTACTTACTATAGAATTCTACAGAAAATGTAGTATACAATACTACACAGTGTAATATGCCCCGATCATGTGTAATACTTACTATATAATGTTGTAGTATACTGTAGAATACTATAGTAAATACTACAGTATCTGCAAAAAAACACTGTAGTGAACACCAGGCAGAAACACTACAGTCCACAAAAACACTACAGTTGTTTAACTATAGTAAATACTAAGTATTTCATTTGCATATACCCTGCCCATTCCCCTCCCCATATTGCAATTTGTGCCCCCCATAAGTGAGAAACTTACATGCCAAGTATAGACCATATACATTATTGTGTTCCCTACAGGTTATAAAAAAGAGAAAAAGCTCTGAACTATCCGTTCAGACCCCAGTCCTACTTACCTACCTACCTACCTACCTACCTACCTACCTACCTACCTACCTACCGGTTATGGAACATTTGCTCTTTTAGTATTTCTCCAGTAGGTTTCTTGAAGGAAAAAGCCTTCTCGTATATGGCAAAGATAATAAAACGAAAATACGACAGTCATGTCTGCAAAAACACTGCAGTAAATATTACAGTATAGTGCAGTCAGCAAAAACACTACAGTAAATACCACAGTATACTACAATCCGCAAAAATACTACATTAATGACTATAGTATATACTATAGCTTTCTTTTGTTATAGTGTTTTTACTATAGTTAACTGTAAATACTACAATATACTATAGTTACAGTATTCACTGTAATGTTTTTGCAGAAATAAAGTCTGGGTAACACTACATAGAATACTACAGCAAAGTCCACAAAAACACTACAGTGAATTCTATAATATTCTATAATATTTATACCATAGTATACTTTAGTATTTTTTCGTGTGTGTAGGATCCTTCAACCAGAATCATTAGGCTAATTGCTCAAGGCAGTCACTACACAACCAGTACAGATAATTGAAAAAAGACAATAAATAAAGAATAATTGAAACATCTTACTAACTAATTCAGGATCCTAAGCCTTGCTCTCAACTTGCCCCATCTTCTGTCTTTCATTGACTCACAGTTTAAAACCAGCTAGAGGGCATGTGAAAGTTGCCAACCAAAAGCAACAGGAGACGATCCGTGCTTCAGTGTGTACAAAGCAGGCAAAAGGGGATTTGATGTAGCTCTTTTGAGTTTTTGCTGTACAGTAAAGTCATGGCATCACCCAATGCTTATTCATACCCCAGGCTTCTAAAATATCCTTTTGTTAAAACAGACTCTTCCTTCCCCCCCTTTTCACTCCCCCTCTTCTGTCTCCCTGGAGCCTAACTGCCTGAGAGAGAAGGAACAGAGAGAAAACGAGGAAAGAGAGTTGAAGTTCAGCAGAGGCGATGCCCCCTCTCAACCACAGAGCAGATCAAAGAGCTTCTCTCCTCTCCTCTGCTGTGATGTGAATCGGCCTGGTTTAAAGGGAAATATCCACAGGCTTCTAACAGAGAGGCTCCAGGGGCCCCTAACAGAGGGGCCAGTGGACCACTGTCTTCCCCTCCAGGCTGAGGCCTCCACACACACACAGCTCCCCTGGCAGTCCCGGACCAGTCCACTGTGTGAGGCAGAATCTCAACAACAGAAAGAGAATAGAAAGATGGATAGGACTGTGCATGTGTATGTTCATCTGTGTGTCCTTGAGTGAGAGAGAGAATGTAATGGTGTAGAGAGTGAGAGAGTAAAGGTAGAGGTGACTGCAGTCCCTATCCTCTCCTCTCTTACCTGGCTCCTCCTCTACCTGTGTCTCTCCAGATGACATCTCAGCTCTCTGCTGATGGAGAACTCTGCTGCTCTGCTCTCTCTGCTCTTTCTCTGCTCTGCCCTGTGAAGTTGGCAGCTCTCCCTCCACAATGCATTATTTATCAGTCTGGGATCTGAGTCATTTCTCGCTTACACCCCCCCCCCCCCTTTTCTCTTACCCTCTTTCCCCTATTTCTCTCTCTCTCAATTATTATCTCTCTCCTTCCCACACACACACACACATTCTCTCTCTGTTCCTCTCTATCTGTCTCTCTCTCTACCTACCTCTACCTACCTCTCTCCCTTTATCTAAACTCCTTTACCCCTCTCCTCTTCTTTCATCTTTCCGTCTGTACTGATTTGTACTCATCTCTTTTATCTCTCCTCTCTCCTCTCTCCTCCTCTCCTCCTCTCCTATTTCCTCTTTCCTCTCTCCTGTCCTCTTTCCCCTGCTTTCATCCCATCTCTAATGTACTTTGGAATTTCCTCCTTATCCTTTTTGTAACGTAATTCTAGAGTTGCAGACTGGTACAATCCTGTATGGTTCACTGGTCCATTGAGCCCAAAAACTATTACAAGTCCACTGATATGACAATGAATCCCAAAATATTAGTTCAACACTAATAGAAGTATTGTAAAATAAATAAGTGCAATATTATATTGTAATAAGAATAGTAGTCCTCAGTCCCAGCAGAGGGAGTGTTTTTGGCTGTGCCTACGATTGGTAAAAGAGATGCAACAGTCATGTGCTTGTGTTTCTAGGTACTGTAGAGTGAAGAAATGCATCTTATCATGACGTGACAGTTAATTCACTAACAGTGCTGACGGCAGACAAACCATAGGTGAGCTTTATGCACTCAGAGACTGTGGGCTCGCCCAGTATGAAATCAATATCAGGATCACGTCTGGATTTAATGCACCCATACATTGGAACTGACCAGCATTATTTTACAGAATAGATTGAGTGTATATTAGCTGTATAGTTAGAATCTCATATTGATCATTTCTGCACTGTAGGAGTCTTTGGGTTATATTTACTAACTAAGAGTTTGCACTTGTTATGTACTACAGAGAGTAAAACTAGCAATACCTTTCAGAAAATAACAGGTATAAACTTTGCACACCTGCAAGCGCTTAGTAAATCTGGCCCTTCTAATGTTTTCATCCAGTGACATGTGGTCGGGTCCCCCACCTGCCAATCTGCTCCAGAGGGGCTAAAACTCTCCATCAATCTGTAATGTGTTTTCTATGCCCCAGGTTGAGGATCAAACTGACAGGAAAGATTCAGGACTATCTTGATGTCCACCAATCAATGTCCTATTATTCCTAATATTGTTACTTAATAGCCCAGCTAGGACGTGTACTGACTTATGGTTGTCTATGTGTGTGACTGAGACAGATGGAGACTTTAGCTTAGCAATGTGTGTGTGGCTGTACGCTCTACTTGACTGGTCCACAGCCTATCTGCAGTATTGTGGGATTTTATTTGATATTAATTCATGCACTACCCTTAGATCACAGTTCCTCGTTTTTAACAAAATGTGAATGATTTAGTACAGGTCCATTTAGTCTAGAGATACTGTGTCAGCCTTTTACAGGACTGGCAGGTTTGAAGCCAGGCATATTGTAGCAGTGGCCCTTGATGAGGATGACAGGGAAAGAGGAGAGAAAGTATACTTTTATTTCTATTTTACCTTTATTTAACTTGTCAAGTCAGTTAAGAACAACTTCTTATTTACAATGACGGCCTACCCCGGCTAAACCCGGACAACGCTGGGCCAATTGTGCGCCGCCCTGTGGGACTCCCAATCACGGCCGGATGTGATTCAGCCTGGATTGAAAGCAGAGCCTGTAGTAACTCCTCTTGCACTGAGATGCAGTGCCGTAGACCGCTGGCCACTCAGGAGCCCTGGATACAGGAACAGATGTATAGCAGCCGTAGAGAAAAAGACGTGTGTTTTTTGATCAACATGAAACAAAGGGATGATTGATGATTCGCTGTGACAATAATACTGTATGTCTGGTGGTTTCTTCACTCTGTACCAGTCATGTGTGGGAAGACTTGCTCTCTGGCTAGGAGTCGGCCTATCCTGGCTCTCTCTGGCTATGAGTCGGCCTACTCCTGGCTCTCTCTGGCTATGAGTCGGCCTACTCCTGGCTCTCTCTGGCTATGAGTCGGCCTACTCCTGGCTCTCTCTGGCTATGAGTCGGCCTACTCCTGGCTCTCTCTGGCTATGAGTCGGCCTATCCTGGCTCTCTGGCTATGAGTCGGCCTACTCCTGGCTCTCTCTGGCTATGAGTCGGCCTACTCCTGGCTCTCTCTGGCTATGAGTCGGCCTACTCCTGGCTCTCTCTGGCTATGAGTCGGCCTATCCTGGCTCCCTCTGGCTATGAGTCGGCCTATCCTGGCTCCCTCTGGCTATGAGTCGGCCTACTCCTGGCTCTCTCTGGCTATGAGTCGGCCTATCCTGGCTCCCTCTGGCTATGAGTCGGCCTATGTCCTGGCTCTCTCTGGCTATGAGTCGGCCTATCTCCTGGCTCCCTCTGGCTATGAGTCGGCCTATCCTGGCTCCCTCTGGCTATGAGTCGGCCTACTCCTGGCTCTCTCTGGCTATGAGTCGGCCTATCCTGGCTCCCTCTGGCTATGAGTCGGCCTATGTCCTGGCTCTCTCTGGCTATGAGTCGGCCTACTCCTGGCTCTCTCTGGCTATGAGTCGGCCTATCGCCTGGCTCTCTGGCTATGAGTCGGCCTATCTCCTGGATCTCTCGGGCTATGAGTCGGCCTATCTTCTGGCTCTCCCTGACTATGAGTCGGCCTATCTCCTGGCTCTCTCTGGCTATGAGTCAGCCTATCTCCTGGCTCTCTCTAGCTATGAGTCGGCCTACTCCTGGCTCTTCGGCTATGAGTCGGCCTATCGCCTGGCTCTCTGGCTATGAGTCGGCCTATCTCCTGGCTCTCTCTGCTTCATTTTGTTCTGTTTGTACTATCTTTTCTCATCCTGTCATTGGCCTACCATTCACTTTCTGTTTAACTTGGATCCCAACACACACACACACCTCTCCCCATCCTATCCCTGCTCTTGATCCTCTGTGCTGCTGCAGTAATTGACATTGTGAAGGATGAGCTGCAAATTAATGTGGAGAGATGACAGGTCTCCAACTGGCCCTGCTCCAGAAGTCATCAAGGGGGCATCGTGATTAAAACCCCATTTAATCCAACTGCCAAGGGACCGAGAGAGCGAGGGAGGGAAGGAGAAAGAGAGAGAGATGGAGATGGAGGCAGGGCCGGATTAAGAAATCATAGGCCCCATGGGCTTTGTTTTTTTTATAGTGAGATGCGGAGATGGAGAGAGATGGAAAGATGCAGGAAAAGAGAGAAGGGAGCATCTGATGACTTCTGTAGGTTGTTATTTGTACAGTATCATTAGTAGGGCTAGTGCTTATAAGCCATGTTTGGCAGAAGCCTAGCAATTATATTTGTAGATCATCTATTTGCGCTATACAGTAAGTATACAAAACATTAAGAACACCTGACCAGGTGAATCCAGGTGAAAGCTATGATCCCTTATTGATGTCACTTTTTAAAACCGCTGTAGTCAGTGTAGATGAAGGGGAGGAGACAGGTTAAAAATTATTTTTAAGCCTTGAGGCAATTGAGACATGGATTGTGTATGCGTGCCATTGTGTCAAGAACTGCAACACTGCTGGGTTTTTCACGCTCAACAGTTTGCTGTGTGTACCAAGAATGGTTCATCACCTAAAGGACATCCAGCCAACTTGACACAACTGTGGGAAGCATTGGAAAAAACAAGAGCCAGCATCCCTGTGGAACACTTTCGACACCCTGTAGAGTCCATGCCCCAACCAATTGAGGCAAAAGGGTGAGATACAACTCAGTATTAGGAAGGTTTTCCTAATGTTTGGTTTACTTAGTGTATTTTCCAGTAGTCTGTCCATAGTTAATCTAATTTCCCAATTTTATAGTAATATACATGTTTAATTGAGTTTCAAGCATACGTGCCTGCCAAACTACCTGGAGACTAGTTAGTCATTGAGGGACTTTGAGCGTCCCTGCTCAAAGTGTTATCCTTTTAGCTCCTAATCTAAAGTGTAACCATTCACGTGTGAAGTGTTTCCTCTGAGGACTTCGTATCTCTCCTCATTTCTCTGCTTTTCCCAAAGGCTTTAGAGTCAATGACCTGTCACTCTTATCAGCAGCTCTTCCACCTCTCCCTCCTTCTCTCTCGCTCTCTCTCTCTCCCTCCCTCCCTTTCTCCTTCCCTCCCTCCATTTTTCTCCTCCTTTCTTGCCTCTCTCCCTCCCTCTTTCCCTGCCGTCACTGCCCATCTGCTACATAATCCAATCATTCCTGACTGACACGCTCTGTGACTCACCACAAGCACTGGGTCACACATACATACTTACACGCTCACATGCAAACACATATGTACATACACACTTACACACTCAGATACATGTCAAGTCAGTGTATGTAATTATTCCCTTGAGGTGACTCTCTGTCTCTCTTCTCTGTTCCCTTGTGGAGACTGTGTCTATCTCTCTGTGTTTCTGTGTGATGTTCTTCTGCTACTGTGCTGCTCTGTGATTATGAGCCATCACACCTGTCTTCTCAAACACTGGCGTGTCACATAAAAGGTTTCAGTTCTACGTGTGTATGTAGTTCAGCACACTGCATTCTCAAAGGCATCCAAGTCATGTAGCTTTTTCGAACATACTCTTACGAACTCTTAAACTCTTTTTAGAGCCCCAATGTTTCAGCAAAGGATATTAAATGCAAATGTTGCTTCAAGGCCCTTTTTAGAATTCCATTATTATTTAGTTATACATTGTGTTCAGTGACTTCAATTCAATCAGCACCTCGCTCAAAACTATTCTGCTGGAAAACATAATTATCTCACTGAAATGGCAAAGCTTCACTGGTCATTGTACACAACAGAAATCAGATTGCTTTAGTAAACGTCCTGTAGCAAACTCCGTCCACTCTATTCTCTTGATGAGAGTGTCTGTCTGAAAGCCCAATGAAGTTTGGTGTGTAATGTGTAATGTTAGCCCACTGCAGGAGAATTGCAGACCAGGTATTTGTGCTCCTCAGAGCATCACCAAGAGGCCGTGTTGTGTTATTTTTAGTTCGGACACAACAAGAACAGATGGGGTGGGAGGTGTATGGGGTGAAACAGGAAGGAGGGCCAGAACCAGGGCGGATCACAGCAGAGGGAGGGAGTCTGAACAGGGTTGTTACTCTCTGCTTTACTCTGTAAAACAGCAGAGGGAGGGAGTCCGAAAAGGGTCTCTCTACCTGCATGTTGATCTCTCTCTTATCTGTGGTTCCTCTTCCCTGTGTGGCAGTGTGTATGTCACTGAGAAAGAGGACTGTACCTCTTTAGGGGCGAGGAGGCATCCCCTGCAGAGCCGTTCAGCCCTGCTTGTGCTAAATGCTGTGTATTAGGGGTGGTGGTTAAAGTCCCCTGTACCTGGCTCCTCTAGTCTCCTCATCCACCCCACTTGCTTGCTTCAACCTAACCTGCACTGCTCTTCTCTTTCTCACACATGCCAAACTGTTCCTAAATATACTGTATGTGTGACAGTAGCTCGACAAGCAAAATAACAATATTCTCTGACACTACTACGTTCTATGCACAGTACATGACAATGTTGCACTGTGTATTTTACAACATAAATGTTTCCTAATAGTGTATTTGGATAACAATACAAAGTAACATACTTGTGTAAAACTGGTGAGGGGTTTTGTGTACATATATCGTTTCAGTGTTACAATCAATCTCAGTGTAATAATACAGTTGGATTTGGTTTCTGTGTATTTACATGTACTATACATGTTTGTTCGAGGTACTGTAGCTACAGTGTACTGTCAATAACATGTTTTTGTGTTGAGTGTAATTTCCATGTATTCACCCTTAACACAGAACTTATTTTAACTGTACTTTTCCTATGTGAAGCCATGGTAAGTACACCACATTTCCACAAAGGAAATTATTGGCATGAACCTGTAGTTAACTGTAATTGCCCAGAAACATCATGTAATTCTTATGTTTTAAGTAAGACATCACATAGGGAGAGATTCTAATGCTAAATACTCACTGGAATAGTAAAGACCACAATAGTAAAGGCCACAGTAGTATAGATCACAATCGTACAGCCGAGCCATCCATTATGACCCATCACTATGGATACAGGACCTGTTACCTTCAGCGCAGGCTAGTAGCACTCCTTCACAAGCACATCTATCCCTAGCACCCACTCCTGATCCCCCATGCCAAGCACTGACCACTGTGTGTGGTGTCATATCCCATAGTCCTACCCCATGGTCCTGCCATGCCCATACATATGTCCCATCTTAACCTGACCTGTTTCCCACAGCCGAGTGCGTGTGAGATGGGGGAGGGTGAGGGAGGGTGCGGCCATGGGACTGGGATGGGGTGGGATGCTTCCTCTCCTGCTTCTGTCTCCCTCCTCCTCCTCTCCTCTTGTTTTCTACCTATGTCTGAATATGATGCTCTTCTCTTCCCTTTCTCCTCCCCTTCTTTCTCATTGCCCTCCCATTATTCTGTACACTCTCTCCCCTGTCCACCCTCTCTCTCTCTCTCCATTCTTTCTCTCTCTCTCCCTCTCTCTGTCTCTCTGTCACTGTGACTGTTGAGATTAACTGGGCTCTGTCTTTATGTCGTGTGTCTTTTTAGGCCCACGCGGTGCATCGCTGGCTAATCGATCAGGACGATAGTTTGAGCTCTGAGCTGCCGGATGGCCAAGGAGTATGGCACTTTGATGAAGCAGTAAATATCCGCCACACGTATATCTGGCTTTTTTACTCCTTATATATATCTATATATCTATATATCACCATCTTGTATCTGTATTTTTAAAGTTTGTGTCACTGTTGCTCTTGCTGCTGCTGTTGTTTTATCTTACTCTCTTTTTTCTTATCTGTTGCTTCTGGTAACTGTAGTTCTATCTGGTTGTGTTGAGAGTCCAGTGTTGCTGTTGTGGTGTAAGCTGGTTTACTCAGGTGTCGTAAAGTCAGGCTGGAGTTTTTTCTTTCTTCCTGTTATCGTTGCTTGACGTATTTAACTTCCGTCTTTGGTTTCTTTTGCGTTTATGCTTAATTTGTGTGTGTGTGTATATCTATATCTTTGTGTGTGGTTTATCAGAAAATGTTCTCTCGTAGTATATTACATGCCAAGAGTCCACGGGCAAAATATACTACGATGATAGTTCTCATGAAATAGTACCTATACACATTCCTGTACTTATACAGATATTACGTGTATATGGAAAATCAAAAAGCTTTTTTTGAAAGCATGCAACACAGGTACTGTGTAATCAAAAATTCAGGAACAACTATTTTTCCTGTGGGTTCTTCTGATTTAGAAAAAATTATTCTGTTTCTGTGTATTTGTGTGTATATGTGTGTATTCACAAGGGTGTGTGTGTGTGTGTCAGAGAGAGAGAGAGAGAGAGAGAGAGAGAGAGAGAGAGAGAGAGAGAGAGAGAGAGAGAGAGAGAGAGAGAGAGAATACATAAACAGTATGTGTTTGTGGGAACTTGTGTCTTCACCTTCTGATTGTCTGTATGTCTGGTGCGGTACCCATGTTTACGTGTTTGCGCACTTGCACAGCTCCAAGCTGTGTATTGGTGTTATTTGTGTCTGTGTGGGTGTGTTGTGTCTTTTTCTGTGCTGAAGCTGTTGTGAATTGTGTCAATGTGGTGTCTGTCTTGTCAGTTATGTCAGTGTGATGTCTGTCTTGTGTCAGTGTTGTGTTTTTTGAATTTTCTGTCAGTTGCTGTGGTGTCTTATGTCTATGTCTTGTTGTGTCTAATGCTGTGGTTTTGTATGTTGTGTCTTTGTTGGTTCTATGTGATGTCTGTTTTATTTAACCTGATGCTTTCTTGTTCCTCCACCTCCATTGGCTGCTTTAACACTCTACAACCTCAAATGATACAACGACTCCACTTTATTCCCTCAGTCGACATACTCTCCACACAACACAGGGCCTTCAGAAAGTATTCACACCCCTTTTCTTTTCCCACATTTGTTGTGTTACAAAGTATGATTCAAATTGATTTAATTGTCCATTTTTGTCAACGATCTACACAAAATACTATGTAATGTTAAAGTGGAAGAAGAATTCGTACCACATTAATCAAAAATAAAACACCAATATATCTTGATTAGATAATTATTCCTCTCCCTGAGTCAATATATGTTAAAGTGGCAGTGATTACATCTGTGAGTCTTTCTGGGTAAGTCTCTAAGAGCTTTGCACACCTGGATTGTACAATATTTGCAAATTATTATTTTTTTTATTCTTCAAGCTCTGTCAAGTTGGTTGCTGATCATTGCTAGACAGGCAAGTTCATGTCTTGCAATAGATTTTCAATCCGATTTAAGTCAGAACTGTAACTAGGCCACTCAGGAACATTCAATGTCGTCTTGGTAAGCAACTCCAGTGTATATTTGGCCTTGGGTTTTAGGCTATTGTCCTGCTGAAAGGTGAATTTGTCTCCCAGAGTCTGTTGGAAAGCAGACTGAACCAGGTTTTCCTCTAGGATTTTGCTTGTCAGATTTTGCTTGTCAGCTTGTGCTTAGGTCTATTCCATTTATTTTTATCCCCCCAAAAAACTCCCTAGTTCTTGCTGATGACAAGCATACCCATAACATGATGCAGCCACCACCATACTTGAAAATATGAAAAGTGGTACTCAGTGATGTGTTGTTTGACTTTCCCCAAACATAACGCTTTGTATTCAGGACATTTTCAGGAAATTTTTTGCAGTTTTACTTTAGTGCCTTATTTCAAACAGAATACGTGTTTTGTAATATTTGTATTCTGTACAGCCTTCCTTCTATTCACTCTGTCATTTAGGTTAGTATGGTGGAGTAACTACAATGTTGTTGATCCATCCTCAATTTTCTCTTCTAAAGTTTCCTTCCTCTCCGGAAAATTAGTTAGGAAGGACGCCTTTATCTTTGTAGTGATGGGTGTATTGCTACACCATCCAAAGTGTAATTATACTGAACAAAAATATAAACACTACAAAATAAAATAAAAATGTCCATATGTACAAAAAGGTTTCTCTCAAATTGTATGCACAAATGTGTTTACATCCCTGTTAGTGAGCATTTTATCCTTTGTCAAGATAATCCATCCATCTGACAGATGTGGCGTATCAAGAAGCTGATTAAACAGCATGATCCTTACACATGAATGAAAGGTCACTCTAAAATGTGCACTTTTGTAACACAACACAATGCCACAGATGTCTCAACTTTTGAGGGAGCATGCAATTGGCATGCTGACTACAGGAATGTCCACCAGACTAATTGCCAGAGATGTTATGTTAATTCTCTACCATGAACTGCCTCCAATGTCATTTTAGAGAACATCCAACTGGTCTCACAACCACAGACCAGGTGTAACCACGCCAGCTCAGGACCTCCACATCCTGTTTCTTCACCTGCCCTTCTTTGCAAGGCATTGGAAAACCTCCCTGGTCTTTGAAATTCACTGCTCGACTGAGGGACCTTACAGATAATTGTATTTGTGGGGTACAGAGATGAGGTAGTCATTAAAAAACATATTTGAAGCACTATTATTGCAACTTATTATGTGACTTGTTAAGCACATTTTTACTCCTGATCTTATTTAGGTTTGCCATAACAAAGAGGTTGAATACTTATTGACTGGAGATTTTTCAGCTTTTCATATTTTATACATTTCTATCAATTTCAAAACAACATAATTCCACTTTGACATTATGGGGTTTTGTGTGTAGGCCAGTGATACAACATCTCAATGTAATCAATTTTAAATAAAGGCTGTAACACAACAAAATGTGGATAAAATAAAGGGGTGTGAATACCTTCTGAAGGCCCTGTATACTACAGGTCTATAGGGCTTTCACAGTACCTTTTCCACACAGCACATGCTCCTTCAACTGATATTCTAAACAGTGTAGCTCTTATGCTGTACTGTATATTCACGCTCTGCATCACAGAAAAGTAGGTCACAGATAAGACATCCCAACAGTTCACAAATGCACTAATAACAACACATACAGGCCTTACCTACTTATCAATGTTCAATGTTATTTTACCTTTTGTGGTGTCTGTATGGATGATTTCATTAATTGTTTTTGGTTTGTATTTTTGGTTTTCCTATGTTGTAATCATTTTCTGTGTTTGAACAAACTTAGAGAGTAAGAGAGTGTTTTTGTTTGTCTACCCAAGTATCTATTGGTTTGACTACGAGCCAAACCCTATCCTTATCCACTAGCAGGACAATGTAGTATTCCTTCAAGTTCCCAGACAAGGAAAGATCCCAATGGAAATACAAGTTACTGATCTTATTCAATCCATTTATGTAAAAATGGAGATGGTAAGGAGATAGCATTTGGGGGTATTATCCCCATGTGACAAAAAAAACAGACACAAAATTTCAGTTTTGTTCCTGTCCTGGGCTGAGATAGGGGGCAGAGAGGTTGTGTGTTTTCAGAGAGGAGAGAGAGAGTGTTCACAGTGCTGCAGTGATGAATCTTCCTATAGAATCCAATCCACCTGCCTGGCCCATCGCCAATGCAGCAGAGCAGTGGAAAACAACAGCAGCACAAGCCCCTGCAATGGAACCCCAGCATTCTAGAACATGCTCTCTCCCCTCAAGCTTCCCTTCACTCTTCCCTACACACCTCATTTAAATGATGACCCTCCAAAGGTTCTCCTTTCCCTTCATCGTCAAAATAAGAAAAGTCACAGTGTAGTGAGAAATGTGCAGACAGTTTAAGAGGGCAGTTGAGTGATTTAAAGTGAACAGTCACCTCCTAAACCCTGCTCTACGATCCATGACACATCACTCGAGGCCCAATTTAATTTACACCAAATGAAAAGCTCCCTGGAACCTCCCCCCTCCCTCCCTGTAAGATAAAAATATGAGGCGTCAGTTGTTTCTGTAAAGCGTTGGTCTCTCACGTCTCCAGTAATGGCTGCTTTAATATGTGCTATAGTAGCGTGTCCCTTATTGTCCCGACATCCCTGATCACCCCTCATTGAGCCCTCAGCAGCAGATGCCCAGGAACACCAAAGCCCCATTGGTCACAGTTTAACTCCACCACAGTCACAATATGAGAAAAGTGACTGTCACTCCCCAGCACTGTCAAGTGGATTCATCTCTCTTAGTCACAGCTGCTCTCCCAGCCTACTGTAGCAAGAGAATACATTAAAAAGACCATTGATGCCCAGTCACCAGCAGTCCACTCTAATTTGTTTCGAGTAAGAGTGTTAGATTTAATTTGCATGTGAAAAACCCTGGCTAGCATTTAAAATAGCGTCTTTAAACTCCAATTTTACTCATAGTGATATCGATGCTGGCAGTACAGAAATCAGATTAAGGTAATGGGAGATTTTATTACAATATGAAAAACTACAAAAATTGTTTTATAATATCTTTGGCGACCTACCAAATGTTTGGAAGAAGAAATGGTAGCATAATATTTCCCTTAGTTCTCTGGCTGACCCACTAAGAAGGGGTAATATTTTGGCTAGAGCAGAAGTGCTATGCTGTCTGGCCTAATATAGATGGACCCCACCCAAGCAAGCATGGCCCCTAAAGTCTTAATTAAAAAACATAAACCATAGCACTTCATTCATTTGAAGGGCTTTTAAAATCCTTCGAAATTCTGCTTAAGAAGACTCCAACATCTATGACTTATGAACTCAACCACAGGCAACTCCAATTAATTTAGTCTAGATAACTTTTACAACTATTTCTATAACAGTGAAATGGGAAGTGTTTGAACAATCTAAAAGCCAATATCTCCTGACAGATTCTTGTAGGCCTATATTTTTAAGGTTAGGATTAAGTTTAGGCATTAACTCCGAAATCTTAAGGCGAGGCATTAACTCCGAATGTTTAAGGTAAGGGTTAAGGTTTGGGATAGGCTTAAAACAAAAATATATTTTTATCGCTAGATTTCAACTTCCAACCTTTGGAATCAGAGGCAGATAATACATTTTTTTGGGGGGTGGTGAGTAGATCAGCTTCAATATTGCAGAAGATTTGAGTTACCATCAATGTAATAGTCAGCATCAATTCCAATCCCCCATATATATTTTTGCAAATACATATATACACACATAAATACATACACATACACACATATTTTTCTAAAAATATTTTCCTTTATTACCTTCAATACTTATGCACATCCGCCATCCACAACACCTGAGTAAAACCAAAACCTACTTGAAGGTAACAGCAGGGCACTGTTGCCCCAAGTAGCCGGTTTCCACGTCATCTTCCAACATCCTCAGACATGGATGGACGTCGAATACCGACTTGTATCACTTGTATCACGGGTGACCCGGCTGGAAAATCCATACACCAGTGCAGGATTCCCAGTGTGCGATGCTACTTAATAATATAAACCTTTGCTATCTTCAGCTTGGAACTACAGTGTGTCCATCTCAACCTTCAATGACGTTGAGGCGCGTTATTATAGCCTTAAGAAAACTTAATGTCATGAAGGATTTGGAAGATCTTGGTCTGTTGAGCCATCTGTACACACACACACACATTGAGACAGGACCTGGAACCAAAGAGAAGACATGACAACTGTTTTCATTTCCTCTATCAAAGTCCATGCATGCTTGGTAACATTTTATGGACTTGAAAGTACTAAGAAAAATAAATAACTTTTTCCTGTTGCTCTCAAGAACCCCTTCTCCATTTATGTAATCAGTTTGATTTCTGCATTGTTTGGTTTTCATTGGATTTGTAGTATCTGTAGTAATTGACCATCTTATCATTTTGATAGACTTGCCAACATGTCATCTCTTTTCTTGCTTCAAATGTAATCCACCATATTGCCAATATTTCCTTTTCCTTTACATTACACTTGTGTTTGCACATGAGAGTGTGCAGATGTTGACGTATGGGAGTGTGTGTGTGTGTGTGTGTTGAGGGAGACCGAGAGGTGAGATGGAGGTGGTGGAGCAGGTGATAGAGTGATTGGCGTCTGATATACAGCATGTCTGCCGGGTGCCCTTGTGTTGACTGATGAGAGCAACTCTTAATCACATAGCTCTCATATTTATTAGCAGTACACCTTCTGATAGGCCAGACAGCAGCTTCACAACTATCCCCAGAGAGGATGGAATGATGAAAGAGGGAGGGAGGGAGGACAGAGACAGGCAGATGGGGAATATTTACTGCCCAAATTGATGGGAAGCAGATAGATTAGTATGGTGATTCATATTTCTCTGTGGGCCTGTGTTTACAACACTGTTTCTGTGCCCTGCTGTATACTATTGTCCCACTCTGCTACAGCAGCCTCCACTGTCTGCACTAGCTGATGATGGAAAGACTGATGGAGAAAAGTGGGAGGGAGGGATGGAGAGAGAGCAAGAGAGCTTAGCATAACATTGTTAGCATAACATTGTGAATGAAGACTATCACACTGTCAACGAGATTCCTGAACAAACACACATGCAGAAACTAAAAAAAATGTATTTATAAAGCCCTTTTTACATCAGCAGATGTCACAAAGTGCTATACAGAAACCCAGCCTAAAACCCCAAACAGCAAGCAACTGTGGCTAGGAAAAACTCCCTAGAAAGGCAGGAACCTAGGAAGAAACCTAGAGAGGAACCAGGCTCTTGGTGGCCAGTCCTCTTCTGGATGTGCCTGGTGGATTAAGGCCAGATTGTTCTTCAAGATGTTCAAACTTCATAGATGACCAGCAGGGTCAAATAATAATCACAGTGGTTGTAGAGGGTGCAACAGGTCAGTACGTCAGGAGTAAATGTCAGTTGGCTTTTCGTAGCCGAGCATTCAGAGGTCGAGACAAAGGGGCGGTAGAGAGAGAGAGAGTCAAAACAGCAGGTCCGGGACAAGGTAGTACGTCCGGTGAACAAGTAAAGGTTCCCTAGCCGCAGGCAGAACAGTTGAAACTGGAGCAGCAGCACAACCAGGTGGACTGGGAACAGCCAGGAGTCATCAGGCCAGCTAGTCCTGAGGCATGATCCTAGGTCTCAGGTCCTCCGGAAGGGTAGGGGGGGGGAGAATTAGAGGGAGAATACTTCAATTCACACAGAACAACAGAGAATTACACTAGATATAACAGACTGACCCTAGCCCCCCAGCACATAGACTATTGTAGCATAGATACTGGAGTCTGAGACACGGATGGGTCGGGGGACACTGTGGCCCCATCCGATGATACTCCCAGACAGGGCCAACCAGGCAGGATATAACCCCACCCACTTTGCCAAAGCACAGCCCCCACACCACTAGAGGGATATCAACAGACCACCAACTCACTACCCTGAGACAAGGCTGAGTATAGCCCACGAAGATCTCCTCTACCGCACAAGCCCGAGGGGGCGCAAAACCAGACAGGAAGATCATGTCTATGACTCAACCCACTCAAGTGACGCACCCCTCCTAGGTACGGCATGGAAGAGGACTAGTAAGCCGGTGACTCAGCCCCCGTAATAGGGTTAGAGGCAGAGAATCCCAGTGGATAGTGGGGAGCCGGCTAGAAAGACACAGCAAGGGCAGTTCGTCGCTCCAGTGCCTTGCCGTTCTCCGTCGCACCCCTGGGCCAGACTACACTCAATCATAGGACCTACTGAAGAGATGAGTCTTCAGTAAAGACTTAAAGGTCAAAACCGAGTCTGCGTCTCACATGGATAGGCAGATCATTCCATAGAAATGGAGCTCTATAGGAGAAAGCCCTGCCTCCAGCTGTTTGCTTAGAAATTCTAGGGACAATGAGAAGGCCTGTGTCTTGTGACCGTAGCATACGTGTAGGTATGTACGGCAGGACCAAATCGGAGAGATAGGTAGGAGCAAGCCCATGTACCGCATCGTAGGTTAGCAGTAAAACCTTGAAATCAGCCCTAGCCTTAACAGGAAGCTAATGTAGAGAGGCTAGAACTGGAGTAATATGATCACATTTTGGGGTTCTAGTAAAGATTCTAGCAGCCGTATTTAGCACTAACTGAAGTTTATTTAGTGCTTTATCCGGGTAGCTGGAGAGTAGAGCATTGCAGCAGTCTAACCTAGAAGTGACAAAAGCATGGATTAGCTTTTCTGCATTATTTTTGGACAAAAAGTTCGATTTTTGCAATGGTATGAAGATAGAAAAACGCTGTCCTTGAAATATTCTTGATATGTTCGTCAAAAGAGAGATCAGGGTCCAGAGTAATGCCGAGGTCCTTCACAGTTTAAAAGTAAAACATTTGCCGCCATCCACTTCCTTATGTCTGAAACACATGCTTCCAGGGTAGGCAATTTTGGGGCTTCACCATGTTTCATCGAAACATACAGCTGTGTGTTGTCCACATAGCAGTGAAAGTTGACATTGTGTTTCCGAATGACACCCCCAAGAGGTAGAATATATAGTGAAAACAATAGTATTCCTAAAATAGAACCTTGAGGAAAGCCGAAACTTACAATTGATTTGTCGGAGGACAAATAATCCACAGAGACGAACTGATATCTTTCTGACAGATAAGATCTAAACCAGGCAAGAACTTGTCCATGTAGACTAATTAGGGTTTCTAATCTCTCCAAAAGAATGTGGTGATCAATGGTGTCAGAAGCAGCACTAAGGTCTAGGAGCACGAGGACAGATGCAGAGCCTTGGTCTGACGCCATTAAAAGGTAATTTACCAGGTAATTCACCAGTGCAGTCTCAGTGCTGTGATGGGGTCTAAAACCAGACTGAAGCATTTCATATACATCATTTGTCTTCAGGAAGGTAGTGCGATGCACTTTTTTTTGTTGAGAGGAATGAGAGATTCGATATAGGCCGATAGTTTTTTTACATTTTCCAGGTCAAGGTTTGGCTTTTTCAAGAGAGGCTTTATTACTGTCACTTTTAGTGAGTTTGGTACACATCCGGTGGATAGGGAGCCATTTATTATGTTCAACATAGGAGGGCCAAGCAGAGGAAGTAGCTCTTTCAGTAGTTTAGTTGGAAAATGGTCCAGTATGCAGCTTGACAGTTTAGAGGCCATGACTATTTTCATGAATGTGTCAAGAGACACAGGATTAAAACATTTGTGTCTCCATTGATCCTAGGTCCTGGCATTTTGGATTGTTGTTATTCTCCTCAATTAGGTTGGAAAAATAGACACACACACACACACACACACACAACACAACACAACACAACACAACACAACACAACACAACACAACACAACACAACACAACACAACACAACACAACACAACACAACACACACACACACACACACACATAAAGGCTGTTAGCATTGAAGGCCTGTAGCCCTCTCATGGCCCGTACATCTGGACATGCCAGGCTAGCTGTCCTGAAGCCCCAGAATGGCAGAGCCCGTTTCTGACAGTGTCAAAGGAGTGCCTTAGGTTTGAATGGAGTCAGTGGCGTCAGGGGTCACTTAATAAACAGGTTGAGTGAATTATGGCCAGGCGGGCTGCTTGGATCGGACTCTCCCCTGCATACATCACCATGTCTCTCAGACTCACTTATTCTGCAGAGAGGCTCGTTCAGACAGCTCTGCAGCTCATACCCTTGCAGAACAGAGACACAGGGAGTGACTAACCACTCCATGCTGCCATACAATAATAGTACCCAGCACAGGCCACTATAGTGTAGTGTAATGGGGCTGTGTGTTAGCTGGGCCGGCCCAGTTGGTGCAGTGCGAGTTAGCCGGCCTGTGTGTTTTATTACCAGACTGGAGCAGATTGAAGTGACAGAACATTATTATAACAGGACATGGCCAGCATAGATTGTGCTGCACTGCAGGGATGCCAATCTCTCCCCTTTCAACATCATCTAGTTTTCCCCGCTTTCTCTCACACATATACACTGAGTGTACAAATCATGCGCTCTCCATGACAGACGACCAAGTGAATGCTTTATCCCTTATTGATGTCACCTCTTCATCTACACTGAAGTGGATTTATAGGGAGGAGACAGATTGAAGAAGGATTTTTAAGCATTGAGACAATTGAAACATGGATTGTGTGCCATTCAGAGGGTGAATGGGCAAGACAAAATATAAGTGCCTTTGAACGGGGTATAGTAGGTGTCAGGCCCACCGCGTCGACTGTGTCAAGAACGGCAACGCTGCTGGGTTTCACACTCAACAGTTTCCCGTGTGTTTCAAAGGACATCCAGCCAACTTGAGAAAACCGTGGGAAGCATTGGAGTCAACATGGGCCAGAATCCCTGTGGAACGCTTTCCATGCCCCGACGAATTGAGGCTCTTCTGAGGGCAAAAGAGGGTGCAACTCAATATTAGGAAGGGGTTCTTAATGTTTTATACACTCTGTACACACAGTATTCATACACACTAACACACTCATTCCATAAGTTTCACGCTCCCCCTCGGCACAGCACCACACAGCCAGGAGAGACAGAGGGGGAGGAGAGCTCAATGGCCATGACTCATTCTGTGCTTTAGCCAGCTCTCTGATGCCCCTCTCACTCAGCAGACAGAGGGAGCAAAAGTAGCTTACAGTATGCATAGGCCTGAAGCAGTCTGTTAGCCACCTTTAAGCACTGTAGCTTCTTATGAACAGCATGAACAGTCCTGTGTTAGCCCAGTGTGTTCTGTAGCCTGCCTTTGAGGAACTGAGGCCCAGGCTAAGGAGTTGGCCCTATGCTGGTCTGTGTGTCAAAGAATACAAGTACTAAAGTCCCAGGCACACAGACAAGGTTTTCAAATGTAGTTTCTTTCCATTTCGTTTAAGGACTTCAGGATGAACACATTTACAAAACACCAACAGATACATACACAAGAACAGTCCAACAGTTCATCCTGGTAGAAGCCATGTAGTTGCACTGCTTCGTTGAGTCCATTTGGGGGTTGGCCGCTGCCGCCTGCCTGCCGCACGGTTGCGGAACTCCATTACACACCCTCCAGCACAGGCCACAGAGGGGGATAACAGAGGAAGGGTAAGGAAGGGATTATTCTCACGGAGCACCGTGTGTGCATGCCTGCCTCCCACGGATTCAGAAAGTTATTAGTCCCATATCTGGGAAGTAACCAGTAGCGGTGAATGGGTAAAATCACTGGGGAAGCCAATATACTGTATATAGGCCTAACGATAGAGACAATAAGAAGACAGTGGCAGAATAAATTAAACCACATCTTTTGTTAACCTTAAGGATCAGGTCCTTTTTCAATTTTTTTCTGAAATGACATACCCAAATCTAACTGCTCAGGACCTGAAGCAAGGATATGCATATTCTTGATACCATTTGAAAGGAAACACTTTGAAGTTTGTGGAATCTTTGAAATGCAAGAGAAAGGCCATAATGTATTATTCCAGCCCAGGCAGAATTTAGACTTTGGCCACTAGATGGGAGCAGTGTATATGCAAAGTTTGAGACTGATCCAAAATAACCATTGCATTTCTGTTCAAAATGTTGTATCAAGACTGCCCAAATGTGCTTAATTGGTTTATTAATAACTTTTCAAGTTCATATCTGTGCACTCTCCTCAAACAATAGATTACCGACCATTTCGAATCCCACCGTACCTTCTCCGCTATGCAATCTGGTTTCTGAGCTGGTCATGGTGCACCTTAGCCACGCTCAAGATCCTAAACGACATCATAACTGCCATCGATAAGAGACATTACTGGGCAGCCGTATTCCTCGACCAGGCCAAAGCTTTTGACTCTGTCAATCACCACATTCTTATTGGCAGACTCGACAACCTTGGTTTCTCAAATGATTGCCTCGCCTGGTTTACCAACTACTTCTCTGATAGAGTTCAGTGTGTCAAATCGGAGGGCCTGTTGTCCGGACCTCTGGCAGTCTCTATGGGGGTGCCACAGGGTTAAATTACTCGGGCCGACTCTCTTCTCTGTATACATCAATGATGTTGCTCTTGCTGCTGGTGATTCTCTGATCCACCTCTACGCAGACGACACCATTCTGTATACTTCTGGCCCCTCTTTGGACACTGTGGTAACAAACCTCCAGATGAGATTCAGTGCCATACAACTCTCCTTCCTTGGCCTCCAACTGCTCTTAAACGCAAGTAAAACTAAATGCATTCTATTCAATCGATCACTGCCCGCACCTGCTCGCCCGTCCAGCATCACTACTCTGAACGGCTCTGACTTAGAATACGTGGACAACTACAAATACCTGGGTGTCTGGTTAGACTGTAAACTCTCCTTCCAGACTCACATTAAGCATCTCCAATCCAAAATTAAATCTAGAATCGGCTTCCTATATCACAACAAAGCATCCTTCACTCATGCTGCCAAACATACCCTCGTAAAACTGACCATCCTACCGATCCTCGACTTCGGTGATGTCATCTATAAAATAGCCTCCAACACTCTACTCAACAAACTGGATGCAGTCTATCACAGTGCCATCCGTTTTGTCACCAAAGCCCCATACACTACACACCATTGCGACCTGTACACTCTCGTTGGTTGGCCCTCGCTTCATACTCGTCACCAAACCCACTGACTACAGGTTATCTACAAGTCTCTGCTAGGTAAAGCCCCGCCTTATCTCAGCTCACTGGTCACCATAGCAGCACCCACTCGTAGCATGCGCTCCAGCAGGTATATCTCACTGGTCACCCCCAAAGCCAATTCCTCCTTTGGTTGTCTTTCCTTCCAGTTCTCTGCTGCCAATAACTGGAACGAACTGCAAAAATCTCTGAAGCTGGAGACTCATATCTCCCTCACTAGCTTTAAGCACCAGCTGTCAGAGCAGCTCACAGATCACTGCACCTGTACATAGCCCATCTGTAAACAGCCCATCTATCTACCTACCTCATCCCCATATCTTGCTCCTTTGCACCCCAGTATCTCTACTTGCACATTCATCTTCTGCACATCTACCATTCCAGTGTTTAATTGCTATATTGTAATTACTTCGCCACCATGGCCTATTTATTGCCTTAACTTACCTAATTTGCACTCACTGTATATATAGACTTTTTGTTTTCTTTTGTTCTACTGTATTATTGACTGTATGTTTTGTTTATTCCATGTGTAACTCTGTGTTGTTGTATGTGTCGAATTGATACGCTTTATCTTGGCCAGGTCGCAGTTGCAAATGAGAACTTGTTCTCAACTAGCCAACCTGGTTAAATAAAGGTGAAATTTAAAAAAATGCATGGTATTCTTTCACTGTAATAGCTACTGTAAATTGAACAGTGCAGTTAGATTAACAAGAATTTAAGCTTTCTGCCAACATCAGATAAGTCTACGTCCTGGGAAATGGTCTACTTACAACCGCATGCTAATTGCATTAACCTACTTTAGCTCAACCGTCCCGCGGCGGACCGACCGATCCTGTAGAGGTTCAATCACAAAACAAGATATCAATCTCTGTCCAGGGAAGTCCCCAAAGCATATTGCATGTACAGTAACAGACAGTTACATGACCTACAGTACAGCATAGTCAAGCATGTTAATATTTCCAACATTTTCGGACCACTAAACTATTGATTTAGAGTCAGAGAGTTACCACAAGTTGCAAAGAAAACAGGAGCCGCCTCCACTATTCCAGCACCATTTCATCATCATCAAATCACCACTGCTTAGTCTAATACAGTGACAACTATGTAAAAGATACCAAAAACAATTTAGTCCAATCAACGTAAGTTTTTCCACATTTTGTTACATTACAGCCTTATTCTAAAATTGATTCAATTGGTTTTTTTCATCAATCTACACACAATACTCCATAATGACAAAGCAAAAACAGGTTTACATTTTTTTAAATAAAACTGAAATATCACATTTACATAAGTATTCAGACTCTTTACTCAGTACTTTGTTGAAGCACCTTTTTCTTCATGGGTATGACGCTAGAAGCTTGGCACACCTGTATTTGGAGAGTTTTTCCCATTCTTCTCTGCAGATCCTTTCAAGCTCTGTCAGGTTGGATGGGGAGCGTCTCTGCACAGCTATTTTCAGGTCTCTCCAGAGATGTTCGATTGGGTTCCAGTCCGGGCTCTGGCTGGGCCCCTCAAGGACATTCAGAGACTTGTCCCGAAGCCACTCCTGTGTTGTCTTGGCTGTGCTTATGGTCGTTGTCCTGTTGGAAGGTGAATCTTCGCTCCAGTCTGAGGTCCTGAGTGCTCTGGAGCAGGTTTCATCAAGGATCTCTGTGCTCCGTTCATCTTTCCCTCAATCCTGACTAGGCTCCCATTCCCTGTCGCTGAAAAACATCCCCACAGCATTATGCTGCCACCACCTTGCTTCACCAAAGAGTTCAATCTTGGTTTTATCAGACCAGAGAATCTTGTTACTCATGGTCTGAGAGTCTTTAGATGCCTTTAGACAAACTACAAGCTGGCTGTCATGTGCCTTTTACTGAGGGATGGCTTCCATCTGGCCACTACCATAAAGGCCTGATTGGTGGCGTGCTGCAGAGATGGTTGTCCTTCTGGAAGGTTCTCCCATCTCCACAGAGGAACTCTGGAGCTCTGTCAGAGTGACCATCAGGTTCTTGGTCACCTCCCTGACCAAGGCCCCTCTCCCCCGGTTGCTCAGTTTGGCCGGGCGGCCAGCTCTAGAAAGAGTCTTGGTGGTTCCAAACTTCTTCTATTTAAGAATGATGGAGGCCATTGTGTTCTTGGGGACCTTCAATGCAGCAGACATTTTTCGGTACCCTTCCCCAGATCTGTGCCTCGACACAATCCTGTCTCAGAGCTCTACGGTCAATTTCTTTGACCTCATTGCTTGGTTTTTGCTCTGAATTGCACTGTCAACTGTGGGACCTTATGTAGACAGGTGTGTCTCTTTCCAAATCATGCCCAGTCAATTGAATTTACCACAGGTGGACTCCAAGTTGTAGAAACAGCTCAAGGATGATCAATGGAAACAGGATGCAACGGAGCTCAATTTCAAGTCTCATAGCAAAGGTTCTGAATACTTATGTAAATAAGGTAATTTTTTTATATTTATTTTTTATAAAACTTTGCAAAAATGAAGAAAAAAAGGTTTTGCTATGTCATTATGGGGTATTGTATGTAGATTGATGAGGGGGAATTAAAAAATATATATTTTAGAATAAGGTTGTAACGTAACATAATGTGGAAAAAGTCAAGGGGTCTGAGTACTTTCCAAATGCACTGTATGATGTGGCTGTCCAGGGATCTGATTTATGTGTGTGCGCATGCGTTCGTGCAAGTAGAAAAACATGTTGACTCACCCTACTTGTAGAGAAACTCCAATGCCATCCTCCTTTCATTCATGTTGACGAAATGGTCTTTCTCTGTTTCATACAGTACACGCTTTTATATTTTGTTGTCCTAAATCCTATTCTCACAGTACTAGTATCACTATAGAATGTTGTTTACGTAATTACTACCCCAGCATGTCCATTTTTTCAGCGGATGATTTGGAGGGGATTACTTTTACCAAACTGCCCCTGTAATATTATTATTATTATTATTATATTTTTTTCCTCATTCAAAATGTACCGTTATGACGGAAGCCTAGAGGCTGTTCTAGGAGTGAAGATATTTCACATGTCTAAGGATAGCCTAATATTGGCCTAATGGCCAGTCAAAATATTAATGCATATCAATATCCTAAAACCATGAAGTGTAACCTATGCAGATATTTAATTAACTGATGTATTTGACAATTTATCAATTCAATATTGTCCACTTCATCTTTAAAGAGAGAAGTATGGCACTAGGAAAGTTGATGTGTCAAAACAGATCACTTATCTGGGCTAGGTCCACAACACTTTGTTTGAAGCATCAATTTGTTCCCATGTTCTTCTTACCCAAACTGGGTGCAGCACCTCAAAACACAGGGATAACGATTTGCACGGGATAAGTATTATCAGAGGACCTGGGAGTTTGCCGGAAAACACTAGGTTTTTAGTGCCGGGACAATAACCTTCCTACCTTGTAAAAATGACTGACATGGCAGACTCGGACGGAAACAAAATGACAGATGTTGTGATTTGAGCTCGTGCAGATAATTACATTACCTGAGCTACTGCAGTAAAATGTATCCCGTCCTAATAGGGCTCTAGGCTACCAGGCTAAAATGCTTGCTCGCTAGCCTAACTTCCATTCATGGGCGTTAGCTAGTTAACATTAGCCTTCTACATCCAGCTACTGTACATACTGAACTTCCATCCTCTCAGGCCAGGGGCACAACAATGTATGAATTAATGGTTGGAGCAGAATTGTCGTTATAATCATTGGCCAGTACGGAGAATTAAGTAAAATCACAAGTCCAATCCATATGTCCATCCATGGCTAATTTAGGAAAGGGACAATTTTAGCTCGCTAGCCACCGGAGGACAACACACAACAATTCTAGTTTCTGTCAATGATGTAAGCTCTCAATGGGATTTGAACCGCGCTTCTTAACACCCGCCCGCTTAACCCAGAAGCCAGCCGCAGCAATGTGTTGGAGGAAACATCGTTCAACTGACAACCAAGGCCAAACCCTCCCCTAACCAGGACAACGCTTGGCCAATTGTGCGCCGCCCCAGTCACGGCCGGTTATGACACAGCCTGGGATCGAATCCGGGTCTGTAGTGACGCCACAAGCACTGCGATGCAATGACTTAGACCGCTGTTCCACTCGGAAGGCCAGTTTTTTTATACTTTTGTCAAGGAGGCCAGATCCTTGCTGGCTTCCCTTGTCTTTAATGCAACGGGCGGCAACAATGTCCTACTCGTTTGGACTTGACAGCATCAGACAGATAGCCTACATGTAGAGAGACAACATGTAGAGAGACAGAGAGGATCGGATGCTTTCTCCTGTGAGATACATTCAGCCTCTTGCGAAATGTAGGAAGATTATGAAACACAGAGAGACAAAAGATAAATTCATGTTTTTTTCTTGGCATGCATGAATACACACCCCTGGAAATAGCATGCATTGTGTCAGCCGTCATCTGAGCATTGTAGAGGCATCGGTTCGGCTCCACCCTCTTGGACGAGGTAGTAGAAACAGCGGCGGGCGCGGTGGACGTGGCATCCCCAAAAGTAGCAGTCCCGGTAAGTAAGCTCTGAGCTCTCCTTTTGAGCAGTGCAGTGACTCGTTGGAGTAAATCAATAAAGGTGTGCTAGTCCAGGGCAACGCCCATCTCCAAGGAGACCAGCCAAAGGGGTGGGACTAAATTAATCAATTAGGGGAAACACACAGAGGAGAGAGAGGCACAGCAAACCAACAATAGCATGCACAGGCAAGAATAAAGCACACAGTTACAAATCAAATGTCCACTGCAACTCAAATAAACACCATATTCACAAATGAAGAGCTGGTTCTCTAAAAAGTTCATAATAACCGACTGGGACCTGCGACCTGTGTGTGTAATACGCCTGTTCTAAACCTACCACCTCTCTGGAGCGGTGCTGAGGCTGCAGGCCAATAATGCACTTCCCAACGCAGCCACCAGACGGCTGTAACTCCAGTGCTATGGTCTACATTACAGTATCATCGCTACACAGGAGTATGCCAGGGAGATTTGCTCTCCAGTATCTGTGCATTATCTCTGTGGAAGCTTTGATCTGGATCAGATAGTGTCAGTTAGTCTTCTACTGTAGCAGCCCTTCAGTTTAGTTGATTTTAGCTACATCTTAGTCATTTGGCAGATACTCAAGTCTAGATGTACTATACTGTATGTGCATGCCTGCCTGCGCACCTGTGTTCGTGCATGCAATAAAGAGTCTGTTTGTGTGTGCGTGTGTGTGCGTGTGTGTGCGTGTGTGTTTGTGTGTGCGTGCATGCGTGTGTGAGTGTGTGTGTGTGTGTGTGTGTGTGTGTGTGTGTGTGTGTGTGTGTGTGTGTGTGTGTGTGTGTGTGTGTCAACAAAAATGTGTGACAGAATGACAGGTTAAAAGAGGGGGACTGACGGAGTGTCCATGTTGATGTTGATTCCTCCCCCACCTTTTGAAGTCTGCTCAGTGTTTCTGCAAGCATCAGGAAATAGGAAATAAAACCCCACAAAGCGCCCACCACATGCTGATGGCAGTGGCCCTAAAGAGCAGGGAGAGAGGGGTTTTGTCCTGCCCATGAGGGGGGCAAGATGTGAAATCTAGAGGGTACGTCTGTCCCCAACATAAATCAGCCACACCACAAAACAGGAGAGCACAGTATATCTCAATATATAACCCTGGGCCATGCACATTCTGAGTAGTGGGTCGTACCTCTCTCTGTCCCTCTACGTACCCGTCTAGGCCAAATCTTGAGCTCATGTGTGGGCCAGAAAGAATGTTTGGTTAAAGTATGACTATGGGAGGCCAGACAGACTGTTTGGTAAAAGTATGACTATAGGAGGCCAGACAGACTGTTTGGTAAAAGTATGACTATAGGAGGCCAGACAGACTGTTTGGTAAAAGTATGACTATAGGAGACCAGACAGACTGTTTGGTAAAAGTATGACTATGGGAGGCCAGACAGACTGTTTGGTAAAAGTATGACTATAGGAGGTCAGACAGACTGTTTGGTAAAAGTATGACTATGGGAGGCCAGGCAAACCATTTGGTAAAAGTATGACTATAGGAGGCCAGATAGAATGTTTGGTAAAAGTATGACTATGGGAGGCCAGGCAGACTGTTTGGTAAAGGTATGAGTGTGGGAGGCCAGGTAGAATGGTGCTGTTTTAGAAGTCTCTGTAACAGGAAACATCATTGGCTCTTGAAAGATACCAGACTGTTTCCATCATTATGTACGTCTGGAATCTGAAGAGCTCTTATCAGTCTGTTATTCCTGCTATGTTATCACTCAACTTTAGCTTCCTCAGTGGACTCAGAACCATGGGATATGATACTAGGATAATGAAAGGAGCTTGTTTTTCCTCTATAGCTGAGGACCATGGGCTAATTTGTCATCTCTTCATGGACATTAGTGTCTCCAGTCCCCTGCTCTGCAGTGGTTGGCACTGGTAACTCTCACCCACAAACACACCCGAACACAGGGCTGAGCCAGTCACGTGATATGTTTACCGAGGTCACGGTTCAGTGCTACTGAGTGGTGTATAACCCCCTCTCGGGAGGGGCTAACGTTCCCCTCTCCTCACATCCCCCTCTCCTCACATCCCCCTCTCCTCACATCTCCCTCTTCCCACATCCCCCTCTCCTCACATCCCCCTCTCCCCACATCCCCCTCTCCTACAAGCATTTATCTCTCTGCGTGGTTTTGGCAGCGATGTGCTTTTCCCAGCGTTTAGCCAGGAGAGGCAGAGAGGAGGAAGAGGGGGAGAAAAGGAGGCCTTTTCAGGCAGGGAATGACGGACGCTTTATTAAAAAAGGCAGGGCCCTTTGAGAGGCTGGCCTCCCCCCGCCCTGTGCGTCTGGTCCATTGTCATGGGATAGTGGCAACGTAAATGGCCCCCCCACTGGGCGCTTTGTCACTGTAAGTCACTCCACAGACTGGAACAGACCCGCTCACACAGCACAGGAATTCTCCACCCAAAACACAACGCCTGTCTGTAAATGGCAGGCTGAGAAAAAAAAGATTGTCTGGCTGTCACTAAAAAATACAGGAGGGACAGAGAGATGTGGGAAGACATGTAGCGAAGGAGGGATAGCAGGAAATAAGGGATCAACACACTCTAGGGATCAATCTCGGGGTGAAAGAGAGAGAGCTGGGGGACATCAAAACAAGTGAAAAGTAAAGAGCGAGAACAAGGGAGGGAGCTGGTGGAGAGAGAGGAAGACAGTAAATAGAAAGTGTCATGGAGGAGAGAAGATGAAGAAAGAGAGAAAAGGAAATAGACAAATGAGTGAAAGAGAGACAGGGAGAGGTAGTGGGCGAGGCGACACAGCGTGAGATTGAGGGGAGTGTGTGTTCAATGTGTGTCTTTAGATACAGGCAGCATTCCTCTAGAGATAAACACCCCCTCCCCTCCCACCCTGGACGGGCCCTGTGCACTCAAGTGTATGTGTCTGCGTGTGTGTGTTTAGGTAGGACGTGGTCTCAGTGCCCAGTCCCAGCATACACTCTCGGGGGGCAAGGAAACAACAGTAGAGTGTGTGTGTAAGAGAGACAGAGAGAGGGAGAGAAAGAGAGAGAGAGAGAAAGAAGAGAGAAAGAGAGAGAGAAAAGCAGAGAGGGAGTGGAGGGCCAGCAATCATGCCGGCCAAGCTCATCACCTGTGGAGTGAGTAGAAACTGGATTGTGTTCCTTAACCAATATCTGTCTCCATTATTATTCCTTTATCACTGTAATCTCTTCACTCTCTCCTTCGCTCTATTCTTCATGCTACTGACTCTCTGACAGTCTGTTTGTGGGTTTATCTGTTTGCTCTGTTTAGCAGTCTTTTGTCTGCATACTACAGTTTAACCATGTTGTGGTCTTAGATCACTTTCTTAGAACTTCCACTACCTTTTCCGGTGACTTCTAACTAACCCACCTGTCAATTTCCCTGTCTGTCCACCTATATCATTTTACTGCACCGTTATTAAACTATCTGTTTATTTTGATCATCTCTCTATTTTTAATCAATGAACTGATGCAACTCCAACCCTTCTAATATATTAATCTTCAATTACAGTATAATTTACTTAGATATCAGCTCATCTTTACTTTCCTACATCTTCATACAGCTAAGATTCTCTCTTCATTAACTATTTGGAGACCTCTTCCTCGCTTCCCTCTCTCTATGTGGTCTTCCCTTCATTAATGAATCTGTCCATGTCTCTGTCTGTCACAGAGAGAAAGGGAGTGTGAAAGAGAGTGAAAGATAGAGGACAAGGAGATGATGAGTAGAGGGCTATCTGAGACAGTGTAAACACAGTTGTCAATTCCATATTGATGCTTCCTGATGACATTTGTCTCATATTAAACAGATTCATATTTTAGTTAATTGGTATTTTAGTTGCCTTCAATAGAATAGAACAATAGTGACAGAATGTTGACTGAATATTTTTTTACTTTAATTCTCTCAAAACAGAACTTCAGGCTGTTCATGTTTTGTCTATTACATTCATTTGACTTGGTGTCCCATAGCAACTACAGATCTCCGTAGGGGAGAGTGTAGAGTCTAGCTAGTCATTTGGGATACATTTTAGGGAGTAACGGTGCATGTGTGTCTGTGAGATTGTGTGTGAGATGTGCGTGTGTGTGATGGCTGTGTGTCCTGTTCTGTAGTCTTCTTTGAATCTTGTTATGACTTAGTTTAGTACTCTGTTCTGTTGTGGAATGTCTGTTGTGGGTGGGTGGTAAGTAAGCTGACGATCAGTACACGTATCTCTCCTTAGCTACATCATATTATCTTGACTTCCCTGAAGCTCCTGCTAATTTAGGAAGTATGACGATTAAAAGACACACAGCAGACATCTATGGTATTTTGTCAGTATACTGTATAGCCAGAGGACTGCTGATTCAGCACTTAGGTTTAGAGGGGGAATTTGGCTGCAGCGAAGGCGCTCAGCAACAGCAGGCATCGTCTGGTTAAGCGCTGTGAAAGGCCAGATGATGCAACCTTAAAGATATGTAACTTTCAAAATACACAAATCATCCCCTTATGATGCATTTTACATCATATAATGCTGCGTTTTGCATTATTGGATGCAAAATACATCATACGGGGATGATTTCTTTATTTTGAAATAAAGTTACATATCTTGAAAACTTGATTGCTGACAAGCAACAGGTTTTGGGACTATGTCAACAATGGACCACTGAAACAAATACCAAAATATAATTTTGTAGTGGAATGTTCCATTAAGAAATGTTAAATTCACCTATGTGTGTGCATTATTGATAGTTGTGAGGATGGGCTTAACATTTTGTACTGTTGCAATTACTATATCTGATAAGGTTGCAATTCTCACTCCCCCTTGCTCTCTGTCTTGTCCTCTGTCTCTTTTTATCGCACGCACGCCCGCACGCAAGCGCACACACAAACACACACACACACACACACACACACACACACACACACACACACACACACACACACACACACACACACACACACACACACACACACAGAGGTCAATGCTGCAGCCGTATTTAATTGTCAGTATAGAGTCACACTCAGTGATAGTCGGATCAAAGCTGTAGGTCCACTGACTGTGCTTCTGTTTGATATTTCATAGATGACAGCTCAGACTCCCTCTGAGTTCTCTACACAGCTCACTCAATCACCCACTCTCTACTGCTCACACTCTAAAGTGTAGCCCCGCAGTGACTACTTAGCTATTTACTTGTTAACCTAATTAAAAAGTCTATCGTAAACATGGGACTTATTAGCAGTCTCTAGTTAATTCTCTATACTTGCATCCTTGTGATTATCGTCACTTTCTACCATTCTTTCTCACGCTCTGTAAACAGTCCCCTCTCTACTTCTATGGTTCCCCCTCCCTCCATCTTTCCACAAAAGATCTCAAAAACCATGACAATCTCATCCATTGCTGAGGGGTCCAGATGGAGGGGTGAGTCAAAGAGAAAGACAGACAAACAGGAACACGGAAATAGAGAGATAGAAAGTGTGAGAAAGTAAACAGTCAAAAGGAGAGGGAAATATAGGCTCGTGATCAGTGTGTATAGCTGAAACAGGCAGGCAGACAGACAGAGAGAGACACAGAAACAGACAGACCCAGACAGACAGACTGTGTTGAGTGAGTGGTTGTAATTGCTTGACCAGGCTGGTTCCTGTAAGTGTGTCCAGAGTAGAGTCCCTGGGGGTCTCTGCCTGACTGGCTCCTCCTCACCACCACCCTGACTGGAAACAACACGTTCACTCTGCAGCTAGCTAGCTAAAACAGACTGAGGGATGGATGGAGAAGGGTGAAAGATGGAAAGAAAATCCATTTCCTGAACAAATGCAAGTCAGCAGAAAAGGGAAACAGAATAGCTGTTTAAGACGTCTCCGCAGGAATTTTCACATCCATTTAGTTATGTTGTGGCCCCAGATAGCATGCTGTAGCTGTACTATATGGGCAGGATACCATCTTGTCATAAACTGTACGTAAACCCCTTATTGGCACCTTTCTGCTGGGTCCACAAATAGCTGAGGTGGCATCTAATATACTTACTGTCACGCCCTGACCAGGTGAACTCTTCTATTTTGGTCAGGGTGTGGCATTAATATAGTTTATTTTCTATGTTTTGGTATAGCCTTGCTTTGGGGCGTATTTCTATGTTGGGTTATGTCGATTCCCAATCAGAGACAGCTGTCGCTAGTTGCCTCTGATTGGGGAATCATATTTAAGTTCCTTTTCCCCCCACGATGTTTGTGGGTTGTTGTCTCGTTATTTGAGCACGTAACGTATGGGCAGGTTTTTCTTGATTTTGTGTACATGTTTAATTCTAGTGTGTTGAATAAACATGTATTCGCTCCCAGCTGCGTTTTGGTCCGCTTCCTCATCACCCGACGCCAATCAGTACAGAACAACCCACCAAACCAGGACCAAGCAGCAGAGGAACGAAGAGGAAGGATGGACATGGGCCGAGTTAAGGAGGAGCATTTCCAGGGCGATGGAAGAGTTTAGGGAGACCGAGAGGCATCCCCAAGAATTTTTTAGGGGGGGGCACAAGGGCTGTTTGACGGGGCAGGAGCTGCCCGCCAGTCAACAGTCGTCGGAGCTGCCCGCCAGTCAACAGTCGTCGGAGCTGCCCGCCAGTCAACAGTCGTCGGAGCTGCCCGCCAGTCAACAGTTGTCGGAGCTGCCCGCCAGTCAACAGTCGTCGGAGCTACCCGTCAGTCAACAGTCGCCGGAGTGGCCAGACTGCGCTGAACTGCCGGAGTGGCCAGACTGCGCTGAACTGCCGGATGGGCCAGACTGCGCTGAACTGCCGGAGTGGCCAGACTGCGCTGAACTGCCGGAGTGGCCAGACTGCGCTGAACTGCCGGAGTGGCCAGACTGCCCTGAACTGCCGGAGTGGCCAGACTGCCCAGACTGTCCCGAGCTGCCAGGCGTCCCCAGTCCAGTCCGGCCCGTCCCTGCTCCCCGCACCAGGTTAGTGGTGCATGTCCACAGTCCTGTCCGGCCCATCCCTGCTCCCCGCACCAGGTTAGTGGTGCGTGTCCCCAGTCCTGTCCGGCCCATTCCTGCTCCCCGCACCAGGTTAGTGGTGCGTGTCCCCAGTCCTGTCCGGCCCATCCCGGCTCCCCGCACCAAGCCGGTGGTGCGTGTCCCCAGTCCAGTCCGGCCCGTCCCTGCTCCCCGCACCAGGTTGGTGGTGCGTGTCCCCAGGCCAGTCCGGCCCGTCCCTGCTCCCCGCACCAGGTTGGTGGTGCGTGTCCCCGGTCCTGTCCGGCCCGTCCCTGTCCCCCGCACCAGGCCCACGGCGCGTGTCCACAGTCCGGCACGGCCTGTGTCCGGTCCACCGGTGATCAGTCCTGTTCCGGTCGGCGGCTCCGCTCCGGAGCCTGAGCATGCCGCTCCACCGTGGTCCAGTCCGGGCCAGAGGGGTAGGGCTAGGGTGGAGGCAGGGGGAGAAACACGCCCGGGGCCAGAGCCTCCACCGAGGGTGAGGCGCCCACCCGGGTCCCCCCCTTAATAGACTTTAGGTTGGTGCGCCGGGAGTACGCACCGTTGGAGGGGGGGTACTGTCACGCCCTGACCAGGTGAACTCTTCTATTTTGGTCAGGGTGTGGCATTAATATAGTTTATTTTCTATGTTTTGGTATAGCCTTGCTTTGGGGCGTATTTCTATGTTGGGTTATGTCGATTCCCAATCAGAGACAGCTGTCGCTAGTTGCCTCTGATTGGGGAATCATATTTAAGTTCCTTTTCCCCCCACGATGTTTGTGGGTTGTTGTCTCTTTTTGTTTGAGCAGTAGCGATACGTTTATTCTCTGTTTTGACCGTGTTATTTCAGTCTGAAATAAATAACATGTGTTCGCTCCCAGCTGCGCCTTGGTCCACTTCTTCCTTCCTGCACGACGATCGTTACACTTACGATTTGCACCTGGTGCTGTGCCTGCAAAGTCTTAGTATGCCATTTGCTTATGGAGAGGGGATTGTGTGTGTGTGTGTGTGTGTGTGTGTGTGTGTGTGTGTGTGTGTGTGTGTGTGTGTGTGTGTGTGTGTGTGTGTGTGTGTGTGTGTGTGTGTGTGTGTTATAAACATGCATTCATTCTCAAGAATGCATCTATCACAGTGTTGACGGTGATCTGTGTACTTCAGGCTATGCATAGTGCAGACTCAGCGCTGGTTTTGCATCCGTTTCATTGCAGGTTAATGGTTAGCTGCCTGGGTCAGCCTCACACACAGGTCCATAGGGACCAGAGGAGGAGAGGGTTTCCTTAAGATCAATGGCCCAGCCCTGTGATTCTCCCTGGGGGAGCAAGAGCCTGAAACCAGGCAGCTCCATGCACTGTTCCTCCTTTCCTATCCCAGCCACAACCTCACATGGTCCTGTCATGCAGGGCTTAAAGTAGAACCGTCACTGTTTAAAGCATGCCATCAAACACACACAGAGACATTTGTGCCTTGGTTATCCCCTGGTCTCTGTCAGGTTTCACACCTACTTAGATACTGAGAGACAGTTATCCCTTACTGTTGACACTACTAAATGGGACTCATGAGACACAAACACACACACACACGTGTGCGCACACACACACTGACTCTCTTACAGACAAACACACACTCACACACAGACTGTGTCACACTGCTGCAGTACACCAGCTAGAAGGTGATGTCATCATGTCTGCCGCAGCACCAGCACGAGAGAGGGGGGGAAGAGAGAGAGAGAGAGAGAGAGAGAGAGAGAGAGCATTAAGAGGAGAGGGAAAATGGAGGAGGGAAAAGAGGAGAGGGATTGAACAAGGATTATATGAGACAGTGATGAACAAAGGAAAAGGAAGGAAAGCAGGGTAGAATTAGTCAAATGTGATAACGGAAGAATGTGAGGATTAAAGAGAAAGAGACAGAGGTACAGTGGACAGAGCCTGAGGACAATGGGATACCTCATAGCGCTACAGTGTGATGTGAAGCTAATGATGAAACGCTGCAGCTTATTGTCTCTCCTTCCATACAGTACAGTAACAGTAGAGGGTGATTTATGATGTGGTTCCACTAACCCCAGCCAGCCCCGCCACACAGCACTGTCCTCTCTCTGGGGCTTCTAGGACCTAGACCCACATCCATCTCCATCACACAGTGTTAGTTAAGATTATCATGAGGATTTACAAGGCATGAGAGGATTTCAGGCTGCTGCGTACGTGTGTTTGTATTATGGTTTGTGTGTAAGAGAGAGGGGATAGGGATAGACAGGCTAGTGAGCCAGTGAAAGTGTGCATTTACACTGAGAGTGGGGTGACTCTGCGTCAGCCTGGCATGCAGGGTTCGGGTGTGGCCTACAAAGTGCCCCTTCTACCCTTATCTGACTGCACCACACACTTACCTCGCACAGTAGTATAGACTGAACTCACACCAACATAAACACACTGTACTGAACATTACAAATGTGCATAACTTCTTGTAAATTTTATCCAAAGATCGTCATTGACATTGCATGGTTCTCCAAGTTATTGAAATGAAAAAGTAAGGCGTACGTTAGTGCTCTGTCCAGTTTGTCCACTGCAGGGACAGGTCATGTCAGACTTCTGCACTCTCCTTGTGCTAAAATGACCCTCTGAGATCTGAACTTTGGCTGACCTAGGGGAAGGTGGACGATGTCCACCTTGTAGGACTGCATTTCAACGGAGCCTAGTGTGTGTGTGTGTGTGTGTGTGTGTGCGTGTGTGTGTGTGTGTGTGTGTGTGTGTGCGTGCGTGCATGTGTGAGTGCGTGTGTGCGTGGACATTAAGCATCTTTAAGCACATCACCTACTCTTGCCCTTAACAGGTACATAATTTCCCCACTACTTCTCTACTCTGTAATGCAGTGCTGGTCAGGCTTTGATCTCCCTCTAGCTCCAGGAGAGGTGGAACTGCAGGCCCAGGGTTGGGGTGGGCTAGGGGCTAGTGGGGGTTGGCTAAGGGGTGCAGTGGGGGTGGTCAGAGATTGTGTGGTGGTGAGCCAACTACGGAGGCCTCAGTGGGGGTCACCATGGTGTTACCATGCCACCTCATACTGGTTATCCACATATGCTCTCCTGCTTGGCCTGTGTGTGTGTGTGTGTGTGTGTGTGTGTGTGTGTGTGTGCGTGTGTGCGTGCGTGTTTGTGTGCGTGTGTGTGTGTGTGTGTGTGTGTGTGTGTGTGTGTGTGTGTGTGTGTGTGTGTGTGTGTGTGTGTGTGTGTGTGTGTATGTGTGTGTGTCATCAGCTGTCTTTGCTTGAACTGTGGAGAAAAGAGGTTCTCTGAGTCACCATGGCAGTGACTGCACACACCATCAACTAGAAAAGACAACCTAATTACACTCTGACCAGCTGTGCACAGTCTTTGGTGGAATGTGAAGCACCCTATGCATCGTGTGTGGGCAGCATCTATTTGAGGCTAAGTAAGTTTCTAGACATCTGTGTGTGCGCACACACACACATATATCCACTATATGAGTTTCTATTTCTGTCCGGAGGGTACCCCACCACGGTAAGTTTAACTGTTGTAACAGGTGGGTGTGTGTATCTGTGTTTGTGGGTACAACAGCAAGAGTGATTGAGGAGTACTAGGGGGTCAGTTTGTTGTCGTGAAGCAGGCTGGAGGGGATTTGGGTGCTATCGCCTTTCTCACAGTGGACGAGTTGGAGAGACAGAGTATGAGAGGAAAGGAGAGAGAGGAGAGAGGGCATGGCTGACCAGGACAACTCTATCACTGTGAGTAACTGAGAAAGGTCTGCTTACGCAATCCTACAGTGTTGTTGTTCACCTTCTACAGTATATCTTAGATAACTAGCTGCTAAGTGCTTACAAAATGCTAAGTGCAGTTTGGTGTTCACTCCAAGAGGACAGTGTCTCAGCCTTAACTTTTCACATGTGACAGAAGTTGATCAAAACAACTTTAAACACTAACACTCTTTAGTGTGTATGCAAGAACAGTGTGTGAGTAAGTCTTTATGCGTTTTTAACATGTGTATGTGCATGTCTGCATGAGTATGTGCGTTGTTCAAGGTCTTGTACAGGAGAAAGCAAAGGTCTAATACATGTATAGAGTTTCCAGAGTGACAGTGTGAAGAAAGGTGTTGACAGACGGAGAGAAAGAGTTAAGTAGTGAGTTAAGGAGGTAGTTAATGAGGTAATTAAGGAGGTAGTTCAGGAGGTAGTTAATGAGGTAATTAAGGAGGTAATTAAGGAGGTAGTTCAGGAGGTAGTTCAGGAGGTAGTTCAGGAGGTAGTTCAGGAGGTAGTTCAGGAGGTAGTTAATGAGGTAGTTAAGGAGGTAATTCAGGAGGTAGTTCAGGAGGTAGTTCAGGAGAGAGTTAAGAAGGTAATTAAGGAGAGAGTTAAGAAGGTAATTAAGGAGAGAGTTAAGAAGGTAGTTAGGAGAGTGTTAAGGAGAAAATTAAGAAGGTAGTTAGGAGAGCGTTAAGGAGAGAGTTAAGAAGGTAGTTAAGGAGAGAGTTAAAAAGGTAGTTAAGGAGCGAGTTAAGGAGAGAGTTAAGGAGGTAGTTAAGGAGAGAGTTAAGGAGAAAGTTAAGAAGGTAGTTAGGAGAGAGTTAAGAAGGTAGTTAGGAGAGCGTTAAGGAGAGAGTTAAGAAGGTAGTTAAGGAGAGAGTTAAGGCGGTAGTTAAGGAGAGAGTTAAGGAGAAAGTTAAGAAGGTAGTTAGGAGAGAGTTAAGGAGAGTGTTAAGGGGAGAGTTAAGAAGGTAGTTAAGGAGAGAGTTAAGAAGGTAGTTAGGAGAGCGTTAAGGAGAGAGTTAAGAAGGTAGTTAAGGAGAGAGTTAAGAAGGTAATTAAGGAGAGAGTTAAGAAGGTAGTTAAGGAGAGAGTTAAGGAGAGAGTTAAGAAGGTAGTAAGGAGAGAGTTAAGGAGGTAGTTAAGGAGAGAGTTAAGAAGGTAATTAAGGAGAAAGTTAAGAAGGTAGTTAAGGAGAGAGTTAAGAAGAAAGTTAAGAAGGTAGTTAGGAGAGTGTTAAGGAGAGAGTTAAGAAGGTAGTTAAGGAGAGAGTTAAGAAGGTAATTAAAGAGAGAGTTAAGAAGGTAGTTAAGGAGAGAGTTAAGAAGAAAGTTAAGAAGGTAGTAAGGAGAGAGTTAAGGAGAGAGTTAAGGGGAGAGTTAAGAAGGTAGTTAGGAGAGCGTTAAGGAGAGAGTTAAGAAGGTAATTAAGGAGAGAGTTAAGAAGGTAGTTAAGGAGAGCGTTAAGGAGAAAGTTAAGAAGGTAGTTAGGAGAGTGTTAAGGAGAGAGTTAAGAAGGTAGTTAAGGAGAGAGTTAAGAAGGTAATTAAGGAGAGAGTTAAGAAGGTAGTTAAGGAGAGAGTTAAGGAGGTAGTTAAGGAGAGAGTTAAGAAGGTAGTTAAGGAGAGAGTTAAGAAGGTAGTTAAGGGGAGAGTTAAGAAGGTAGTTAGGAGAGCGTTAAGGAGAGAGTTAAGAAGGTAATTAAGGAGAGAGTTAAGAAGGTAGTTAAGGAGAGCGTTAAGGAGAAAGTTAAGAAGGTAGTTAGGAGAGTGTTAAGGAGAGAGTTAAGAAGGTAGTTAAGGAGAGAGTTAAGAAGTTAATTAAGGAGAGAGTTAAGAAGGTAGTTAAGGAGAGAGTTAAGGAGGTAGTTAAGGAGAGAGTTAAGAAGGTAGTTAAGGAGAGAGTTAAGGAGGTAGTTAAGGAGAGAGTTAAGGAGAAAGTTAAGAAGGTAGTTAGGAGAGTGTTAAGGAGAGAGTTAAGAAGGTAATTAAGGAGAGAGTTAAGAAGAAAGTTAAGAAGGTAGTTAGGAGAGTGTTAAGGAGAGAGTTAAGAAGGTAGTTAAGGAGAGAGTTAAGAAGGTAATTAAGGAGAGAGTTAAGAAGGTAGTTAAGGAGAGAGTTAAGGAGGTAGTTAAGGAGAGAGTTAAGGAGAAAGTTAAGAAGGTAGTTAGGAGAGTGTTAAGGAGAGAGTTAAGAAGGTAGTTAAGGAGAGAGTTAAGAAGGTAATTAAGGGGAGAGTTAAGAAGGTAGTTAAGGAGAGAGTTAAGAAGGTAGTTAAGGAGAGAGTTAAGAAGGTTGTTAAGGAGAGAGTTAAGAAGGTAGTTAAGGAGAGAGTTAAGGAGCATGTTAAGAAGGTAGTTGAGGGCAGTGTTAAGGAGAGTGTTAAGAAGGTAGTTAAGGAGAGTTAAAAAGGTAGTTGAGGGCAGTGTTAAGGAGAGTGTTAAGAAGGTAGTTAAGGAGAGTGTTAAGGAGTGTTAAGAAGGTAGTTGAGGGGAGTGTTAAGGAGAGTGTTAAGTAGGTAGTTAAGGAGAGAGTTAAGGAGAGAGTTAAGGATTGAAGTACAGGGAATACTTTTTAGGAACAGGTAGGCGTTGTGGCTTAATTGGTTAAAGCGCCTGTCTAGTAAACAAGTTAGAAAGGTAACCAAATAGTTGCTGGTTTGAATACCTGAGCTGACAAGGTGAAAAATCTATCGATGTGCCGTTGAGCAAAGCACTTAACCCTGTAAAACAACATATTTCACTACACTTATCCTGTGTATGTGATAATAAAACATGTATACACAGGCCAGTTTATTAGGTACACCACCCCATTCACAAAAATGGATTTCTCTTACAGACAGACAGTGAGTCACATGGCCGTGGCATGCTGTTTAAAGCAAGCAGACAGGCATTGAGGCATTTAGTCACTGTTCAATTGAATGTTAGAATAGGCAAAACGAGTGACTTTGTCAGCGGCAGTCCTGTTGGCAAAAACAGCTGGTTGATGAGAGAGGTCGAAGGAGAATGACAAGAATCGTGCAAGCTAACAGGCTGGCCACAAACACACAAATAACGGTGCAGTACAACAGTGGTGAGCAGAACAGCATCTCAGAACACACAACTCGTCGGTCCTTGTCACGGATAGGTTATTACAGCAGACGACCACACCGGGTTCCACTCCTATCAGCTAAAAACAAGAAGAAGCGGCTCCAGTGGGCACACAATCACCAACACTGGACAATTGAGTAGTAGAAAATATTGCCTGGAACATGACAGTGAGTTCAGTTTACTTGAGTGGCCTGGTCAGTCCGCAGACCTCTACCCAATAGAACATCTTTGTGATGAGATGGAACGGGCTGTTCACATCATGAATGTACAGCCGTCCAATCTGCTGCAACTGCGTGATGTCATCACGTCAACTTGGACCAGCATCCCTGTGGAAGGTTTCCGGGACCTTGTAGAATGCACCGAATAATTCAGGCTGTTCTGGAGGCAAAGGGGGTTCGACCCGGTACTAGATGGGTGTACCTACTAGATGGGTGTACCTAATAAACTGTCTGTGAGTGTATATATATATATATATATATATATATATATATACTGCTCAAAAAATAAAGGGAACACTAAAATAACACATCCTAGATCTGAATGAATGAAATAATCTTATGAAATACTTTTTCTTTACATAGTTGAATGTGCTGACAACAAAATCACACAAAAATAATCAATGGAAATCCAATTTATCAACCCATGGAGGTCTGGATTTGGAGTCACACTCAAAATTAAAGTGGAAAACCACACTACAGGCTGATCCAACTTCGATGTAATGTCCTTAAAACAAGTCAAAATGAGGCTCAGTAGTGTGTGTGGCCTCCACGTGCCTGTATGACCTCCCTACAACGTCTGGGCATGCTCCTGATGAGGTGGTGGATGGTCTCCTGAGGGATCTCCTCCCAGACCTGGACTAAAGCATCCGCCAACTCCTGGACAGTCTGTGGTGCAACGTGGCGTTGGTGGATGGAGCGAGACATGATGTCCCAGATGTGCTCAATTGGATTCAGGTCTGGGGAACGGGCGGGCCAGTCCATAGCATCAATGCCTTCCTCTTGCAGGAACTGCTGACACACTCCAGCCACATGAGGTCTAGCATTGTCTTGCATTAGGAGGAACCCAGGGCCAACCGCACCAGCATATGGTCTCACAAGGGGTCTGAGGATCTCATCTCGGTACCTAATGGCAGTCAGGCTACCTCTGGCGAGCACATGGAGGGCTGTGCGGCCCCCCAAAGAAATGCCACCCCACACCATGACTGACCCACCGCCAAACCGGTCATGCTGGAGGATGTTGCAGGCAGCAGAACGTTCTCCACGGCGTCTCCAGACTCTGTCACGTCTGTCACATGTGCTCAGTGTGAACCTGCTTCATCTGTGAAGAGCACAGGGCGCCAGTGGCGAATTTGCCAATCTTGGTGTTCTCTGGCAAATGCCAAACGTCCTGCACGGTGTTGGGCTGTAAGCACAACCCCCACCTGTGGACATCGGGCCCTCATACCACCCTCATGGAGTCTGTTTCTGACCATTTGAGCAGACACATGCACATTTGTGGCCTGCTGGAGGTCATTTTGCAGGGCTCTGGCAGTGCTCCTCCTGCTCCTCCTTGCACAAAGGCGGAGGTAGCGGTCCTGCTGCTGGGTTGTTGCCCTCCTACGGCCTCCTCCACGTCTCCTGATGTACTGGCCTGTCTCCTGGTAGCGCCTCCATGCTCTGGACACTACGCTGACAGACACAGCAAACCTTCTTGCCACAGCTCGCATTGATGTGCCATCCTGGATGAGCTGCACTACCTGAGCCACTTGTGTGGGTTGTAGACTCCGTCTCATGCTACTACTAGAGTGAAAGCACCGCCAGCATTCAAAAGTGACCAAAACATCAGCCAGGAAGCATAGGAACTGAGAAGTGGTCTGTGGTCACCACCTGCCAAACCACTCCTTTATTGGGGGTGTCTTGCTAATTGCCTATAATTTCCACCTGTTGTCTATTCCATTTGCACAACAGCATGTGAAATGTATTGTCAATCAGTGTTGCTTCCTAAGTGGACAGTTTGATTTCACAGAAGTGTGATTGACTTGGAGTTACATTGTGTTGTTTAAGTGTTCCCTTTATTTTTTTGAGCAGTGTATATATACTATTTTTTTTGTCAAGTGAGAGCCATGAAGTTCCCTAAGACTAACTAGCCCTCACTTCCCAGAAAGAACGGTGGCTTTTCCTTTAACTAGGGAGCGATGTTAAACAAGATTACATTAACTTTTAGGTGGAAAGTTGGAAATATTGTGACTTTTTCTTGATGAATCTCTCATGGCTGAGAGATAAGTGGTGAGTGTTGGGTGTGCTCAGGCTATGTCGAGTTAGCGTGCTGCTAGCTAGCAGCTTAGCTATCAAGGCCTACCGGTTTGTTACATGTAAATGCTCTGAAAGATTTTCTGCTGCAGGCAGCTGGAAATAGCTTTCCCTTTCATTCTTTTTCCTCTTCTCTTTATCAATCATGCCATCTCCTTCCCTCCCTCTCACTTTTTTTAAGTAGTCCTTTTCTTTGCGCAGTGCTGCACCACTTGCACTAGTGCTCCGTTGATGGGTGATGGTTTGTATCATAAGTTGCCATGCCCACAGCTTGGGCATGTGGGTCTTCATTCTCTCTGTTACCATTGTCTGAAAAGAGGGCCAGTGTTCCACACATAGCTGAACGGGGGCCAACATCAATGTCACTGTGACTGTGTGTGTTGAGTAACTTGTGTTGAACACATTTTTGAGTCACTGTGTGTGTGGTCGCACTTGCTTGGGTGTGTGTGTGTGTGTGTGTGTCTGTTTTTGTTTCTGAGCATGGCCTATGTGTAAATGTGTGTGTGTGTGTGTTTGTAATTCTGTAGGATTTTGGGACTTGGGATATCACAAAAAGTGTATTGACGGTTGCTCAGGATCTTATTGACATGGAGTAATCCCTGTCCATACTTTAGTCAGAAACCAGAGAGAAAAAGAGGGAGGAGAGAAGGAGAATGAGGGATGGACAGAGAGACTGGCGGCGTGATACCACGTGTTATGACCTGGACATTAAGAAAATGAGTCATGAGTGCTCCTGAGGAGTGTAGGAATAATTGATAGAGCTAGATACTGTAGATAGAATGAGAGAGACTAATGGTGGGGGAAGGATGGTTTGCCGCAGTAGACTCCCTCTCCCTCTCTCCCCCCCTCTCTCTCTCCATCTCCCTCCCTCTCTCTCTCTCTCTCTCCCTCCTTCTCTCTCTCTCTGTCCCTCTCTCTTTTCCCCTCTCCCCATGTCCCTCTCCCTCGTGCCGCATGAGTGATCCTGTTTCAGCACCCCTGCCTGAGAGGCATGAAGCCCCCAGACACAAACAAAACAGAGACAAAAACACAGCCAGACCATGTGTTAGACCATTAGGCAGAGCGTTCACTAAACACACACACACACCCCAGAGCACCAGCCAGACCGCCAGCCAGACCGCCAGCCACACCACTGGGCAGCATAGCAGAGCAGACACACACCCACCATAACGCTTAGGTTTGCATCCCAATTGGCACTCTATTCCCTACTTTTGACCAGAGCCCTATGTTGGGAATAGGGTGCCATTTGGGACACAGATGGTTCAGGGAGTCAGAGGCGACGGGGATGGAGCCTGGGACAGAGGCTGTCTGTCTTTCGGGATGCCAATCCCCTGCACCCCCTCCTCTAGGGTCCCCACCCTGCCAGGCCTGGCTCTGATTGGCCAATGGGAGGGGGCTGGGCCGACTGTCCTATCCTATTCAATAACAGTGAGGAGGGAGATGAGGAAAACACCAATGGAAAGCGTCTATAGTCTCGTCCTGTCCATGTGTCTTTGACATTGTGTGGTTTTGATTTGAATTATGTTTCTGACAATAATAGAAATCTCTCTCCATCCCCCTCTCTGTCTTCCCTTTTTACGTATATCTGTCCCTCTCCCACTCTATGTGCCTCTGTTCATCCCCCACCCCCTTTATCCCTGCCTTTCTTTCTCTCAGGCTGATGCTGTCAGTAGTTTTCTGCGGGCGGCTCGTTCTGGTAACATGGACAAGGCCATTGACCACATAAAGAACGGCATAGACATCAACACAGCCAATCAGGTGAGAGAGCTGCAAAGCACGGTTGCCAATCAAAATGCTCCTAGAGAGTGCATCAGGGCACGTCCCCAAACTCTTAGATGCATTTTGGATTTACCAGGAGGACCAATTAAATCTTTCCTGTTTGTCCAAGTTTCATTATCAGTTAATGAACCTGATTTATTACGGTCTTTCATTTAATTTGTCCATTTACATTGGCTGTGAAAGTATTTCACAGTGTTGCATCATCATACTGCAGCGCTAGAATAATGCATGAATACACTTAAGAAAACAAGTTAACTACTGTAAAGGTACAGCATAATCAAATAAGATGAGTCATCTTTCATACCGCGCATGCGCAAAACAACAGCACACACACACACACACACACACACACACACACACACACAGGAAGAGTCTTATCGGCAAGGTTCAGAACAGGATGGATAGACAGAAATGGAAAATATGAAAGAGCGGGAAATGGCAAGAGAGAGAGGAAAGAATAGAGTCACTGGTTAACACTAGTCTGGACAGCGTTGGGCACTGGTTAACACTAGTCTAGTCACTGGTTAATACTAGTCTAGACAGTGCACTGGTTAACACTAGTCTAGTCACTGGTTAACACTAGTCTAGTCACTGGTTAACACTAGTCTGGACAGCGTTGGGCACTGGTTAACACTAGTCTAGTCACTGGTTAATACTAGTCTAGACAGTGCATTGGTTAACACTAGTCTAGTCACTGGTTAACACTAGTCTAGTCACTGGTTAATACTAGTCTAGACAGTGCACTGGTTAACACTAGTCTAGTCACTGGTTAACACTAGTCTGGACAGCGTTGGGCACTGGTTAACACTAGTCTAGTCACTGGTTAATACTAGTCTAGACAGTGCACTGGTTAACACTAGTCTAGTCACTGGTTAACACTAGTCTAGTCACTGGTTAACACTAGTCTGGACAGCGTTGGGCACTGGTTAACACTAGTCTAGTCACTGGTTAATACTAGTCTAGACAGTGCATTGGTTAACACTAGTCTAGTCACTGGTTAACACTAGTCTAGTCACTGGTTAATACTAGTCTAGACAGTGCACTGGTTAACACTAGTCTAGTCACTGGTTAACACTAGTCTAGTCACTGGTTAATACTAGTCTAGACAGTGCACTGGTTAACACTAGTCTAGTCACTGGTTAATACTAGTCTAGACAGTGCACTGGTTAACACTAGTCTAATCAGTGTAGGGCTCTGGTTAACACTAGTCTAGACAGTGTACTGGTTGACACTAGTATAGTCAGTGTAGGGCACTGGTTAACACTAGTCTAGACAGTGCACTGGTTAACACTAGTCTAGACAGTGTAGGGCTCTGGTTAACACTAGTCTAGTCACTGGTTAATACTAGTCTAGACAGTGCACTGGTTAACACTAGTCTAGACAGTGTAGGGCTCTGGTTAACACTAGTCTAGTCACTGGTTAATACTAGTCTAGACAGTGCACTGGTTAACACTAGTCTAATCAGTGTAGGGCTCTGGTTAACACTAGTCTAGACAGTGCACTGGTTAACACTAGTCTAATCAGTGTAGGGCTCTGGTTAACACTAGTCTAGACAGTGCACTGGTTAACACTAGTCTAGTCACTGGTTAATACTAGTCTAGACAGTGTACTGGATGACACTAGTATAGTCAGTGTAGGGCACTGGTTAATACTAGTCTAGACAGTGCACTGGTTAACACTAGTCTAATCAGTGTAGGGCTCTGGTTAACACTAGTCTAGACAGTGCACTGGTTAACACTAGTCTAGTCACTGGTTAATACTAGTCTAGACAGTGTACTGGATGACACTAGTATAGTCAGTGTAGGGCACTGGTTAACACTAGTCTAGACAGTGCACTGGTTAACACTAGTCTAGACAGTGCACTGGTTAATACTAGTCTAGACAGTGTACTGGTTGACACTAGTATAGTCATTGTAGGGCACTGGTTAACACTAGTATACTCAGTGTAGGGCACTGGTTAACACTAGTCTAGACAGTGTAGGGCACAGGTTAACACTAGTCTAGACAGTGCACTGGTTAACATTAGTCTAGTCACTGGTTAACACTAGTCTAGTCACTGGTTAACACTAGTCTAGTCACTGGTTAACACTAGTCTAGTCAGTGTAGGGCATCTCACAAACACATGTTTCAGAAGCAATCTAAGAAACCCTTATGTAGATAAAATGCTGACTGTTACTGTGAGATGGCTGTAATGCTATTGGAATCAGGTGATTGAGGGAATCCCAAGTGGCACAATATTCCCTTGGCTTTTGACCAGGGCCCATAGCACTACATAGGGAACAGGGTGCCATTTGAGACACATCCATCGTCTCTCTCTCTCTCTGTCTCTCAGTGAGAGCTTTGGCTTGGAATGTGTTTGATGTGATATCAGCAAGCAGAATGTCTGTCTTGGCTCTGGGTCTAACTCAGTGTACAGTGTGTTCTGTTCTGCTCCAGTACCTACTGTGTGGATTGTCTCTGACTGCATGTACATTATATCATTGTTTGTGTTGAATGGAAATTACTGTATGTGTTTATTTTTGTGTGTTAGAAATATGTGTGTGTGTGTGTGTGTGTGTGTGTGTGTGTGTGTGTGTGTGTGTGTGTGTGTGTGTGTGTGTGTGTGTGTGTGTGTGTGTGAGAGAGAGAGAGTTTGGAGACCCAGGTAGCCAGTCTCCTAGCAGAAGTTGACAGGTAGGACTGAGTGGGACTGATGGGGAGGTGTTAAATAGGGCAGGAGTTACTCCTCTAGCCACTCTCCTCCATCCTGCCTGCTTTACCCTGACGGCTTCTCCCATGGTGGCCAGAAACGGCCACATCGTGAGGGGAATGGGGCTGCCCACAGGCCACACAAACAAGGCAGAGTTGTGTGTGTGTGCTACAATCAAGATTAGCATCAAGCACATTCACAGCTGTAAATCTCATTACTAACATAGGATTCAATACATAGAGTGAATGTAGTCAATACAGTGAATGTATTTATGTGTACTATATTATGTTTACATAATTATATGTAATTTTATGGTTAAGTAGCTTTAGAAAGACCTCAGGCTGCTAAAGAGAGACACCCTGTGGACAAACAGGAACACTACAGACATAACCTGAACAGTTTATCTGCAGTCTCAGGATACCATTGACAGCCAGACTCATGCCATTCTTCCTCAAGTCATGTATGAATTAATGCAATGTGTGTCATTTCAAACCAAGTCCGTATTAGTGTTTTGGAATTGTGTCAAGTGTGTTGAATGTGGTTGTGGAAGTGGATGTGATATTAGTTCTGTGTTGTGTGTGAGTAATGAGTGTCACCCAGTGTATTGTTGTTGTATTTATTTGTGCGCTGTCGGCCTGATGGAGGTTAGGTGGAGGCTTTGTTGTGGCAGTCGTGTCTCTCGTACCCAGTCTGAGTAGATGCCTCTGCCATGGGCTAGCTCACCGGCCACCCAGCCGCATTGCCTCCCTCCCTCCCTCCCTCCCTCCCTCCCTTCCTTCCTTCCCCTTAACCCTCCTCACACCCTCTTAACCCCTTAAGTTATTTCTCTCTTACTCGCTCTTCTTCTTTTGCATCATCCCTTCTTTCTTTTACCTGTTTTTCTTTCTCATCTATGCTCCCCCCCTCCTCCCTTCCTCCCCCTACCCTCCCCCTCTCCCGGTCTGCAGTAGAGTGATGGTGTGCTGTGGTCTCTCCACTCAGAGGAATAATATCAGTGGTGTGGGAAAGGTCCAACCTCACATGTCCTGTGTGGCTGAAGGAAGGCTGTGTGAGGTCAGACCTATCCCACACGGCTCGTATTCTTCCCAGCCCCGAGACCACCGGCCTGCCATCCCCCTCCCGTCCTCTTCCTCCTCCTCACCATCATCTTCATCACCTTATTGCTAAATAAGCACAGTTAATATCTGGTAGATGCTGTATGTGTTGAAGCTGTTTGTCCTGACCATAAGGTACAGTTGGGCTCAGTAACATGCTTTTGCATTTTATACATCTAGCAAGTGCTGTATAATAAGCAGAGCAGTGCTGGTCTGAGGGTCTGATCCTTTGGTGTGTGTCAGTATGCAGTGTGTTCAGTGTGTTCAGTGTGTTAGGGACCCTACAGTGTGAGGTCTCCTCTTCTCTCTCTCCTCCCTCAGAACGGGCTCAACGGGTTGCATCTGGCCTCTAAAGAAGGCCATGTTAAAATGGTGCTGGAGCTGCTACATGGAGGCATCGATGTGGAAACCCAGACTAAGGTACTCAGTCAACCTCATACACTATGCCACATTACCACACCCATGAACTCCTTAAGCCTATGCCACCACCAAAGTACAATATACTGAATAATCCAATTATTCTACGTATTAAAACCTATTCCTACTTACTTACTGCTTTCACAAATACACTACTACAGTATATGTCTCATGTCTTCTCTTGTCCTGTGCCTCCACAGAAAGGCAACACAGCTCTGCACATTGCTGCCCTGGCTGGGCAGGAGCAAGTAGTGGCAGAGCTGGTAAATTACGGGGCCAACGTCAATGCCCAGTCCCAGGTGAGACCCCAGCCAGTGTCGGAAGAGACCCCGACCCCCCTGGCAGAGCCCCCTGCAGAGGAGCCACCCGCCACAACGGATAACCATACAGTTAGAAACAGTTATAATACAGTTATGCTGCATTATACTGCATGGAACTCAGGGTTTGGGGTCTGAATTTCTGAATGTATTTCAATTCAAACCATGAATTGAAATGTGAATTTGAATTAAAGAAAGCAGAGATTAATTCAAAGAAATTCAACTGAGACATGAAACATGAAAGTCGCATTCCGTTGCCACATCTGCCACTTATTACTAAAACAAATATAGATACCATTTCAAACATAAGCTTGATTATAACTCAGATATGTCAACAGTATTTTGATTTTGATTTTTGTCATGAAATGTTAGGTTCCCTTCCATTCTGGAGTGTTTGATCTAATGGGAAATGTATTTTTTCCAATATTTCATAACATGTAAGTGAATTATGAATTATTACAGACCAACTACAAAATGATCTCAGAATATTTCCAGACCACTTTAATGATTTAAACTCCTTTTAAGAGGAATTTAAAAACTGAAATATTTCAATGTTATACATAGTATTACCATACATGATGTCAAAATAAATATTTGTACTGTGAATTGTAAAATATATTATCAATTAGCATTTCATTGAATTTCATTTAATTCAATTGTGCTTCCTTTAGTTAAAATTCAATTACATTTCTGCTGCCTGTGGTATGTGGCCAATTCAAATCAATAATTGAATTGGAAATATAGCTGTGAGCAGCATTAAGAGCAGCATTAACAGGGTCTGAGCAATAGAAATAGTATATCTTGGTCACCCATTGGGCACTCTGGCAATGAAATGGGCAAAGGCCATACCTTTAATAAGCATGTTTATCAATTGCATGTTTTCCAAGTTGCAAGATTCTACCTCTAATATGTAATGAGTTATGTCTAATACATGCTACCATGCTACTGTCATAGACTACTGTCCCTTCCAACTTCATGTTTACCAAATTCCTATGGTCCAATAGTAATAGCCTTCAGTGAACAGTAGTGCCCTCCACTGGCGTAGAATGGCCATATCCCTCGCTAGGGACTAGTTCATTTAGCTAGGGACTAGTTCATTTAGCTAGGGACTATTTCATTTAGCTAAGGACTAGTTCATTTAGCTAGGTACTATTTCATTTAGCTAGGGACTAGTTCATTTAGCTAGGGACTAGTTCATTTAGCTAGGGACTAGTTCATTTAGCTAGGGACTAGTTCAGAGATTCTACATACCAAATATTGGGTGAATCTGAGTTGTGGTTTATGAGAAGAAGATTTTTTTAAGCAATTTAGCATTACGCTTGCACTTTTTGGTCAAAGTTTGATGATCTGTGGTTTCCATGTTTTTTTTATTTTTATGTATCACTAAACTTGGAACATATCTTCAGGGACATGTTGTCAATCATCTGTAGTTGGATTTGATAGTTTGGGCTAATGTTTTGAATGTGTTTTGAATGTGTTTTGAATGTGTGCATGGTTTCTAATGAACTGCAGCGCCACCTAGGGGCCAATGAGTGCTAATGTTGGCACCATAGGTACGCATTATGGGTTCTAACATCCTGACAAATTTGACGTTTTTACCAATGTGTTGTTGAGATATTGACAAAAATGAACATCAATGGGGTCAATTTCATGCCTTAAGTATTGAATTCAAAATAAAATAAATTGTAAACATGAAAAATGAAGTTGGAAATGTAGATCAAAACCCCCCCAAAAAGTATCAACATGTATGGAATTGTAAAAAAAAGAACGATATAAAAAGCAACAAAATGAAATGAAAGCAAATGTTTTTTTAGCGTGAGCAAAAGTCTCATTTAAAAGGAAGAACAAACTATTTGAAAACCAATGTAAAAATACTTTTCAGTTCAACTTTTCCAACTATTGAAACCGTTTAGCCTACCAAATCAAATCAAATGTATTGATAAAGCCCTTTTTACATCAGCAGATGTCAAATAGTGGTTATAGAAACACAACCTAAAACCTCAAACAGCAAGCAATGCAGATCTGAAAGCACGGTGGCTAGGGAAAAATTCTATAGAAAGGCCCTAGGAAGAAACCTAGAGAGGAACCAGGTTCTGAGAGGTGGCCAGTCCTCTTCTGGCTGTGCCGGGTGGTGATAAGAGTACATGGCCATTAAGGCCAGATTGTTCTTCAAGATGTTCAAACTTCATAGATGACCAGCAGGGTCAAATAATAATCACAGTGGTTGTAGAGGGTGCAACAGGTCAGTACGTCAGGAGTAAATGTCAGTTGGCTTTTCATAGCCAAGCATTTAGTGGTCGAGACAGCAGGTGGGGTAGAGAGGGAGAGAGAGAGAGAGACACAGAGAGAGAGAGAGTCAAAGACAGAGAGAGGGAGAGAGAGAGGGAAAGAGGAGAGAGAGGGAGAGAGGAGAGAGAGACACACAGAGAGAGAGAAAGAGACACAGAGAGAGAAAGAGAGAGAGAGAGAGAGAGAGAGACAGAGAGAGGGAGAGAGAGAGAGAGAGAGAAAGAAAGAAGGAGAGCGAGAGAGAGAGGGAGAGCGAGAGAGAAAGGGAAGGAGAGACAGAGAGAAAGAGAGAGAGAGGAAGAGAGAGGGAGAGCAAGAGAGCGAGAGAGAGGGAGAGAAAGAGAGAGCGAGAGGAAGAGAGAGAGAGAGAGAGAGAGAGAGAGAGAGAGAGAGAGAGAGAGAGATAGGAGAATTAGAGAGTTGGTTGTTGGAAAAGTTTAACTGAAAACCCTTTTTGCAATAGTTTTAAAATCATTTGATCTTGCTTTGAAATTAGAGTTTTGTTTATGGTTTCAACTTCCATTATTTAACTTTTCCTTGAATATATAATTTTTTTCATAATTTATTTGTATTTTATTTTGAATTCAATACTTAAAGTGTGAAATTGACCCCATAAAAAACATAGAAAGAACGAGAAGAACACAGAAAACTATAGGTGCTACTGTAGGATGCCTAATTTAGAAGCAATTTGCAATTAAATTCAGAATTGACTCCAACCCTGATTGAGTAAGAATAAAGAAAGTTGTTGGGAGCACTTATAGAATGTGAAACTTTCTTTATTTTTACACAGTTTCAGTTTACTATTCCGTTAGTCAGCACCTCTACTAACATTTTTGGGTGTGCATAAGCTCCTGCATTTGACCCAACCCCCGACTGAAACATGACGTTAGGCCATCGTACACTCTTACAAGAAAAGGGTATATCTAGAGCCTAAAAGGGTTCTTTGGCAGTCCTCATAGGAGAACCCTTTGAAGAACCCTTTTTGATTCCAGGTAGAAAGCAAAAGAGTTCTACCTGGAACCAAAAAGGGTTCTAAGTGGAAGCAAAAAAGGTTCTCCTGATGGGACAGCCGAAGAACCCTTTTGGAACCCTTTTTTCTAAGAGTGTATTAACTCAATGCAACTCTATGTTAATATCTGTCTGCCTTCTTGTCTTTCTGTGTGCCTGTGCTTCCTTCCTCTGTGTGTGTGTGTGTGTGTGTGTGTGTGTGTGTGTGTGTGTGTGTGTGTGTGTGTGTGTGTGTGTGTGTGTGTGTGTGTGTGTGTTGTGCTGCTGTGTTGTGCCCCTCCCTGTGTGTGTGTGTCCATGTATGTGTCTGTCTGTAACAGAAGGGCTTCACTCCACTCTACATGGCCTCACAAGAGAATCATCTAGAAGTTGTGAAGTTCCTTTTGGAGAACGGGGCCAATCAAAGCCTTCCCACTGAGGTAACAGCCAATCAGCAGAGCATAGGGTTGGAAGATTCACGGAATCAGAAAGGAATAAGCAGGAAATGATTCCACCTACACCACACTACACCTCCTGCACTATTCCCTCCATCACTTATCAATCCTTTTGACTCTCACTGTCCTTCCCTTCTCCATCTGTTTCTTTAAGTCACTTAACCTTTCTTGAGCTCTAACTCCTCCTCTTTCCTCTGTCAGGATGGCTTCACCCCTCTCGCCGTGGCTCTTCAGCAGGGACATGAGAATGTCGTGGCCCTGCTCATCAACTATGGCACCAAGGGAAAAGTCCGTCTCCCCGCGCTGCACATAGCGGCGCGGAATGATGACACGCGCACAGCTGCCGTGCTTCTACAGAACGACCCTAACGCAGACGTCCTGAGCAAGGTAGGTACTCACTGTGTGTTTGTTTGTGTGTTAGTCTTCACTTTAGTGGCAGTTTAGTGTGTGCCACAGTGAGTGAAGATGATACTTGTAGAATTAGAGGCCGTCAGTTTTGGAGCTGTATAGAATATAGAATAGAGCTGTATAGAATATATAATAGAGCTGTATAGAATATAGAATAGAGCTGTATAGAATAAGGTATGTGTGTCACTGTGTGTCACTATAGACAGGCTTCACACCGCTCCATATCGCCGCACACTACGAGAACCTGAACGTAGCCCAACTGTTGCTCAACAGAGGAGCCAATGTCAATTTCACCCCTAAGGTATGTCTGTTCCCCTCTCCCCTAGTATCACTGACACATAGTATTGTTATCAGTCCCTCACTGGTCTCTTTCTGGTCCTACTGTCGATCCCCTACTTAATGTGTCTGTATTTCTCTCTAGAATGGCATCACACCTTTGCACATCGCATCCAGGCGGGGGAACGTGATCATGGTACGACTCCTGCTGGACCGAGGGGCACAGATTGATGCCAAGACCAAGGTACTGTACTGCATCCCCTCCCCGTGTCTCTCTCTCTACCTCATCTGGTCAGGCCATGCCCTGTTACACATACAGTACTATATTGTCCCAGTCCCGGTGTTAACTGTCCTCTCTCTCTCTCTCTCTCTCTCTCTCTCTCTCTCTCTCTCTCTCTCTCCCTCCCTCCCGCCCTCTTTCCCTCCCTCCCTCTTTCCCTCCCTCCCTCCCTCCCTCCCAGGATGAGTTGACTCCACTGCACTGTGCAGCCAGGAACGGACATGTGAGGATCATTGAGATCCTACTGGACCAAGGGGCTCCCATCCAGGCCAAGACCAAGGTACAGATAACGCTAACCCACCAAGGCCTGATCTCTGGACTGTTATTCTCAAATACTGTATGCACACAACACAATAAGTCATGGATTGTATCTCTCTCTCTTTCCTACAGAACGGCTTGTCTCCCATCCACATGTCAGCACAGGGGGACCACATGGACTGTGTGAGACAACTCCTGCAATACAACGCTGAAATTGATGACATCACACTGGACCACCTGACCCCCTTGCATGTGGCAGCCCACTGTGGGCACCACCGCATGGCCAAAGTGCTGCTGGACAAGGGAGCCAAACCCAACTCCCGTGCACTGGTCAGTACTACACTCACTCATACATACCTACCACACATACCTACCACACATCTTTGTTGATGTGTGTTGCCTTCGTGAACATGCTGTTGTATTGTGTTCTCAGAATGGTTTCACTCCGCTTCACATTGCCTGTAAGAAGAACCACATGCGTGTGATGGACCACCTGCTCAAACACTCAGCGTCCCTAGAGGCTGTGACAGAGGTGAGAGAGATAGGGGCAAGAGAAAGAGATGGAATGTAAGCTAGGGTAAGAAAAGAGAGGGATTCTGCCAAGGAGAGAGGGATGGATATCTTTATTTCTACGTATGATTCTTTCATTGCTTGTTTTTTCTCTCCCCAGTCTGGCCTGACTCCTCTACACGTGGCCTCGTTCATGGGCCACCGCAAAATAGTCACCCATCTGGTACAGAAGGGGGCTTCTCCCAGTGCTTCCAATGTAGTGAGTACCCGAATGTTACCCATCCATCCACCTCATCACTGACCAAACCAGCTCCTCTGGCCAATTTTCACAATGTTTTTGTGTTAGTGATTTACACTGCTCACACACATGTGTTTTCCTGGTTGTGTGTGAGCAGAAAGTGGAGACTCCTCTCCACATGGCATGTAGAGCTGGACACTATGAGGTGGCAGAGTTCTTACTGACCAATGCAGCACCAGTAGACGCCAAGGCCAAGGTAATGACTTCACACACACACACACACACACACACGCACACACACACACACACACACACACACACACACACACACACACACACACACACACACACACACACACACTAACACACATTAACACACATTAACACACATTAACACACACAACAATCTGAACAACATTAAATTGTCTTGCTAGTTCCCCACTTGACTCCCATGTATATGTATCTCTCCTCTTCTGTCCCTCTCCTCCGCCCCCCCCTGTCCAGGATGACCAGACACCGCTCCACTGTGCGTGTCGGATGGGCCACAAGGAGCTGGTCACTCTGCTGCTGGAACACAAGGCCAACCCCAACTCCACCACCACAGCCGGGCACACACCCCTCCACATCGCTGCCCGTGAGGGACACACTCAGACTACACGCATCCTACTGGACATGGAGGCCCAGCAGACCAAGATGACCAAGGTACAGTCTGTTGTCCAATGCCCACACACTCTACATACACACCCCTCTATCAACTGTCTAATACTAACACACTCCTAACCTTTTCTCTGTGTGGGACTGTGCGGTCTGTGGTCTCTCCCTGACGTCTCTCTATCTGGGATGTCTCTGCAGAAAGGCTTCACTCCTCTCCATGTGGCTTCTAAATATGGCAAAGTGGACGTGGCAGAGCTGCTGCTGGAGAGAGGGGCCAACCCTAACGCTTCTGGCAAGGTACAGTAAGGGTTGGAGAACACAGGGAGGGGGGAAGAACAGGGGTGTGGGGAGGGAAGGGTCAAGGTATTTCAGGTGGAAAGACGTTAGAGTTAAGTTATGGTGGTTTATATGTGTGTGTCTCCTTTACCTGTAGAATGGACTGACTTCTCTCCATGTGGCTGTCCATCACAACAACCTGGACGTGGTTAACCTGCTGGTCAGCAAGGGAGGCTCCCCACACAGTGCAGCTAGGGTGAGAGACTACACACACACACACATCCTCACAGACGCAGATATCATCTTACAATGCACCCATAACCATTAACTCTGGTCCTCTTGTTTCAGAATGGCTACACCCCTCTCCACATAGCGTCGAAGCAGAACCAGGTGGAGGTTGCCAACAGCCTGCTGCAGTACGGCGCCTCGGCCAATGCTGAATCCCTCCAGGGGGTCACGCCCCTTCACCTGGCAGCTCAGGAGGGCCGGCCTGACATGGTGGCCCTGCTCATCTCCAAACAGGCCAACGTCAACCTGGGGAACAAGGTGAGGCCTCAGGGACTGATGCAGGGAAGGAGTTAAGATTATTTGGGTGAAAGCTGTTAGTTCTGCTGCACCCTCAGTGGGTCGGGAGAAACCAGAAACATCTGCTTTTCATGGGAAAAGGAAGACAGCCTGTGACACGACTTTCACTTTTGGACATTCGCTCACTGTTTACAGTCCCTGGTGAAATATATTGCGGATGGCTATAGATAGTGCCTGTCTTCTTTAAGATTCATTCTTGCCACAAAGTCGACAGACACCACATACTAATTTTGTTGGTGTCAACTTTGTCGGAGATTCCATTATTGCTAGATAACGCTAGCTAATATCAGTCTAGCAGCTATGTATCTATGATATGTGCTAGCTTGCTCTCTGAAGTTATTTCCCTCCAGAATATGAACAAGGCAACACTCTATCTTAACTTCTCCTCCATATTTACTGGATTGGTTGAACAGTGCAGAAGAAAACCTCATCTGACAGTTATTTTGTTGTTATGACCAGATGTGGGGCATCCCGCTCAGTTGATTCTTTACGCCTGCGACGTTAGGTTAGTTCTGCTGTAACAATATGCCTGATTTTTGCCCCTTACTCCTCTCCCCTCAGAGTGGACTGACTCCTCTCCACCTGGTGGCACAGGAAGGCCACGTGGGCATCGCTGACATCCTGGTGAAGCAAGGGGCATCAGTGTATGCTGCCACACGGGTAAGACCACACTCCTGTTGACCTCTGGAACAAGGCAAGGGACACAAAAGTCTCTCTCTGCTCAGTAGCATCCAGCGACACACACTGTACCACATCTGGAGTCTGTAAACACCTTTCATTTTTAAAGCATCTCAGTAGATAATAGGATATTGCAGTAGAGAATTGCATTCCACCCAACATGAACACTCTCCTTTGTGCCAAGTTGTAGAAAGTTGGTTTAAAGTACACACCCGTGCCTTATCAGGTTTGCTATCTGAAGCTAATCTTAACCTCAGTGAATCTTAATGCAAGGTCAGTGTGGTATGGGACCTAACAGTAACAGTGCTACATAGTGAACGATGGGGGCTCCATGGCAGATAGAGTGTCTGAGACGTGACCTTTCCTCTCCTTAGTATAAATAGCCACTGACTGGTTCTCCTGTCTCAGGGTTACATTACCATCATCATTACACAACCTACGTACCCTCAGGCCAGCTAGGGCCTCCATTACCCTGAAACTCAGTATGTCAACCGCAGAGCATACATGGTAGGAGAGACATACTATAGATATTGTGTAGTGTGTATGTGTTGAATTTGTAATCATGTGACTCAGTGTTTAGTTAACTGTCTAGTAGTAAGTCTGTGCTGGTTGTATTGGATACTGATGGGGTCCTAATCTCTCTTTCAGATGGGATACACCCCTCTCCATGTTGCCTGTCACTATGGCAATGTAAAGATGGTGAAGTTCCTCCTGCAGCAGCAGGCCAACGTCAACAGCAAAACCAAGGTGAGCACCTCCCTCTGGACATCAATGGAACTACACTTACACAAAATTATCCTTCAATTTTAACAGTGAATCACAGTAAATATGAACCGGCTATGTGATGTGATTCCTTTCATTGTGTCTCGTCAGTATGTTAATGTTTATGTCTCTTTCCCCCAGGTTGGTTACACTGCACTGCACCAGGCAGCCCAACAGGGCCACACAGATATCGTCACCTTACTGCTCAAACATGGAGCCCCGCCCAACGAGGTCACCACTGTAAGTACCACTGCTTTTCACTCCCTTTCACTCCTCCATTCATCCCTCGATCCCTCCACCTCACTCTCGCTCTCTCTCTCTCTGTTAGAACGGTACGTCAGCCCTGTCCATCGCCAAGCGGTTGGGGTACATCTCCGTAATCGACGTTCTCAAACTGGTCACAGAGGAGACGGTTTCCATTGTAAGGAGTAAACAAGTACCAACTCTTCAAATATTTATTTTACACTCCTTCTGACTCGATGCAGACAATCCTTCCAATCTCTTTGTCTCATCTTGTACCTGTCTCTCTTCTCTCTCTTCTGCCATTCTCTCCCTCAGACCACCACAGAGAAACATCGTATGAGTTTCCCAGAAACAGTGGATGAGATATTGGACGTATCAGAGGACGAAGGTACACAACACTTACAATAATTTACAGACAGTAGAACACACGGAGAGAGATACCCCACAGAACACACTTTCTCCTCTTTTTGGCAAGATAGGAGATATATTGTACTTTAATTTCTTATTAATAAAAATCCTCATATCTTGCAGTACAGTTAGTTGCCAGTCCATTCTGGCTTTAAAAATGTATGAACAATTTGAACAGACTTATTGCAAATGATTTTATAGTATTGCAGGGCCTCCTAAAATATTCCTCTTTCACCTTTTGATTTTTGTAGGAATTGCACAGCTAACAATGGGTATGACTGTCTCCTTCTCTCTTCTCTGTGCAGTGCTCATAGGTCGTCTTAGAGTGTGTGGCTCCATTTCAAGCTCTTGCCGTCTTTCTCTCTGGTTCTCTTTCTCTCCACCTCTCTTCTTCTACGCCTGGTCCTTTTGGGACTGTCTCTCTCCTGATGTTCAATGTGGTGCATGCATTTCATGGTTTCATGTCTATAACCTTTCTTTATCCCTCCAGTAACATAGACCTGACTCTCAGTCACTAACTCCCCAGATCAGATGTACTCTACAGTATCTCTCTCTCCATGTCACCGCAGCTGGGGGCTAGGGATGGCTGTCCTCACCAGCCTACAGTACTCTAAGAGAAAAGCCCAGTAGTGGAGATTGGACACTCACCCATTCAGTTTATCAAACCATTCACTACAATTTTTTTATCAAGGTGAAAATGGAATTCTCTGGTTAAAAATGTGCCAAAGCTACTGTACTGTATCAACATTCCAAGATGTTGATGGTGTTTTCTGGATGTTGTTGTCTTGTTGATGTTGTTGGTTTGATGTCTTTATCAATGTTCCTTCATTACATCAGCTGTTATTTGTATAGTTTGTGTCTGTAGTCTGTAAAGATGTGTGTGTACATGCTATGTGTGTTTCCATTGGTGTACATATACTGTGTAAGGAAATGAAAACACAGTGACTGTGAAAAAATACATTTTGCACACAAGTCTTCATTAGACCCACGGGTGTCTGATCAACCAGTAAAGTTCACAGCGTAAACATTACAACACCCTTGACAGTGACGTCAGAAGACGTCACACCTTGGTATTTTTAGCTCCATGATAATTAAACTGACAAATTGACACTGTTGGTCTAAAATTAGAAAGTAGTCTAGTTGCTGCCTTAAAGACACATATAACCTACTCACTAAAATGTTCAAATATATAATAGACTATATAATAGACAAGTAATATTTTAATATTTAGACAAATGTACTTTACACTTCTGTTTTTGAAAACATCTGACACACAGCGCTCAAGAGATAAGTTGACACATTTTGAAACTGATGAAGTAGGACATTGACTTGGCTCTGGACCAGATCCATGCACCCACTCAAACACTCACCGAAGTCAACCCTAACACCTTTTGTGCTGATACACAGACACAAACACATGCATTAACGGAGCAATTGCCTTTATTTGGTGCGCTTCTGTCCATTAATCTCAGGATTTGAGGGGGTAAGTAACCATAACCTGCCTTAGCTTCCTGGTAGAAACTAAGAAGGGTAGAACAACACAAACAAGAAAACATAATAGCATTAGTGAATTCATAGATGGAAATTAGATGCATGGATGCTTTCGTGAATATATCATGCCAGTCTCTTGTGAAGTACATACCGCTGTGCTGAGATTGTGTGTCTGCATTACTGTGCATAATTGTATGTGGGTGCCAGTCAGAGATAGATAGAGGACTCATCTTTATATCTGTGCCATTATAGAATCTGTAACAGCATGGGCAGCACAATTGAGGCTACAACCCATTGGAATCCCCAACCGGTTGACTACTTTGACTACTTTAAAATGGCGGAAGCATGGTGGAAGCCCTCAATGGCAATGTCCATGCTAAAATGGGATATTATAGTCATTCTGGTCGGCTCGACTATAGTATTGATTGAAGCGCAATGTTAAATTCAAAACACCCCGCTTCTCGCCATGAGCCGTCCAGTCGTTACAGAGAACCACATACCAGATTTTTAACAGGGTCGTTAGCATTAAGAAAAAATAAAATGTCTAGCTCAACATCTAGACGTTGGATAAGATTGAGACTACAGTATCCATAAAGTAATCATTAGACTTGCCACCTCTCAGACAGAATACGTTTGTAGGGGAAACAATTTTGATTAAGTTTATAATGTATCGCTCTCACGTGCTCATTTCTGTCCATTAAGAACCAACGATGTGCTACCTTTTTGTAGCATTTCTGACAATGCTAACATATTTTTTTAGCCAAAGCTCAGCGATCTAACACCAGGTCGGTTGCTCGGCAACAACACATCTGCTTGCACCAGGCTGCCAGTCATAAGGTGTATGCGAGCAAACCTAGGCTACTGTACATAGCTAGCTTTATGGTGGTATTCAAGCTGAGGTTAATCAATAAGTGCAAACAGATATTTAGATGAACTAGGTATCTCTCTAGCTAACGTTTTGTTGCTCGTCCAAAGTACAACAGCTAGCTAACACCAGTCAGCTGAACGCTTACTAGCTAACGAACAGGCAAAGAAAGGTAGCTAGCCAATTAATGTAGTTTTGTTTTAATTCGCTAGGTAGCTAGCTAGCTAACATAACGTTATATCAGTCAGATGAGAGCTAATGTTGACTAGGTAGCTAACCAATAAGCGAGGAAAGCTAGCTATATTTTGCCAAGTAAGGTTTTTCATATAAGGCTAAAGGCATCATGTGTAAACTGCTGACCTAGACACTTGTGAGTAATCAGAGCACAAACAAATATGAACAAATGAACTAGTGAACATACTTGGTTGCTATGATAGCCAGTTAACATTAGTTAGGTAACTTTAGCTAAGGTAAGACTGTAACATTAGCTAACGCTTATGGCCAGTTCATACACCACAATATTAGTTAGGTAACTTTAGCTAAGGTAAGACTGTAACATTAGCTAACGCTTATGGCCAGTTCATACACCACAATATATCATACGTTCTTACTCAAAACATAGCTAGCTAATGTTAGCTACGTTAAGTTTAAAAAGACCAACATTTGACAAACTGCCATGATGCTCATGTTAATTTGCATTGCTAGTGCTAGCTACAATCAATGAGATGCAATGCTTACGTTTACTACCGAACTAGTAAATGAGTAAGCCAATTTTACCCCAATAAGATTGTACCACAACTCAATGTTGATGTTATATCCTAGCTACATTCTTCCACAAAACATAGCTAGCTAGCTAAATAAGTTCAAATCCAACGCCAAACTTTGGGAAACTGTCACACAGCTAGCTAGCTATCTTACAATGCATGCAATGGGCATAGCAAAACTAGCTAGGTAGACTACTCCATAGACCAAGCTATGGTAAGATAAGGTAGTAAAAATTCAATGGTTCTGATGATGAACTTAGCTGTATGATGCTTTTGGGAAACTGGGCCCTGGACAATAAATTATGCGAGAGACAAAATACATTTTTTTACATAATTTGAAGCACACATGACATTTTCGAAAGATAATTTTGTATAATCACCTTCCGATGTAAAAACCATGGACATTAAAAGCTACATTTTAAGTGAGAAGTAGGGATTGGTCTGAAGCTGAAAAATAAATTAAGTTTACATGAGCACCATAATGCCTACTTCACTTATGCTCTACCAAGGTTTTCCAGCACACAGCTTTGACAGTAGCTATGTTTGTCTATTGTTCTTCAAACAATGTGTATGCAGGTTACTTAGGATTCAACTCTCAAAACAGCCTAATTCATACTCTTCAGAGGACTTTACAGTGTCCTGCCATTAAATAATATATACATTATATATATTTATATATATATATATATAATTAGGCTGTATGTATTTTTAGGTATAGGCCTATTGTGAATGTGTATTAATGTTTCTTAGCCTATGTCAATATTATACAGATAAGTAAAAAAAAAAAAAAATGTATGAAATGTATGCATTCACTACTGTAAGTCGCTCTGGATAAGAGCGTCTGCTAAATGACTAAAATGTAAATGTAAATGTTAACGATTACAGAAATCAGGAGTGGTTTAAGGAAGTGGAACTACAGGCAGGCACCACGTTAATACAATACAAAACAGGTCCATCAAGCATGATGGTCTTGTAAGTATAAAAGCAAAGCTTGATTTCATATAATAATACAAAAGTTTGAAAAGGTAGTGGAATAGGATTAGTGTGGTGTGTGAAAAATACAATACTTGAACCTGTATGCGGTACAAATCCCATTATTGTGGGAGCAGCTCCTCTAAGAGTATTTATTAGGCAGTTTGAATCCTAAGCAACCTGCATACACATTGTTTGGCATAGCTACTATAGTAGGTCAAAGCTGTGTGCTGGAAAACCTTAGTAGAGCATGGGTGGAGTAGGCATTGTGGTGCTCACGTGAATTTCCTTTCTACTTCGTAATCAGACCAATCCCTACTTCTCACTTACTTCTCACTTGTTTTTAAAATCCATGATGAGTCCTCTATCTATCTCTATGGTGCCAGTGCACTTGTGTGTCCATGTTGTTGTACTCTATGTACTTTGTGTATTTTGTCACAGCCAGGACTCCCAGAGGGAGAGAAGAAACCTCTCAACCCTATATAAATCCATTTAATCGTGCCAGATTGGGTCCATGTTGACGTGGACTATGTCTAAAGGGACAGCGAAATCCCAATGGACATGGCTCTAGTGATGTTGTCTTTTAGACTCAGTTCATGTTGGGCCATATTGTAACTCTCCAGATGTTAAGGAAATCTGGGATATTTTACCATACATATCCAATATGCTGTGCTCCAAATATTAAACTACTGGAAACAGTTTATGGATGAAAAGTACTTGAACAAACCACATTTCAGATTAATATTAAACAAAGTGTAGGGGCGATCTTATTTCTGTCTTTCTCCATGTTCTCTCTCTCCATCTGCCTTTGGGTCTCACTGTGACCGTGGCTTTACTAAATCTCTTCCCATTGACACATGTACAGCATTAACACATGCACAGTGTGTGGAGTGTAGTAGCTAATCCCTTTAACTCACCAACCTAACTACTATATAAACCAGATGTTATATTTACTGAACTCATTCTATGCTCTCTAAGTCTGACTCACATGCTTCAGTTATCTTGTATGTGTCTTTATCTATTACACCCCTCTGACCCGGTCTGTCCTCTCTCTCTGCCCTTCCTGTTGTTGTCTGAAGGGGAGGAGCTTTTGGGGACGGAAGGAGCCAGGTACATGAAGATGGATGACTTGAAGGACCATGATGACGATTTCCTGTCACCCAAGAAATCTATGGAGTACGAGAGAGGGCTGGGCACTGTGTAGGGGGGTAGATGGTGGGGGTTAGAGTGAGTGAATGGGGGTATATTGGTAGTAAAAGAAGGGTGGAGGTATTGTAAAGAATGGGGAATGGATGGGTTAAAGCTATATTGGGATGTAGGAAGTGGAATGAGAATATATCCCCTACAGACTCCTTGTTTTCTTCTCTCCAACAGCAACTACTCGCCTGCCATTCCCAGGATCCCTTGTGTCTCCCCAGAGATGGTCCACCTAAAGGAGCATGAGATGGAGCAGGTACAGAACAAACTGGTTAGGTTCAATCCCATGAGGTTGCCATATTATTAATAAAAATATTTGTATCGCTGTAACCCTGTGGAAGGTGAGTAGAAAAGTTCAAATGCTACGATGAGACAAGGTTTTTCTGTCTATATTTTAGGTACACACTCCAATGCCATTACATAGGGAGTATGATGACGACTCCCTGATCCCCAGCAGTCCAGCTACAGAGACCTCTGACAACGTCAGTCCTGTGGCCAGCCCCATACACACAGGGTCAGTACACAACCCTAACCCTAAGTCTAACCCATACACACAGGGTCAGTACACAACCCTAACCCTAAGTCTAACCCATACACACAGGGTCAGTACACAACCCTAACCCTAAGTCTAACCCATACACACAGGGTCAGTAGACACAGCCATGTGTGTGTCCATCCTACCCTGCCTGCAGGCCTACACTGACAAATGCCTTATGTTGTCCATAAATCAATCTCTAAGAGTGAAAATAGAAACGTTATTATACCGTGTAATAATGTGAGGCATGTCTCTTGTCAGGTTCCTAGTGAGTTTCATGGTGGATGCTCGGGGCGGCTCGATGCGAGGCAGCAGACACAACGGTCTGCGTGTCATCATCCCTCCACGGACCTGTGCCGCCCCCACACGTATAACCTGCCGTCTGGTCAAGCCCCAAAAACTCCCCACCCCTCCCCCCCTGGTGGAGGGAGAGGGCCTGGCCAGCCGTATCATCTCTCTGGGCCCAGCCAGCATGCAGTTCCTAGGGTGAGGACTTGAATAAACACAATGTAGAAGGGAGGACAGTTGTCAGCAAAAGACAATAGGTCAAATTTTGAGATCAGGATAAAAACTGTATTCCACCTTCTGTGAGGGTATCCCCTAATTCAGGGGTGTCAAACATACGGCTAATTACATTGTGAGAATGACGTTTGAAGCCTCATTGATGTGTGTCTCTATGTCTGTGTGTGTCTGTCAGGCCTGTGATCGTGGAGATCCCACACTTTGCAGCTCTGGGTCGAGGGGACCGGGAGCTGGTGGTTCTGAGGAGTGAGAATGGCTCTGTTTGGAAGGAACACCGCAATCGCTACGGGGACGATGTACTGGAGACTATCCTCAATGGGATGGATGAAGGTAGTAGAATGAGAAGTTCTACTAACTCAGTCAGACCTATTACAGTCCCTGATAATGGCATGCGTGGTGATTATTGGTGCTTTCTTATCGGTACTGTATCAGTATTCCCCAATCTTATTGACCGCTATGTTCTGCCTGTTTATTCCTTTAGATCTGGAGAGCCAAGAGGAGCTTGGGAAGAAGCGTATCCGACGAATCATCTCCACTGACTTCCCCCTCTACTTTGCTGTGGTGTCGCGTGTCCAGCAGGAGAGTGACCTGATTGGCCCAGAGGGGGGTCAACTGACCAGTAAGCTGGTGCCGATGGTCCAGGCTACGTTCCCTGAGACAGCGGTCACCAAGCGAGTCCGTCTGGGCCTGCAGGTGAGATGGGAGGATGAGGATGAGGAGGAAGGAGCAGGAGGAAGACAGTATCATTAGTGCCTGTCTGTATGACCAAGCATGCTATATGCAGGGTTGTGGAGTAACTACATTACAGTTACATGTAATCTGTTTGTTTTTTTACTCTAACCAATCAGTTACTTTACCAGCAAAAATATTGGAATCAGATTACAGATAAAAACATAGATGATTACTTCTTGGATTACTTTTAAATTCAGAAAGGATGTTTGCGAAAATATATTTTGACACCTTTCTGTTTTCTCAATGACATTAATTCAACATTAAAAAAAGGCGCAAGTTTAAGTTTGTTCCACCTGAGCGAGTCTGACCACAAGTCAGAGACCACTATGATGACACACCAAATGCTTTTGATGGATCCTTTGTCTTCTTCTAATGCCTCTTAAGGGGAAAGTGATCCAAAAGTATCGGAAAGTAATGAAGTTACTGAGTTTAGGTAATCCAAAAGTTACATTACTGATTACCATTTTGGACAGGTAACTGTAACAGACTACATTTAGAAAGTAACCTACCCAACCCTAGCTATATGTATACTGTATGTATTTGGTTTGATCAGCACATTTTATATACATGGTTTCCTTGCCAAGGAAATTGCCTTTTTCTTTGTTCTACACACAAACAATGAGATTTACTACATACACGTAGTACAGTAGTCACTTAACAGTGGGATTTTTAACCTTCAAAGTTTATATGAGGCTGTTTTGAAAGGGCATCATGTAGTCACCAATGTTTTCAAATGATTACGCCAGTATCCTAAAGCTTAATGCATCATTCACTAATGTGGTTATGTTCTAGAACTATAGTCATGGTTTCATAATGCAGAGGGACCTTGTTACAGTGAATGTTCTTTAGCAGTATGCCTGTTATGATCAGAGTGGAGAGTGGTTTTGATTTGATTTCATTCCAGTGGTGAGTGGTTTTATTGGCCTACATACTGAAGTAGTCTCATATTTTGAGGGAAATATGTGTATGTTACGGTGAACATGGCACCGCATGGACTTCACCATGCATGGACCTTCCATCTCCCCTGCTGCTTTGGAGCATCCGCTGTGCTCCAGTACATGCAGCCTGTAGAGCATAACCCCAGTCCTAGCTTTACGCTAGCAGATACGCTAACCTTGTCAAAGGTTGTACTAAGTGAGACAGTTCACTTGAATGTGAAACATGTTGGTATTACAGACTCAATCAGGGACATGTTGAAAATGTCAGTGAAGACACCTGCCAGTTGGTCAGCACATGCCCGGAGCACACGTCCTGGTAATCCGTCTGGCCCCGCAGCCTTGTGTATGTTGACCTGTTTAAAGGTCTTACTCACGTCAGCTACGGAGAGTGTGATCACACAGTCATCCGGAACAGCTAATGCTCTCATGCATGCCTCAGTGTTGCTTGCCTCAAAGCAAGCATAGAAGTGATTTAGCTCGTCTGGTAGGCTTGTGTCACTGGGCAGCTCGTGGCTGTGCTTCCCTTTGTAGTCTGTAATTGTTTGCAAGCCCTGCCACATAAGACGAGCGTCGGAGCAGTATGATTCAATCTTAGCCCTGTATTGACGCTTTGCCTGTTTGATGATTTGTCGCAGGGCATAGCAGGATTTCTTGTAAGCTTCCGGGTTAGAGTCCCGCACCTTGAAAGCGGCAGCTCTACCCTTTAGCTCAGTGCGAATGTTGCCTGTAATCCATGGCTTCTGGTTGGGGTATGTACGTACAGTCACTGTGGGGATGACGTCCTCGATGCACTTATTGATAAAGCCAGTGACTGATGTGGTGTACTGATGTGGTGCCATCGGAAGAATCCCGGAACATGTTCCAGTCTGTGATAGCAAAACAGTCCTGTAGTTTAGCATCTGCTTCATCTGACCACTTTTTTATAGACTGAGTCACTTGTGCTTCCTGCTTTAATTTTTGCTTGTAAGCAGGAATCAGGAGGATAGAGTTGTGGTCGAATTTACCAAATGGAGGGCGAGGGAGAGCTTTGTACGCGTCTCTGTGTGTGGAGTACAGGGGATCTAGAATTGTTTTCCCTCTGGTTGCACATTTAACATGTTGATGGAAATTTGGTAGAACTGATTTAAGTTTCCCTGCATTAAAGTCTACTGCCACTAGGAGCGCCGCCTCTGGGTGAGTGGTTTCCTGTTTGCTTATTTCCTTAAACAGCTGACTGAGTGCGGTCTTAGTGCCAGGATTTGTCTGTGGTGGTAAATAAACAGCCACGAAAAGTAAAGCTGATAACTCTCTAGGCAAGTAGTGTGGCCTGCAATTTATCACAATATACTATACTTCAGGTGAGCAAAATCTAGAGACTTCCTCAGATTTCGTGCACCAGCTGTTATTTACAAGTATGCACAGACCGCCCCCCCCCCCCCCCCCCCCCCCCCCCTCGTCTTACCAGAGTGCGCTGTTCTATCTTACCGGTGCAGCGTATATCCCGCTAGCGGAATATCCATGTCGTCATTCAGCCACAATTCCGTGAAACATAGGATATTACAGTTTTTGATGTCCAGTTGGTAGGATATTCATGATCGTACCTCGTCTAGTTTATTGTCCAATGACTGCCCGTTGGCGAGTAGTATTGACGGTAACGACAGCTTTCCCACTCGCCTTTTCTGGGTCGTGACCAGGCATCCGGCTCTTTGTCCTCTGTACCTGCGCCGCTTCCTCTTACAAATAATGGGGATGTTGGCCCTGTCGGGTGTTTGGAGAATGTCTTGTGCGTCTTGCTTGTAGAAGAAAAAATCTTTGTCTAATCCGAGGTGAGTGATCGCAGTCCTGATATCCAGAAGCTCTTTTTTTGCCGTAAAATACGGTTGCATAAACATTATGTACAAAATAAGTTACAAATAACGCAAAAGCTTTCTCTACCCTTAACCTTGTTCTGAACACCTCCAAAACAAAGGTCATGTGGTTTGGTAAGAAGAATGCCCCTCTTCCCACAGGTGTTATTACTACCTCTGAGGGTTTAGAGCTTGAGGTAGTCACCTTGAGGTAGTCACATACAAGTACTTGGGATTATGGCTAGACGTTGCACTGTCCTTCTCTCAGCACATATCAAAGCTGCGGGCTAAAGTTAAATCTAGACTTGGTTACCTCTATCGTAATCGGTCCTCTTTCACCCCAGCTGCCAAACTAACCTTGATTCAGATGACCATCCTACCCATGCTAGATTACAGAGACATAATTTATCGATCAGCAGGTAAGGGTGCTCTCGAGCGGCTAGATGTTCTTTACCATTTGGCCATCAGATTTGCCACCAATGCTCCTTATAGAACACATCACTGCACTCTATACTCCTCTGTAAACTGGTCACCTCTGTATACCTGTCGCAAGACCCACTGGTTGATGCTTATTTATAAAACCCTCTTAGGCCTCACTCCCCCCTATCTGAGATATCTACTGCAGCCCTCATCCTCCACATACAACACCTGTTCTGCCAGTCACATTCTGTTAAAGGTCCCCAAAGCACACACATCCTCTTTTCAGTTTGCTGCAGCTAGCGACTGGAACGAGCTGCAACAAACACTCAAACTGGACAGTTTTATCTCAATCTCTTCATTCAAAGACTCAATCATGGACACTCTTACTGACAGTTGTGGCTGCTTTGTATGATGTATTGTTGTCTCTACCTTCTTGACCTTTGTGCTGTTGACTTTGCCCAATAATGTTTGTGCCATGTTTTGTGCTGCTACCATGTTGTGTTGCCACCATGTTGTTGTTATATTGTGTTGCTACCATGCTATGTTGTCATGTGTTGCTGCCTTGTTATGTTGTTGTCTTAGGTCTCTTTATTTAGTGTTGTGTCTCTCTTGTTGTGATGTGTGTTTTGTCCTATATTTATATTGTAATTATTCCTTATTTTTTTAAATCCCAGGCCCCCGTAAACCCGCAGGAGGCCTTTTGGGAGGCCGTCACTGTAAATAAGAATTTGTTCTTTACTGACTTGCCTAGTTAAATAAATGTTAAATAAAAATAAAATGGAAAGAGCAGGTGTTCCTAATGTTTTGTACACGCAGTGTAGGTTGTAAATGTTAAAATTTGTTTTATGAACAACACTGATGAATAAAGAAATGCACTGTGTCTTTTCAAGTTGTTTGTATGTTTTGGTATGGTATAAAATTTCATTTTATTGACCATAGACTTCTCTTTCTCTTCATCCTTCATTTCTCCCATTTGATTTACTTACCTGTCCATTGTCATCCATTACATCATTACATACCTCATATTATCGCTCTTCTTTTCTCTTCCTATTTCTCTCTACATTGCTATCAATCTGTTTATCTTTTTATCAATCTCTCTTCTCCACACTCATCCACCACATCATCATCCCTCTTTCCACACATCCTCTCCCCTGTAACCTCAGGCCCAACCAGTCCCAGACGAGCTGGTTGCCAAGCTGCTGGGTAACCAGGCAACCTTCAGCCCCGTGGTGACTGTGGAGCCACGACGACGCAAGTTCCACCGGCCCATCGGCCTGTGCATCCCCCTACCCCCCTCCTGGAGAGAGAGCCCCCGGGACTCTGGGGAGGGGGACACCACCAGCCTGCGCCTTCTCTGCAGTGTCATCGGTACGCCAACACTGTCTGTCACACTTTAGCAAGCCTGACTGAGGCCTTATGGTGGACTAATGGCACAGTGAAACTGCATTACTTAAGGAATAGTTTAATGGTGCCCCTTAATAGTGCCATGTGGCACAGATGGTAGAGCATGGCGCTTGCAACAGCAGGGTTGTGGGTTCGATTCCCACGGGGAACCAGTATGGAAAAAAGTATGAAAATGTGTAAACTCACTACTGTAAGTTGCTCTGGATAGAAGCGTCTGCTAAATCACGTAAATGTACAATTTAGGGTAAACTATGAGTTAGACTGCATGATTCAAGGTCTCTCATCTGTAGGATGGGAAAATTCTGCACAATCCACATTTATGTAGGTCTGCAAGCCAGAGAAGAAGTAATGTCATTACTATACTGAGCAACTGTTAAGTATCTTAATTACGATGGGCGAAAAAGTGATTTGGTGAAGTAAAATCACCTCGCATGAATGAATGAATTGTATTTCCGTGTCAAATCTCCAGTTGGCAACCCATCGCTTACGGGATTAATTGACACATAAACATTACAATGATTCACAGTGATAATTCAGTCAGTGATACTTATTCCGGTGTTCTGCGCAGTGCACACCTCATAAAGAATGAAAAATAAATCTAGACATAATAGTAGATAAGGTTATCCAAGCAATAATAATAACCCTAGAGCAGTAAAAATAAAAACATTCAGATAAATAAATACAGAAAAATGAAACAGAAAGCGTTTATCCTGGTCTGACATAAAGAGAAGATGAGACAGGCCTACACACAATCTATATACATACAGTTGAAGTCAGAAGTTTACATACACCTTAGCCAAATACATTTAAATTCAGTTTTTCACAATTCCTGACATTTAATCCTAGTAAAAATTCCATGCCTTAGGTCAGTTAGGATCACCACTTTATTTTAAGAATGTGAAATGTCAGAATAATAGTGGAGAGAATGATTTATTTCAGCTTTTCTTTCATCACATTCCCCGTGGGTCAGAAATTTACATACACTGAATTAGTATTTGGTAGCATTGCCTTTAAATTGTTTAACTTGGGTCAAACGTTTCGGGTAGCCTTCCACAAGCTTCCCACAATAAGTTGGGTGAATTATGGCCCATTCCTCCTGACAGAGCTGGTGTAACTGAGTCAGGTTTGTAGGCCTCCTTGCTTGCACACGCTTTTTCAGTTCTGCCCACAAATCTTCTATAGGATTGAGGTCAGGGCTTTGTGATGGCCACTCCAATACCTTGACTTTGTTGTCCTTAAGCCATTTTGCCACAACTTTAGAAGTATACTTGGGGTCATTGTCCATTTGGAGACCCATTTGCGACCAAGCTTTAACTTCCTGACTGATGTCTTGAGATGTTGCTTCAATATATGCACATAATTTTCCTGCCTCATGATGCCATCTATTTTGTGAAGTGCACCAGTCCCTCCTGCAGCAAAGCACCCCCACAACATAATGCTGCCACCCCCGTGCTTCACGGTTGGGATGGTGTTCTTCAGCTTGCAAGCATAACCCTTTTCCCTCCAAGCATAACGATGGTCATTATGGCCAAACAGTTCTATTTTTGTTTCATCAGACCAGAGGACATTTCTCCAAAAAGTACGATCTTTGTCCCCATGTGCAGTTGCAAACCGTAGTCTGGCTTTTTTATGGTGGTTTTGGAGCAATGGCTTCTTCCTTACTGAGCGGCCTTTCAGGATATGTCGATATAGGACTCATTTTACTGTGGATATAGATACTGTTGTACCTGTTTCCTCCAGCATCTTCTCAAGGTCCTTTGCTGTTGTTCTGGGATTGATTTGCACCTTTCGCAGCAAAGTACATTCATCTCTAGGGTACAGAATGCGTCTCCTTCCTGAGCAGTATGACGGCTGCGTCGTCCCATGGTGTTAATACTTGCGTACTATTGTTTGTACAGATGAACGTGGTACCTTCAGGCATTTGGAAATTGCTCCCAAGGATGAACCAGACTTGTGGAGGTCTACAAAAAAAATTGAGGTCTTGGCTGATTTCTTTTGATTTTCCCATGATGTCAAGCAAAGAGGCACTGAGTTTGAAGGTAGGCCCTGAAATACATCCACAGGTACACCTCTAATTGACTCAAATGTTGTCAATTAGCCTATCAGATGCTTCTAAAGCCATGACATAATTTTCTGGAATTTTCCAAGCTGTTTAAAGGCACAGTCAACTTAGTGTAGTAAATGTCACTAAAAGTGAAATTCTGTCTGTAAACAATTGTTGGAAAAATTACTTGTGTCATGCACAAAGTAGATGCCCTAACCGACTTGCCAGAACTATAGTTTGTTAACAAGAAATTTGTGGAGCGGTTGAAAAACGAGTTTTAATGACTCCAACCTAAGTATGTAAACTTCCGACTTCAACTGTACGGGCACTTTGCTATTTGTCTAGAAATAAATATTTGTATAATTTAATTATAGGTAATCTTATCTTTCATTCCAGGCTTGATCTGAAAGGACAAAAAAACATTTCAGTTTCTCCTCATCGCTCAGCAACATAATGCCAGGGTGTATCTGGTGGGCTTTCTGGAATAATGAAAAGTGTATAATCGTGGTACAAAAGGGCAATAGAGGATAAAATGAGTCAGAGCAGGCAGAACTGTAGCGGAGAGGAAAACAGCGTCAGGCAAGGATAACAGGATCTGAATAGTAACAAACGGCTAGAAACGTAGACTGACTGAGCAGAGATTACAATCTGGCAGCATGGAAGTGGCAGGGCTGAGTATTTGTAGAGGTCTTGATTATGGAACAGGTTGCAGCTGGTGGGGATCTGCTCTGACTCCAGCACACCTGTCTCCGCCCACACAATCACACACACAGAGACAGGGAGAGGTAGAGAGTACTGGGGGAGTGGTGGCAGGTCAAGGAAACACAGGATGAGAGGTAGAGGGCATTACAGGAGCAGATGTGACACTTGTGAACAAACCTAAAAAATGACGTACTGCTCTATTATGGATATGTTGATTTTTGAGATACAGTACCTCTTAGGTACACTACCTCTTAGAACTCCACACTCCTGCTGAATGAGGTTTAGGATGTCAACTTGTGTGTCTAATTTACATGATTGCATGTTTAATATACCTTTTTCTCAACCCAATCTCCAATTTAAACGCCAACCTATTGCGTAACTGCAGTAATAGAATTACACCAGGGCTTGACGTTTTAATTACACCAGGTGTTGCCGTATTTTAGCTGTCAGTCAAACTCCTCAAAAGTTAAACTAAACCTTAAGTTTAGGGATTAATTCCGAATGGTGAAGGTTAGCGTTAGGGATAGGGTTAAACTCAAGTTATGTCATTAATTCCGAATGGTTAAGGCTAAGGTTAAGGTTTGGAAAAGGCTTTAAAAAAAGAAATAGTGTCTAGCACTGGGATTAAACACGCAACCTTTGTAGCCGGAGTCTGCCATTTAAATGCCCGTCCTCCATCCTCCATCCCTGTCCACAATGCCCTAGCAAGCCGCAAGCCTACTAGCAGGTAATAGGCGCTCATGTTGCCCCTAGTGGAATGTATAGCGTTCACATTTCGCCACCTCCAAACGTAATCTGGTACGTAATCTGTTTTTGTGTAACTGATGTCTCTTCCTTCTCTCCAGGTGGCACAGCCCCAGCTCAGTGGGAGGACATCACTGGTACCACCAAGCTCATATATAGCAAAGACTGTGCCAACTTCACAACCAATGTGTCAGCACGGTAAGTATAGTGTAGCAACTCACTCACTAGCATTCATGTTAATTAGACAAATAAATCCACATCCTGATGAGATCAGTAAGTTAAGAGTTGCCATAAGTCCTACACAATGGTGTCTCTTCTCAGGTTCTGGCTGGCTGACTGTCCTAGGACAGCCGAGGCTGTGTCTTTCTCCAACCTCCTGTATCGAGAGCTCTCAGCTGTGCCCTACATGGCCAAGTTTGTGGTGTTTGCCAAGATGAACGAGGTCCGTGAGGGTCGCCTGCGCTGCTACTGCATGACTGATGACAAGATGGACAAAACCCTGGAGCAACACGAGAACTTCAGTGAGGTGGCCCGCAGTCGTGACATCGAGGTCAGTACAGGGAGTCATAATGATGGTTATCATGATTATGTCATTGTTTATTAGCTTCAGCTATAGAGGCACTGTAAAGTGAGTGGAGTGAGTGGATCAGTCTGTGTATAACCCTCTCAGGTGATGGAGGGAATGCCGCTGCACCTGGAGTGTTCTGGGAACCTGGTCCCAGTGAGGAAGGCTACCCAGCAGCCTCGCTGTTTCAGCTTCCAGGCCTTCAAAGACAACAGACTCCCCGTCTCAGTCAAGGTGCTTAACCCTCCATCTCTGTGTCTTCATCCCTCTCTCCATTATTCCCTCCCTCTCTGGGACTTCATCCTTCTCTCCATTACTCCCTCCATCTCTGTGTCTTCATCCCTCTCTCCATTACTCCCTCCCTCTCTGGAACTTCATCCCTTTCTCCATTACTCCCTCCCTCTCTGGGACTTCATCCCTCTCTCCATTACTCCCTCCCTCTCTGGAACTTCATCCTTCTCTCCATTACTCCCTCCATCTCTGTGTCTTCATCCCTCTCTCCATTATTCCCTCCCTCTCTGGGACTTCATCCTTCTCTCCATTACTCCCTCCATCTCTGTGTCTTCATCCCTCTCTCCATTACTCCCTCCCTCTCTGGAACTTCATCCCTTTCTCCATTACTCCCTCCCTCTCTGGGACTTCATCCCTCTCTCCATTACTCCCTCCCTCTCTGGAACTTCATCCCTTTCTCCATTACTCCCTCCCTCTCTGGGACTTCATCCCTCTCTCCATTACTCCCTCCCTCTCTGGAACTTCATCCCTCTCTCCATTACTCCCTCCCTCTCTGTGTCTTCATCCCTCTCTCCCTTACTCCCTCCCTCTCTGAGTCTGCATCCCTCTCTCCATTACTCCCTCCTTCTCTGTGTCTTCATCCCTCTCTCCCTTACTCCCTCCCTCTCTGAGTCTGCATCCCTCTCTCCATTACTCCCTCCTTCTCTGTGTCTTCATCCCTCTCTCCCTTACTCCCTCCCTCTCTGAGTCTGCATCCCTCTCTCCATTACTCCCTCCTTCTCTGGGTCTTTATCCCTCTCTCCATTACTCCCTCCTTCTCTGGGTCTTTATCCCTCTCTCCATTACTCCCTCCCTCTCTGGGTCTTCATCCCTCACTCTATTACTCCCTCCCTCTCTGGGTCTTCATCCCTCACTCTATTACTCCCTCCCTCTCTGGGTCTTCATCCCTCACTCTATTACTCCCTCCCTCTCTGGGTCTTCATCCCTCACTCTATTACTCCCTCCCTCTCTGGGTCTTCATCCCTCACTCTATTACTCCCTCCCTCTCTGGGTCTTCATCCCTCTCTCCATTACTCCCTCCCTCTCTGGAACTTCATCCCTCACTCCATTACTCCCTCCCTCTCTGGGTCTTCATCCCTCACTCCATTACTCCCTCCCTCTCTGGGTCTTCATCCCTCACTCTATTACTCCCTCTGGGTCTCCCTCTCACTCTGAAAATGTATCTTGTCTGTTTCTCTCGGTTCTCCTCTCCAAGGTGAGAGACAGTAGCAAGGATCACTCTGGATTCCTGTCCTTCCTACGCAAGTCTACGAAGTACGAAGACAGCCAACATGTGCTGTGCAACCTCAACATTACCATGCCCCCGTGTATCAAGGTAGGCCTCAACAAATAGTTCAAGTTTTTGGGGTGCTTTGAAAAGCACTGTACTTTTATTTTAGAATACACACATGCATATTTCATGTTGTGAACTTGTGAGATCTGAGACAAATCTGCTGTGCTGATTTATTCCAGAGGCTTTTGCTTGTATTTGATTGGTAGGCTGCTGGTAGTGAAGACCGGAGGCGAACTCTGACCCCATTAGCCCTGCGAGAGAGATACAGCGCCATGAATGAGCCTGCCATGGGTAAAGGTGCCTGCCATCCCATCCCATCCCTATGATACTCCATACAGACTGCCATTGTCTTCCGACAGGTGGCATCATTCCTACACAACGCTTGACCCTCAATCAGTACAGACGAGTTAGTCAAGCTACCTGACATAAGACAATGACATACCCCACACCAACACGTTCACATTCCATGTGCCCCTTCATGCAGTAATAATCACAACGGTGCATTAACTTCTCATGTTAAAGTATCAGTTGTGGTCTGGTTTCTGCAGCATCAATGAGTGCCATGGAAAGGACAGAGTTGAAGATGGCTTTGATAGCTGAACAGTTGGGACTGAGCTGGGCTGGTGAGTGAGTGGAATGAGCGTCTGTGTCTCGTGCCTGTGTTGTATCAGTGTTTAATGGCTTGGGGCTGCTTTTCCCTTCCCCCCTGCCTCTGTCTCTCAATGGTCTGTACCTCCTCCACCTTTGTCTCTCCAGAGCTGGCGAGGGAGCTACAGTTCAGTGTAGATGACATTAATAAGATCCGTGTGGAGAATCCTAACTCCCTATTGGAGCAGAGTTCTGCCCTGCTCAACCTATGGGCCACCCGTGAGGGCAAGAGAGCCAAGAGTAAGTACCTGAGATCCCATATATAGGTCAGTGGATCCCTCCTGTGCATCCTCTTGTCCTAAATTCATCATCTCCATTCTCCACTCACCCACCGTACAGTCTTGCACTGGCTCCTGGATTTGCACGTGAGACTTCTCCAGTCTATGCAGTATCTTATATTAACATTGTGCTAACTCTTTAGTTTTCTGGGACAGACCTGGGTCTGTCAGAGTACTGGTAAACAATTTCCTTATTCTCCTCATAATATCTTCAATTTTCTTGTCTGTTATTTAACTGTCCATTTCCCATTTTCCTGCCTCTCGTCTCTGTTTTCTCTCTCTCTATCCTTCTCTCCTCCGCCTTTCTCTGTCTCCCTTTGTCTCTTGTGGCTCCTATGTGCAGTGGATAGTTTGTATACAGCTCTGAAGAGCATTGACCGGATGGACATAGTGAACATGTTGGAGGGCCAGGGGCCACAGCCTGCAGGGAGGCAGGCCCGGGAGTCAAGCAGACGCAGACACAACGAGAGTGACCACGTCTCCCCCAGCCTGAGCAATGGTAAGGCTTCTCCCCTCCCCATGCAGCCTTCTCCCACACCCAACCCCCATATCCTACCAGTTCTTCTCTCTCCTCTTCCTCTCTGCTGCCACCATCACCTTCCTGCCTCAATCCTCAGTCAAGGGCTGTTCTATGCTACTGCCATAAACTTGAGATTTCTACATATGTATAACGCAGCAACCTGGACCAGGGCTCAAGACACTCTGACAACAACTGCCTCTGTGGTGGCACTCTAAAGCCTGACTCAGATACATTCCCTTGTTTCTGGTTGAATACAATGAATCAATGACCTACAGTGCCTTTAATCAGAATCACAACCTTGTCTAGTAGTACCAGCTACATTTTAGGACTTTAGGATCTCTCCCACTGAAATGGCCCTTGAAACATTTTTCTGGGGGGAGAAACTATTACTGGTATATGGATATAAGAAATATGAACGGAGCCTGCCAATAATAGTATAGATTAAAATAGAGATACTTATTTGATATATTTTAAGATTGATACTTCAAGAAACATTTGTTTTAATTTGTGTTTGATAAGGTTATTAGCAATAGAAGAGTTGATGATTTAAAAATAAAGAGATAAAATTACCCAAATGCTTAGTGTTAGTTGGTGTGTATGGTGTGTTGGGTGAGACTCAGATTCTGTTCATGCCAAATGTACATGTTGTTGGATCTTTATTCAGTGCATAAGTTATTACACTGCCTCACTACTGTGTCATATCTGTGTATGTGACAGATTTATGTTATTACATCCTATAAAGTATGATATTGGTTATGAGTGGATTATGTTAATCTTCATCCAACATGATTTAAACCCCAATCTGCCTACATAGGCCAGATAAAGTGCAGGATGTCTTCTGTCTGTAAAAAACTCCTACATCCAGTCTGAAGCTTTTCTTTCAAGCATACTGTAGTTGGCTTTCCTTCCAGTGGTCACTTCTCAAATGTTGACTCCTTTTCCTCATGGTTTATTATTTTACACGAGCATGATATACATCAGATTGACTCCAATTTCATCCCTGGACCAGTATGAGGAAAAACAAACGCACTGGACTGACCATCACTGGAGTGCTGTGGCCTCTCTTCTGGCTCTGCTCTGTGCCCCAGTGTCTCGTGTCATCACTGCAGGTGCCAGTGCCAGGTCCCTTCAGTGAAAACTGGAGCAATGACTGGTGATGTAACTCATGTATAGATATGACCATGAGGGACAAAGGGACAAACAGGAGATGCTCAGTCAGATCACAGCTGCAGTGAATCTGATATCTGACACCTGTCCAGTCTGCCTCCCAAAGCTCTTTCCTTTGATGCTGTCTGTCTGGCTGTGTAACAAGATGGTCACACTCTCACGGGACAATACCAACCTGACCTCCAGATATGGTATTGTGTGTTTATTACAACAATGATTTTCAAGAGGTCTATGATTTATATGAGTTCATATAAATCATGATGACATGATGATATGACTGATGTTATGAACAGTTTTGTTCCTGACAAAGAGAGATGTAGATAGATAACACAGTATGTGATATCAGGGGATGGTACAGAATGAGGATTCACTCTCTGGCTCACTGTCAGTCTGGAAGATGATTACTCCCTTGGTGACTATTACAAGAGTTCCCTAATTAACCTTCACAATGATAGGAATTGAGATATCAATAGATTCTGAAGTAGGAATCTAACCTGGAGACTGCAACTAAATCCCACATTATACTCTTAACCCAGGCAGACTATCTATATGAAACAGGTTTGTTTTTTTATACTTTAGACATTGTGTAAAACATGTATTTTTACTGTACCTTCCAGTCTACCTGTCCCTGTCTTTTCCTTTTTTTTGTCACATTGGGGTCTTAGTGATTTTGCCATTCAATTCCCTTTCTTAGCTCTAGTGTTTTGAGTGGTTTGAGTCTGAGACACATAATTTGTGATTCAATAAAAGCGATGTGATCAGTTTAGTAATACCAGAGAGGTTTGGGAGGCTCCTGTAAGGGTAACACATTACTTTCTCTCTGCATGGCTGCGTCGTATGAGTCTCTTCAGACAGGGGGTCGTTCCGTTCGATGTACTGTTTGTTCCTCTGGGATCCCCCTACTTGTTCCCTTTGACTATCTGTCCCCTCTCTCTTTGTGTTTCTCCGGACATGTCATCTGCAGCCCAGCCGCCCTACTCTTCCTCCTTCTCACTCCTCCTCTCCGACCTCTGAACTCATGCCCTCCGACCTCATGTTGACCTCTGGCCCTCACCTTTATTTTGACGACCAGTTGTGCATCATTTTTTATAACTCTTTATTTTTGTACTCTTGAAAATTCCACTTTTTAACCGTCTGCTCTGTGACCAATCCCTCTCACACACTGTGTGCTCAGCACCCGCGGAAGGGGGAGGTGTCCCTCGCTCTGTCACACTCTCTGTCCATCTCTCCCTCTTTCTTCCTTGTCTCCTGTCTCTGTCTGTCTCTCTTTTGCTCTGGGCCTATCTTTTTTCTGTCTTCCTCTATCTGTCCTCTTCCCTCCTATGTTCCCTATCTGTGTTTTCCTCCCTGCCCTGCCCTGCATGAGGCCCACTCTCGTCTCCCACCTCCGATATGCTTGCATGGAAGCATTGTAATGACGTTGCAGTGGCCTGTGGCCTGTGGGAGACTTAGTCTGGGAGCTGTGCATGCCTCTGCGCCTTGTAGCTGCTTTACTAACAGACTGATATTGCATGGTATGCATGCTGGGCACAGGTGGCACCTTAATTGGGGAGAACGGGCACGTGGTAATGGTTGGAGCAGAATTGGTGGAATGGTTTCAAATACAGCAAACACATGGTTTCCAGGTGTTTGATGTCATTCCATTTGCTCCGTTCCGGCCATTATTATGAGCCGTTCTCCCCTCAGCAGCCTCCTGTGATGCTGGGGAATGACCCGACTGTTTAGTCTGCCTGTTTAGATCCTCTATAATATTGTATTCCTTGTGGGTGGTAAAAAAAAGAACCTGAACCCTTTTTTAACCATGTATTGTGACTGCTCTGTTCATGTATGAGTGTTGTGAAGTGTTGTTGGTCTGTTGTCTGTATGTATGTGTGGGATTGTCATGTGTCTTTGAGTCACTCCAGAATTAGGGGATGTAGTATTTATGCCCCTTCTCTGTCACACACCTCATATTTGCAGGGAGTGTGTTCATGTGACCCTTCCATTGAATCTCTCTGATCTATGCGCGTTGGTGTGTGTGTGTGTTTCTGTGTGTGTGTGTTTCTGTGTGTGTTTCTGTGTGTGTGTGTGTGTGTGTGTGTGTGTGTGTATATATATATGTCTGTGTTTTTATGTGTTTTGTCCAGTGTGTTGTCTTTGTGTATTTCAGTGTGTGCCTTTTTCCTGTCTGTGTGTGACTGTATGTGTTTCACTCTGTATGTGTTTCACTCTGTATGTGTTTCACTCTGTTTGTGAGCTTCAGCCAGTTTTCTATGTTTACAGTGTGTTGTCTTTTCACCAGGAGGGTCAGGCCACCATGTTCATTCCTTCTCACTAACACACTCCCCTAATCCCCCATCCCCTCCTCCCTCTCTCTGTCACCGTCCAACTGACCATGGGAGTGACACCACCCCCAGACACAAACATAGAGAGAGAGAAGGACTGGCAACCAGACTGGATGGCAACCAGACTGGATGGCAACGAGACTGGATGGCAGGCTCACTCACCAACACACAGATTTTAGATTCTCTTTTAGAGGGTCAGAGACACAGACAATCTAAAACCATGTACAGTAGAAACATATTGATCACCAGGAGACAGTATTGTCAGCTACCGTAAGTGTTCAGATTATTCAAGTGCACATTGTTATGATATGAGGGGAAGGTTAGTGGTAGGGCATAGACAAACACACTACCAGGATATACTTCCAAACTCCATCCCCAGGTGGCAGCACCAACCAGGTCAAAGTCTGTTCTGCCAGGAAGCTGTGATATTTCCTCATGTGCGAGCGATCAAGATAATTGTCAATCCTGGAGAGAGGAGGCCAGAAGCCTCTCAGGCGGACTTTGTTTCTTTGTGTTAGTTAACCTCTTTAGTTGACATGCCTTTTATAGTTTGGTTTTTGTACATGTTTATTTTGTCACCATGAACATATGAATAATCTGCTTGGACTGGCTGACCAAGAGGTCATGACAGAGCTGGCCCTGGACTAGCTATAGATTGTAACACCAGGTAATGTCATTTAACCCGAAGAAATTGGTATCCATTATACTGGTAGTTACAGGTTTGCCCATAAAAAATATCACCGGGGATTTTTAAACTAACCTGGTATTGGCGATGCTGCCGTCATTCTCAATTTGTGGAAACAGTCTCATAAAATGTCTGTGTCCAGCTGCAGGGGGTCGTTTGAATTTAGAAAATGCTCCGTTATTAAAATAAATGTTTTGCTCCATGAAGTAATCCAAAATGTGTACACGACCATCTCGTCTATTTCAAGTCTCCTCTCATTGATTGAGATAAGTGGGTGTCCACCACAATGTGCTGCATGTCATGATGACAGACACCTGTCTCGATCAATGAGAGAAGACTTGAAATAGATTAGATGGCAGCGTACACATTGTTGGATTACTTCATGGAGCAAAACTTTTACTTCTTATAATTAAAGATCATTTTCTAAATTCAAACAGACTCCTTGCAACTGGACACAGACATTTTAGGAGACTCCTGTTTCAACAAATCGAGAACGAAGATAGTATCGCCAATACCAGGCTAGTTGAAAAATCGCTGACAACGTTTTGTATAGGCAAACCTGTAACTCCCAGTATAACGGATACCAACAATTTGTTGTTAGATCACATTATCTGTAGTTACAATCTGTAGTCCTGGACCGAAGGTAAGGTGGCTGTCTCCCTGGGCACATGTACATACAATCGTCCTCATACACTGATTTCTCACATAGATGCACATCTTAAATCAGGTTACAGACCAGTTAACTAAGACTAAGACCCCTAAACTTAGCAAGTGCAACAATATTAGCAGGCTAGTTATTGGTTCCATAACAACATACACAACCTCAAAAGATGGTATTACAAACATACAGTATACTGTGATATTTATATGGCATGAATCATCCTCACCCCACTGGCTATAGAGTAATGTATATAGGAAAGTTTATCAGCTGGAAGTCTTAAAGGTTGTGGAAATGTTAAGAGAATTCTATAGTACAGGGGTTATGTATATCTTATTGAAGGATGCTTGGTATGTGAATAACTGATATAGAGAAATGTGTTGAACTTGTGACCCACATGTAAACAGCCGACCCCGGTCGTATGGGAGGTCTTCAGAGAGGTTCTGCTGTCTTGTAACTCAGAGAGATGAGAGGTCCAGGTCAGCTGGTGTCCCTTATACCTACTGCACATTCAACGTAACTCACCGCCAACAATGAATCATGTTGCACCTCTCTCTCACGCATGCATACACACAAACACACACGCATAGTGTTCTTATGCTTGCACACACACACACAAATACACACACACACACTACTGCCTCCTCCACTCCCTCCTCACAGCTCTTGTCTTCTCCACCTCGTCCTAAATCTAGTCTCTTCTCTCGGTTAATGCCAGTATGTAATCAATTCCATTTCTACCACTGGTCAGTCAGAATTAAATGGCGCAATTTGTCTTTATATACTTATCCATTCATCACTGGGTTTATTTGTCTCATTCAAAATATCTTTATGTTCCTCATGGTCATCTCAGTTGCAGAGAAGTACAGTAGCTACTGTTGCACAATAGTATTTATTTGTAGATTTGTATCTATAGCCATCCTTAGTTAGTTGCACTGAAAGTACAACTTTTCCTCAACTGCAGTACCGCTGTATCTGTCGAGGCCTGATGGTTGTTCAACTAATCAAAACGTTTCTTTGGTCTTCCTGACCTTGAATTTGACATTTAATTTACTTGGCTCTTTCTCTCAGGTCATTTCTCATACAGTAGATATTTAGTTCACTCCCACTGAAATGTGAGCTAGCGTGAGAGTTGAAAGAGAGCAGACAGAAAGCAGCTTTGGCACCGTTCTCTTGTTCAGAGGCTGTCCACGAAAGAGAACGTACCATGCTTAATGCACCACACCACTGCATGTTCAAAACTTAAACAACTCTTCATGATACCAGACAAGAAATGTCTATTCTCAACTAGAGGTGTTGTTGGAGTGACTTGAGTCAAAGGTTCATCAGACATCATGCGTAGCAAATTCTCAACATTAGATTCCCTGTTGATATAAAATGGGGTTTGGGGCAGCTATGCTTGCTGTGAGCTATAATAAATGAAACTGTATATAAACATGTATGTGTGGTGTGAGTGTGTGTATGTGTGTAGTGTGTACCTGTATGTGGTTGTGTTTTTTTATTTTCTAAGGTTTGTACTATATTGTCTGTTGTGGTGGGTGGATAGGTGAGAGTGTGTGTTTGTGCGTTTGTTGAAGAACAAGATTGCTTGCAAGCATGCTGTTCAGCCTGACTAGAATATTTAACTTGCCTGGTTTGTATGGGTGCGTGTGTGGGACAGTTAGTGTGTGTGTGTGTGTGTGGGTAAGCCTTTGTGTGTATGGATGTGTGTATGGCATGTGTATGTGTGTATAAGTGTGTGTCCCAGGTGGACAGGTGTGTGTCCCAGCCCCAGGTTGGTTCGGGGCAGAGGCAGTAACTCCTGTCCCTCTACCTGCAGGTGGCAGACAGCGGAGCAGCACCAGTCACCAGCGGGCCTCTCTCTCTTGGTCTGTCTCTCTGCCTGGCCCTGGCTCTGGCCCTGGCTCTGGCTGTGTGTCTGCTGCTGCCTCCACTGCTGCTCTCACTGTCAGTGCTGGCTGATCTGGCTTGTTAACCCCCCCAGAAGCCCCCCTTGCTCCCTTGCCCCCATCTCCTTGCACCTCTTCTTGAGATCCCACTGTCTGGCCCCTTCCTCTCCCCCTCTCCCTCCGTGCCCCCTGGGCTCCCCCTCTGCCACCTCCCCTGGCTGCCCTGCTCCTGGGCAGGGGCACATCCCCCCCTGGCGTCCCTCCCGGTGTTGGTGGGGCGAGGTGGGGGTGAGGTAAGGCGGGGGGCCCGTGTCAGTGTGCCTCTCTCTGTGTCGCTCCAGGTTACGGGCTGATGCAGGAGGAGCTGCTCTCCCCTCCCTCCATGCAGTACAGCCTGCCCTCCCCGCTGGGCAACGAGCCCTACTGGCAGGAAGTCTCCAGTCTGGAGTGTGCTCCAATGGCCACCACTGAGGAGGACACGCTCATGGAGATATCCGATGTGCAGGTGTGGCCCTCTGGCAACAGCCCCTCCCTAGTGGCCGTGGAGGACTCCTCGCTGGAGTGCAGCAATGCCGATGACTCGGAGGGGCTGCTGGGGCTGCCGTATGGGAGCCTGGGCCGGCCGGGCAGTGGGGCCAGCGGTGGGGGCGGGGGGCTGAGTGGATCTATGGAGCTGGTGGAGGACAACTCAGAGATGGGGGCTGTTGAATCATTCAGCACCGCCACACATGCCACCCCTGCCTCGTTCAGCACCGCCACACCTGCCACCCCTGCCTCGTTCAGCACCGCCACCCCTGCCACACCTTCTTCGTTCGGAGGCACCATCGCCGCCGCGGTCAACAACATTAATGGGCTGGACAAAGGTCAAGTGTCAAATGTCGTGAGGTCGGAGGCAGCAGCGGTCGGAGGCAACATGACGGGTGGAGATGGAGCTGGAGGAGGAGGAGGAGGAGGAGGAGGGACAGGCTCAGAGGAAGGGCTTTCTCTTGTTGCAGGACAACAGCAGCGGGTGTACGCCCGGCTGAGCGAGTCGCCCGGTCTGAGCCGCGTGGCAGATCGTAATGGAGACAGGTGAGTGTGTCCTCAGACCTCAGTCAGTCAGTCTGCAGCTCAGCTGGACACAGCACTGGCCAGACAGGGGGTGATCCAGAGTACAGACATTCACGTCTGAGACAACTGACTGAGCCTCAGGACAGGTCAATGTTGCTGTGTTTCCTAACCTAATAGTACAATATTTAGTTCTGGTAAAAGAGTGTTCTATGAAGGAATATTAGTCAGCTTATGTTTGACACACATTTGATACACATTGGCCTTTTTCTCCTCCTTTGACCCTTTGTCTCTTCTACTCTCACTTCTCCTTTCTCTCCTCCTCTCACTTGTCCTCTCTCTCCACCTCTCTTCATCTCTCTCCTCCTATTCTCACTCATCCTCTGCCTCCTTAGGTCCAGTGGTGGCAGTGGTGGTAGTGGAGGCAGCGGTGGAGGCTCTTTCCTGTCCTACCTGCAGGAGCAGTCGGGTCCAGGCTGGCAACCTGTCACGGACCACACTCAGGCCTGGGTGGGCTCGCAGACAGCCAAACCCAGGCAGGCCATGGACTCTATGATGTCATCAGTACGCGCCACCATGGACGTGGACCCCAGCCAGTCCCGCGTGTCCCAGGAGGCCTTGCTTCAGCCAGTGCGGGACATGGGGCACACGGAGATCCTGCGTGGGCACTTCAGGGGCACCCAGCCATTTGAGAAGGGCCTGGGGTTCCCTCACAGGGTGCCAGAGCTGCGGACCTGGGACGAAGTACGCCTGAGGGGGCAGGTGAGTGGGAAACCCATGCTATTATCTTAGCTATCACATGTTATATGACACTTAAATGAAGTACAATAACTCTGGCCCAAGTATGCATAGGTAAGTTTTGACATATCCTTGAGATGGTAAGTAAACATTGATTAAAGGCAGCTATAATACATTAGGTATAGACAGGACTGTAAATGATCCAGCTCATCATGTAAAAACTGTGTTAATGCTGTAGGAGTTGTCTGATCAGAGTCCAAAACCAGTGGCAGTAGGCTATGACTGAATTCCATTATTTATGGTACTGTAATCCCACACCCATATAAACACACACACACAGAAGGCCCAAGAAGGGCAGGAACAGCCTGTCAAGCCAAATATAGCAGCCCCTGTCACTGGATCCCCAATCCCACCCCATCACACGTGTCATCTACTGTAGTATACTGGCACTGCATCAGACCAATCAGAGCACTCTAAAGGACATGCCAACTTTACCACGCTGTGAGAGGCCAAAGAGGGACTTTTGCTGTTTGAGTCTCTGTGGGCTATCCCTGGTAGGTGATTATATTGTGACTGCCAGTGTGTTGGTACAGTTACCACAGATAACATTGTTTCCCATGGAGAACCAGTGGCAGGAAATGGTCTTGCTGTAGGCTATCTGCATCTTACTGTACTGTGTAAGTGAAATTGATCCCAAACCATGACAGAATAATAACGTATGTATGTGTGGTGGAATATATACCTACATGCCATGAGAAGTAATAATGTAAGTTGTGTGTACCAGAGGGAGAATAGTTTGAGTTCCTGAGGGAGGCCTGAAGGTCGGGGTGCAAGTGTCTCAGTGTTCTTCCCCCTCAGCCACTCAGCCTCTCAGACTTACAGAGCAGAGCAGAGCACCTCTCTAGAACAGCCAGAAGTATTTAAAGACTACGGATCATATGGCTGGGAGAGAGCAGAGGGGTGAAGGGTGAGAGGGTTTGGTTTTGAAAGCACAGACGAGGGGAGAGAGAGAGGGTGAACGAAAGAGAGGGAGAGGAAATAGGAGCCTCCCAAGGTTGCAGCCGCCTGGATCTGATGGCATGGGTCAGCCATTCCTACTGACCAGCTGACAGACTGAGAGAGCAAGGGAGAAGGAGCCAGAGAAAGAGGGAACAGGGTCTGGTGGAGTAGAGCTGAAGAAGGGACACAAACAGAGGGAGAGATAGAAGGAGACGACGCCAGCCCTGTTGAAAGAAGTGAAGGCCCGAGGGTGCAGCTGTTGCTCCAGACTGACCTAGAGAAGTGTCGGTGGAGAGTCGACGAGAGCCTGCACAGGCCTGTGTGTGTTAGTGTGTGTTGTGGGTGTGTGAGAGTGGGTGTGTAGTGTGCTCCACTGGATCGCTTGGTTGGACACACTCTGCCCAGAGGTAGAAGCTTGGAGGGGCAGTGATGTGGGCCATGGTAACTGAGCTGCTCTTCAGCTTTGTGCTGCTGGCCTTCCTGGTGATAAGCTGTCAGAATGTGATCCATATAGCCAGCGGCTCCCTGCGCTCTGTGCTCTCCTACGTGCATGCTGCGCTGGACCGCGAGCTGGGTGAGGCTGAGGGCGTGGCCGACGAGGAGGAGAACGTCACCACCCGTGTGGTCCGCCGCAGGGTCATCCTCCAGGTACCCCACAGAGGGGTGGGGGTGGGGAAGGAAAGGATGAGAGAATTGACTAGCAATGGAAAATCATCAAAAGAAAGCGTGGTGGAAACAAACGGTGTGGTTGTGTGGTTGTGTGGTTGTGTGTGTGTGTGTGTGTGTGTGTGTGTGTTTGTGTGTGTGTGTGTGAGTGTGTGTGTGTGAAGCTCCGAGGTAATTGTGAAGCTCCGAGGTAATTGTGAAGCTCCGAGGTAATTGTGAAGCTCCGAGGTTATTGTAAAGCTCAGAGGTAATTGTAAAGCTCAGAGGTAATTGTAAAGCTCAGAGGTAATTGTAAAGCTCAGAGGTAATTGTAAAGCTCAGAGGTAATTGTAAAGCTCAGTGGTAATTTAAGGTTTGGCTGCGACAGAGGGAAATGTTGGTCAGGGGCGAGTGGAGAGACATACCTCTCTCTGTTTGTTTACCACATTAACTTCTGACAATGCAATTTCTCCGCTGTAATGGGTTCAATGAGCAAAGATTGTGTTAATAAAACAGTCATTAATTTATATTGTAGAATTGAATTATACAGGATACATGATAGGAGTAGTTTGCACAACTTTTGTTTTTCAGTATTTTCAAGGAACATCTCTCTGGATAGTATTGTTCATATAGTAGTAACAGAGGGAGGTAAGAAGAAAACTAGGGATGTTCAAACAAACCATAGGCCTACAGTTGAGACCCACTTATACAGGCCTTATACGTGCTGTTGTGGCTGTGAATGGTTTTAACCTGTGTGGTCTAACTGTTAGTGTTTAAACCTATGAGCTCAGCTCAGTCTCTAAACTCACTGTAATAAGGACTAGGGCTGTATTTTTTTCCATGACAAAAATGAAAGCTCGAAGCAGACCAAACTCTTTGGTCCATTAAAAACCTGCTGTATGTAAAATATTGTGTGCTAAAGCTTGGAAAATAATGAAATGTGACTCTGGATCACATCATAATGATGTTTGTTTCCAACATTAGGACTGTTTTCCTGAAGAAGTTACATCTACTTCGTGATTTGTTCCCTTGTCACAATACTGACGAGTATCGTGATACTGGCATCGTCCCGGCCCTAATAAGGAGTGTAGTCCTCTACCACCCCCATTATCATATTCTCCTCCTCCTCTAAACCTCTAATAACTGTTCATTCCTGCCTCTATGGATTGTGGGGGAGAGGGCAGCTTTTCCCATAACCATATAGTTAGCTGTCTAGCTCTGTCTAGCTAGTTAAACTGTGGGACCTTAAGATTATAAATAGCTGTGCTGGCGCCTCCCATGTTATTAGGGAGTAATAGCTGTATTATCATGAAGCTCATCCACTGTGATTGTATTAGTGCTAACACCACAGCAGTGCCATTAGTGATCCCCTGATCTTTACTGTATATCTCTCTGTTGTTGCTCTCTCTGTCTCGGGGGGTTGGGGTTGGTGACAACGGCTAAATGATGAGACTCTCTCTCTCTGGGGGGCTATTTTAAAGTGCTCTAGATTCCAGGAAACGTTTCTTTCTGTTTGACTCGTGCTTTTCTCTCTGAGTCAGACTCCTTACTGTATAAGTGTGTGCTGTTGATTCATTTGCCATGAATCTATGAGCAGGTGTGTGATGTGGTACGATATACCATGTGTACTACAGTATGACAGTATTGTTTTGTGATGTTCAGTACATGTTGTCTGTCCTGTAGGGTGATGAGGCCAAGGATCTCCCAGGGGAACAAGTGAGCGAGGAGCAGTTCACAGACGAGCACGGAAACATTGTCACCAAGAAGGTCAGATATGTATTCCAGCATGCCTCTCTCTACTCTACAGCCCTGCGCTGTGACCCATCTACCAATCCCCCCTGTTACTATTCACGTTCAACTCACTACACTCATCCTCATAGAAATGATTATCACATTGATAATCAAGACCCATCACATTCATCAGCATGCCTTGACTCATTCCCATGTCATGATTGTGTAATCTCGGCATGGGAAAATGGCGTGTCACAGTCATGTGTAGTTACTGTATGAAAGGTTGTGGGTTACAGCTATAATGAGGATGATACATATAACCAGGACAGTGTTTTCTAATGAACATTAGTGAGAGGTACACAGAGAACTCAATATAGTGAGTTTACGTGTAGGTTCAACCTCATTCAATCTTTCCTTCCTTCCCCGCATTTCTCTCATTCTACCTCTCTCTTTACCCGTCTTTCCCACCACCCTCGATCCTCCTGCTCTCTATCCCTCCCCTGGTGTGTGTGTGGTGTAGATTGTGCGGAAAGTGGTGCGCAGGGGGAAGGGCTCGGGTGATGAGGGGTGTCAGGAGCGGTCAGTGGGCGTGGAGGGCTCTCTGCAGGATGAGCTGGAGGCTGAAGCGGAGCAGTTCATGAACTACGCCGTCCTGAGCAGCAAGGTGGGCCACTGACCTGCATCAGCCAGGCCACACTCACCTGGGCTACTGTACTGTTGAGACTCTAAACTAACTCAGTCATCTGACATAGGAAGAGCATTGATTCACAAAGTGGACTCAAACTAAAGGGACTCATGTATACTGCCTTGAATGTATATAGGGACTCAATGTAGCAATCAACCACTACAGAAGATGACTAGGGTGTAGCTGGGAACTAGGAACTCTTTACTGAGCTGGGATATATAGATTCCTCTGCTAGTCTAAACTAGAGCATCGTGGGCTAAACCTGCATGGCCTGTGGTGTGTGAATGAGGTATGTGTGTTTGTAATTTAGATCAACCTGTGTTAACATTCCCCAACCCCCTTAGCTACAAACAAACGGAAGAAAAAAAGATTACTTGTGTGAGTGTTGCCCTTTTGGCTTCCCCTTGCTATAGTGTACTATCCTATTGGCTTTTACATTTTAGTCATTTAGCAGACGCTCTTATCCAGAGCGACTTACAGTAGTGAATGCATACATTTCATACAATTTCATACATTTTTTTTTTTCTGTGCTGGCCCCCCGTGGGAATCGAACCCACAACCCTGGTGTTGCAAACACCATGCTCTACCAACTGAGCTACAGGGAAGGCTACTGTGATTGTACTATCCTCTTGGCTTCCCCTTGCTATAGTGTACTATCCTATTGGCTTCCCCTTGCTGTAGTGTACTATCCTATTGGCTTCCCCTTGCTATAGTGTACTAGCCTCTTAGCTTCCCCTTGCTGTAGTGTACTATCCTTTTGGCTTCCCCTTGCTGTAGTGTACTATCCTCTTAGCTTCCCCTTGCTGTAGTGTACTAGCCTCTTAGCTTCCCCTTGCTGTAGTGTACTAGCCTCTTAGCTTCCCCTTGCTGTAGTGTACTAGCCTCTTAGCTTCCCCTTGCTGTAGTGTACTATCCTTTTGGCTTCCCCTTGCTGTAGTGTACTATCCTTTTGGCTTCCCCTTGCTGTAGTGTACTATCCTTTTTGCTTCCCCTTGCTGTAGTGTACTAGCCTCTTAGCTTCCCCTTGCTGTAGTGTACTATCCTTTTGGCTTCCCCTTGCTGTAGTGTACTATCCTTTTGGCTTCCCCTTGCTGTAGTGTACTATCCTATTGGCTTCCCCTTGCTGTAGTGTACTATCCTTTTGGCTTCCCCTTGCTGTAGTGTACTATCCTTTTGGCTTCCCCTTGCTGTAGTGTACTATCCTTTTGGCTTCCCCTTGCTGTAGTGTACTATCCTCTTAGCTTCCCCTTGCTGTAGTGTACTAGCCTCTTAGCTTCCCCTTGCTGTAGTGTACTATCCTTTTGGCTTCCCCTTGCTGTAGTGTACTATCCTTTTGGCTTCCCCTTGCTTTAGTGTACTATCCTATTGGCTTCCCCTTGCTTTAGTGTACTATCCTATTGGCTTCCCCTTGCTGTAGTGTACTATCCTCTTAGCTTCCCCTTGCTGTAGTGTACTAGCCTCTTAGCTTCCCCTTGCTGTAGTGTACTATCCTCTTAGCTTCCCCTTGCTGTAGTGTACTATCCTATTGGCTTCCCCTTGCTGTAGTGTACTAGCCTCTTAGCTTCCCCTTGCTGTAGTGTACTATCCTTTTGGCTTCCCCTTGCTGTAGTGTACTATCCTTTTGGCTTCCCCTTGCTTTAGTGTACTATCCTATTGGCTTCCCCTTGCTTTAGTGTACTATCCTCTTGGCTTCCCCTTGCTGTAGTGTACTATCCTTTTGGCTTCCCCTTGCTGTAGTGTACTATCCTTTTGGCTTCCCCTTGCTGTAGTGTACTAGCCTCTTAGCTTCCCCTTGCTGTAGTGTACTATCCTTTTGGCTTCCCCTTGCTGTAGTGTACTATCCTTTTGGCTTCCCCTTGCTGTAGTGTACTATCCTATTGGCTTCCCCTTGCTATAGTGTACTATCCTCTTAGCTTCCCCTTGCTGTAGTGTACTATCCTTTTGGCTTCCCCTTGCTGTAGTGTACTATCCTTTTGGCTTCCCCTTGCTGTAGTGTACTATCCTATTGGCTTCCCCTTGCTATAGTGTACTATCCTCTTAGCTTCCCCTTGCTGTAGTGTACTATCCTTTTGGCTTCCCCTTGCTGTAGTGTACTATCCTTTTGGCTTCCCCTTGCTGTAGTGTACTAACCTTTTGGCTTCCCCTTGCTGTAGTGTACTATCCTATTGGCTTCCCCTTGCTATAGTGTACTATCCTCTTAGCTTCCCCTTGCTGTAGTGTACTATCCTTTTGGCTTCCCCTTGCTGTAGTGTACTATCCTTTTGGCTTCCCCTTGCTGTAGTGTACTAACCTTTTGGCTTCCCCTTGCTGTAGTGTACTATCCTATTGGCTTCCCCTTGCTGTAGTGTACTATCCTTTTGGCTTCCCCTTGCTGTAGTGTACTATCCTTTTGGCTTCCCCTTGCTGTAGTGTACTATCCTTTTGGCTTCCCCTTGCTGTAGTGTACTAGCCTCTTAGCTTCCCCTTGCTGTAGTGTACTATCCTTTTGGCTTCCCCTTGCTGTAGTGTACTATCCTTTTGGCTTCCCCTTGCTGTAGTGTACTATCCTATTGGCTTCCCCTTGCTATAGTGTACTATCCTCTTAGCTTCCCCTTGCTGTAGTGTACTATCCTTTTGGCTTCCCCTTGCTGTAGTGTACTATCCTTTTGGCTTCCCCTTGCTTTAGTGTACTATCCTTTTGGCTTCCCCTTGCTTTAGTGTACTATCCTTTTGGTTTCCCCTTGCTGTAGTGTACTATCCTTTTGGCCTTCCCTTGCTGTAGTGTACTATCCTTTTGGCTTCCCCTTGCTGTAGTGTACTATCCTCTTAGCTTCCCCTTGCTGTAGTGTACTAGCCTCTTAGCTTCCCCTTGCTGTAGTGTACTATCCTTTTGGCTTCCCCTTGCTGTAGTGTACTATCCTTTTGGCTTCCCCTTGCTGTAGTGTACTATCCTATTGGCTTCCCCTTGCTATAGTGTACTATCCTCTTAGCTTCCCCTTGCTGTAGTGTACTATCCTTTTGGCTTCCCCTTGCTGTAGTGTACTATCCTTTTGGCTTCCCCTTGCTGTAGTGTACTATCCTTTTGGCTTCCCCTTGCTTTAGTTTACTATCCTTTTGCTTTCCCCTTGCTGTAGTGTACTATCCTTTTGGCTTCCCCTTGCTGTAGTGTACTATCCTATTGGCTTCCCCTTGCTGTAGTGTACTATCCTCTTGGCTTCCCCTTGCTGTAGTGTACTATCCTTTTGGCTTCCCCTTGCTGTAGTGTACTATCCTTTTGGCTTCCCCTTGCTGTAGTGTACTATCCTTTTGGCTTCCCCTTGCTGTAGTGTACTATCCTTTTGGCTTCCCCTTGCTGTAGTGTACTATCCTTTTGGCTTCCCCTTGCTGTAGTGTACTATCCTATTGGCTTCCCCTTGCTATAGTGTACTATCCTCTTAGCTTCCCCTTGCTGTAGTGTACTATCCTTTTGGCTTCCCCTTGCTGTAGTGTACTATCTTTTTGGCTTCCCCTTGCTGTAGTGTACTATCCTTTTGGCTTCCCCTTGCTGTAGTGTACTATCCTTTTGGCTTCCCCTTGCTGTAGTGTACTATCCTCTTGGCTTCCCCTTGCTGTAGTGTACTATCCTCTTAGCTTCCCCTTGCTGTAGTGTACTAGCCTCTTAGCTTCCCCTTGCTGTAGTGTACTATCCTTTTGGCTTCCCCTTGCTGTAGTGTACTATCCTATTGGCTTCCCCTTGCTATAGTGTACTATCCTCTTAGCTTCCCCTTGCTGTAGTGTACTATCCTTTTGGCTTCCCCTTGCTGTAGTGTACTATCCTTTTGGCTTCCCCTTGCTGTAGTGTACTATCATTTTGGCTTCCCCTTGCTTTAGTGTACTATCCTTTTGGTTTCCCCTTGCTGTAGTGTACTATCCTTTTGGCTTCCCCTTGCTGTAGTGTACTATCCTTTTGGCTTCCCCTTGCTTTAGTGTACTATCCTTTTGGTTTCCCCTTGCTGTAGTGTACTATCCTTTTGGCTTCCCCTTGCTGTAGTGTACTATCCTTTTGGCTTCCCCTTGCTGTAGTGTACTATCCTCTTAGCTTCCCCTTGCTGTAGTGTACTAGCCTCTTAGCTTCCCCTTGCTGTAGTGTACTATCCTTTTGGCTTCCCCTTGCTGTACTGTACTATCCTTTTGGCTTCCCCTTGCTGTAGTGTACTATCCTATTGGCTTCCCCTTACTATAGTGTACTATCCTCTTAGCTTCCCCTTGCTGTAGTGTACTATCCTTTTGGCTTCCCCTTGCTGTAGTGTACTATCCTTTTGGCTTCCCCTTGCTGTAGTGTACTATCCTTTTGGCTTCCCCTTGCTTTAGTGTACTATCCTTTTGGTTTCCCCTTGCTGTAGTGTACTATCCTTTTGGCTTCCCCTTGCTGTAGTGTACTATCCTATTGGCTTCCCCTTGCTATAGTGTACTATCCTCTTAGCTTCCCCTTGCTGTAGTGTACTATCCTTTTGGCTTCCCCTTGCTTTAGTGTACTATCCTTTTGGTTTCCCCTTGCTGTAGTGTACTATCCTTTTGGCTTCCCCTTGCTGTAGTGTACTATCCTTTTGGCTTCCCCTTGCTTTAGTGTACTATCCATCCACCTTGCAAGTCTCACTCATCCGTGCTTCATTTCCCCATCATGTCCTGACCTGCATGTAGGACCAACCAAATAATCCACAACTGCATTTTGCTCTGATAGCTTGCACTGTCTCTCTGCGTTGGCTGAAACAACAAACTAATACTTCCAGGTTTCGTAACAGCAGTCATGGATATCTGCTTTGTGTCTCCAGTCAGTACATAGATACATGTCTCTTTCTCTCCAGTTGCTGTGCTAATGTAATGAGGTCCATTCTTTCCACTTCAGTAACCCACATAGACAATCAGTCAATCTGTCTTCTCTACCTCCATCCATTCAAAGTCTCTGGTCCATTAACTGACTGTGTGCTGTATCACTCCAACCTGCAGTACTCTCTATTCCATGTCAATGTTTCTGATGCTTCTCCCTTTTCTCTTTTCCTGTCTGTCTTTCCCAACCCCCACCCCAACTCTCTTGGCTTGGCTGTCTTTCCATCATTGAATTCTCTCCATTCCTCTCCTTTTGTTGTCTTCCCCTCATCTCTCTCTTCGCTCCTTACCTCAATATTCACTTTTAACCTCTTCTCCTCTCCATCGTCTCTTCATACCTCTTCACCACGTCCTGTTTCACTTCTCACACACTGTTCCACTATTCCCTCTATCTCTCCCTATGTCCTGATTTCCTCCTCTATCTTTCCCTCCTCTATCTCTCCCTATCTCCTGATTCCCTCCTCTATCTCTCCCTATGTCCTGATTCCCTCCTCTATCTCTCCCTATTTCCTGATTTCCTCTTCTATCTCCTGATTCCCTCCTCTATCTCTCCCTATCCTGATTTCCTCTTCTATCTCTCCCTATCTCCTAATTCCCTCCTCTATCTTTCCCTCCTCTATCTCCTGATTCCCTCTCGCTCCTCTCCATCTTTTTGTTCTCCCACTAATTCCCCCTAACTTTTACTTCCACCTTTCCATCCTACTCTCATCCTCTTTTCCATCTGTCTCTGTCCCTCCTCTTCCCATCTTCCTCTGCTCCGCTTCTCCACCCCTTCTCTGGCCCTCTCCTATCCTCCTCCTCCGCCCCTGGCTCTCTCCCTTCACCCTCTCCCACCAACCCCCCTCCCCCCTGATGTAGCCGGATATTGTGGATGTGAAGAAGGGTGCTCAGATAGTGAAATGTGCCAGTCTGCGGAGAGTAAAGCAGTGAGGCATGCAGACAGTGGCAGAGTGAAGCGTCCCCGCAGGTACAGGACCGACTGACCCAATGAGACACCTCTCACCTGGGTTAGGGCTCCTCGATTTAATCCTGCTTCTCTGTCTGGATTAAATAGACCTGATAATGTTGTTACAGTAATTCAGTATTACTTTTAGTACTGCAGTGCAGAGTGACATTTGATGTGGATTAGCTTTGAACTAATACAGGATCATTTGCATTCGATGCCACTACTGTGCATTATTATATTGCAGTATGACTGTGGGGTGGTATTCATTTAGTAGATTCACATTTAATGTTGACTATAGATTTGTGCTGGCAACAGAGGTACATGTCCCAACTCAGCCTTTCCTGCCTTTGTCTCTTAATTGCCCATCTCCCCCTGTCTACAGTACTTCCAAATATTCTATCAGAAAGTAACATTCATCAGATACATCAGTACATATAGAACTTTATAAGATATTATATTAGTGTGTAGAGTTTTGTTGTAGATGAGTATCGGTGTGTCATATACAGTTGGATCATGGATGTACAGCACATTTGTTGTCCTAATGTCTTTCTCCCTATGTTTATGTTTATGACAACTATTCCAAAACATGCATCCTGTTTGCAACAAGGCACTAAAATAATACTGCTAAAAATGTGGCAAAGCAATTCACTTTTTGCCCTCAACACAAAGTGTTATGTTTGCGGCAAATCCAGAGCAGCACATTACCAAGTACCACTCTCCATATTTCCAAGTATAGCGGTAGCTGCATCATGTTATGGGTATGCTTGTGATCGCTAAGGACTGGGGAGGTTTTCAGGATAAAAAATAAATGGAATGTCGCTAAACACAGGCACAAACCTGGAGGAAAACTTGGTTTAGTCTACTTTCCACCAGACACTGGGAGATGAATGAATCTTTCAGCAAGACAATAACCTAAAACACAAGGCCAAATCTACAATGGAGTTGCTTACCAAGAAGACAGTGTATGTTCCTGAGTGGTCAAGTTACAGTTTTGAATTAAAATTGTCTTGAAAATCTATGACAAGATTTAAATGGTTGTCTAGCAATGATCAACAACCAATTTGACGGAGCTTGAAGAATTTTGAAATGAATAATGGGCAAATATTGTATAATCCATGTGTGCAAATCTCTTAGAGACTTACCCAGAAAGACTCACAGCTGTAATCACTGCCAAAAGTGACTCTAACAATGTATTGACTCAGGTGTGTGAATACATATGTAAATTAGATATTTCTGTATTTCATTTTCAATACATTTGCACAAAATTTGTTTTCACTTTGTCATTATTGGGTATTAGGTGAGAAAAAATGTATTGAATCCATTTTGAATTCAAAATGTAGAATAAGTCAAGGGGTATGAATACTGCTGAAGGCATTGTATATATGACTCTGGTGTCTGGAGTCCCCTATTTCCAAGCTTGAAAGGAAGGTTGGGGTAAATTGCCTCTTTGTCCAAGGACATTTGTTAGACAAGCTCTGACCTAGCTACTGTTAGAAATCCTAATATGTGAATGCTTCCATACGAGGTTACTGCTTGGCTAATGGAAAACGCCGCCATAGATTTTAGCTAACCTGGTATTGCTGATACTCTGTTCTTGATTACAGAAAACAGTTATATTACAAATGTCCAGTTGCAGATGGTTCTACAAAGAGTAGAGAAAACTGCATACCGATATAACATAACTGTTTGGTCTGATTCTCCTCACACTGATGGGAAGCTTGTCCTTGTGCCATATGAACCTTTGTTTCTCTTTCCCTCCAGGAGTTGAACCCCACACCAAAACAACCCTACTTAGACACATGACCGGCAGCAGGAGACAGGGGGAAGAGTGCACATGAAGAGGAGTGTAATAATGGAGATAAAAGAAGAGATCTGAACGACAAAACACCAACTTCATAATAACGACAACCACAACGGCTACGCCGATGATCCGCACTCACCGGAGAAGGAAATGGATTTACTTGTAGTTTTCGTACTTTTTTTTTTTTTAAAGAAACAATCAAAAAAACATTAACTACTAGGCTAGAAGCATGATTTCATATAAAACAAAAACCAAACAGAGACAACAAAAAAACTAGCAACCAAAATGTGCTTCCTGTTATATGTATCAGCATGAATGACTGCTGGCGCATGGCCTGTCTTTAACTACAGTACTAGGGGTTATGGGAGGGGGGGGACCACTCCCATGTGGGATGGGAGGTCATGATGAGGTGTAGGGAAAGGTGAATACGTCATACATCCCTTTCCTGAAGAAAAAGGGCAGTGTTTGTTTGTGAAACTTCTGAAAGGGGAGTCTGTTAAATACTCTGAATTATCTCTAGGCAAAGGTTTGCTCCCCTCTCCCTGTCACACTAATCAAACTCTTCTAGCAAACAAACAAACATCACCACAGGCTAGTTTCAGCCTTATGTCCCACTGTCCCATTCCAGTAGCCTACACTTAGGATATTGGTGTTGTACATACTATATGCACTTAAATGATACGTGACTGAGTGTTATGTGTGTTTTATGTCACAAAAACCCTATGCGATGCTGATGATGATGCTGCTGTTTCAGATCTGCCCTGGTTTTCTTGTTTGGTAACTCTATGTGCATATTCTATATATCTTGATCTGTGTGGATATAAGAACAAACAAAACAACCTTTGTGTCATTCTGACTGTTTTATCTGTCAGTTTTTGTGTGTCTGGTTATTTGTTATTTTTTGATTTTCATGTGCTCCCTCCCTTTGCTCCCTTCATCTCACCTAGAGGGCATTATTGGCTTCAGAGACATTTCACAGTTTTTTGTGTTTTAGGGAGAGGAGTTTCTGTGTTGACTTGCATCCCCAACCCCATAACCAACCTCCCCCAGAGTGAATTGTGTGTTTCCAAGGTGAATGTTATTGGAGTAAATGCTGGTGCGATTATTAGGACTTTGAATAGACCTTTCCCCTACCCTACAGTATGTGTGCAGCTATAGTCCAGTTTGTCTGGTGGATCCTGTCACCACCATCTCCTGTATGCAGCCCACTTCAGGCATCTATACACCTCATCCTCCCTACACCTCTCCCTGCACTCCCCCAGTCCCTCTCAATGTCGATGTAGTAGTCCTGTCCTGTCCCTATCGATGTGGATGTAGCAGTCCTGTCCTGTCCCTCTCAATGTGGATGTAGTAGTCCTGTCCTGTCCCTCTCAATGTGGATGTAGCAGTTCTGTCCTGTCCCTATCGATGTGGATGTAGCAGTCCTGTCCTGTCCCTATTGATGTGGATGTAGTAGTCCTGTCCTGTCCCTCTCGATGTGGATGTAGCAGTCCTGTCCTGTCCCTATCGATGTGGATGTAGTAGTCCTGTCCCTATCGATGTGGATGTAGCAGTCCTGTCCTGTCCCTATTGATGTGGATGTAGCAGTCCTGTCCTGTCCCTCTCGATGTGGATGTAGCAGTCCTGTCCTGTCCCTATCGATGTGGATGTAGTAGTCCTGTCCCTATCGATGTGGATGTAGCAGTCCTGTCCTGTCCCTATTGATGTGGATGTAGCAGTCCTGTCCTGTCCCTATTGATGTGGATGTAGCAGTCCTGTCCTGTCCCTATCGATGTAGATGTAGTAGTCCTGTCCTGTCCCTATCGATATGGATGTAGCAGTCCTGTCCTGTCCCTATCGATGTGGATGTAGCAGTCCTGTCCTGTCCCTATCGATATGGATGTAGCAGTCCTGTCCTGTCCCTCTCAATGTGGATGTAGCAGTCCTGTCCTGTCCCTCTCGATGTGGATGTAGCAGTCCTGTCCTGTCCCTATCGATGTGGATGTAGCAGTCCTGTCCTGTCCCTCTCAATGTGGATGTAGCAGTCCTGTCCTGTCCCTATCGATGTGGATGTAGCAGTCCTGTCCTGTCCCTATCGATGTGGATGTAGCAGTCCTGTCCTCTACCAGCAGGGGTCAGGGTTTACTAATAATTAATGTAGCATCTCCCCTCTGTTGTGTCTGTCACACAGAGACAGTGTTTCTGTCTGATATCACAGGATATATCCAAGAAAGAGTTTACAGATCATCTCAGCACCTACCCGTCATTCGATAAGGGTAAATAAGTAACTTGACCACCATAGGCAATAATGTAGCTTTGGTTAAGCTGGTTACAGGTGAGAGTCAGCCAGAGAGAGGAACGTAGCTACTGACATTTGTAAGTGCTGGGATTGTAAGTGTTGTTTGTTTTGTTGGCAACTCTCAGAAGTGTAGCGAAGACAGCCAGCCACCAATCACTGTGATAAAAAACTGTAATATTGACCCCACAACTGTGAGCCCACACAAACCCACCCCAAACCTGTCTCCTGTCCTCTCACCCCTCCTCATGTCTGTACAACCCTACCCTGTTTCCCATCAGAAATGTATTGTTGGATGTTCGTTTAAAGGACAGCAATAACTTTGGTTGAAGGAGTAAGTGTGTGTGTGTGTGTGCACTATGATCCCCCTGATCCCTCACTACTTTGACCTTAGATGTACTGTCTGATCAGGAGCGATGCCAGAACCCGAGTAACCCACTTGCTATCCACTTGACCTGCATGGAACATAAAGAGTTTTGGTTGTGTAAAGTAGACCAAGGAGACAAGTTAGTGGACTGAGTAACTGGTTAGGGTTGTTTGAGAGTTCTCTTAATCCAAATGTTTTTCTCCCAGTCCCAACCGTGTTTGGTTTCTTGTGTGTGATTGTGTGTGTTTGTAGGTTGGGGGGGGGGGCGGCAAGGAATCTTCATACCAGCCATTCCCTGAGTTTTATGCAAGCTGTCAAATGTCTCATTTTCAAACTCATCAAGGGAATGTAGCAACACTGAAAAACAGCTAAAAGTGTCCACTCATTGTTGATTTAAGCCTTAATGACATTCATATTTTACTTTAAGGAAACATTTGAATGGTGAGTGTGTGAGTGCATGTGATGAGTCCTCTGATTGTAAGTACAATTGAGACTGACACAGTATAACAGCATTTAGTTTTGACAAATGACAGTGCAGGGTTGAGGGAGGTAAATCAGCATGGGTGTGAAGGTGATATGACACTACTGGTGGACATAACAGAGACTCTCCAGTCCCTAACCTAATTCATACAAAACATGGTCACAGTAATGTTACCTCAGTACATTATACCATCCTACATCATATTAGATGTATAGATCATCTTGGCATTGTACTGTAACTGATCTAATACATTACATTTCTCATATCAAAGGAAAATGTGTCACAAACACTCCAGTGAGTATATGAATCAACACTCTGCAATAATAATACCTATACATGTAAATGGATCTCCAGGTCCATGCTTTATCCGCCTCTGTAGCCACAGATAATGAATGTAAGGTGTTGCTCTGTAGATGTTAGTTGAGTAGGAAGGCTAGATGTCAGGCCGTTTGAGTCTATCTACGGAACTCAGGATCTGTTGTTGTTTATCAAAGAAACTGTATAAAACTGAACACTCTTATATATGCATACATATTCACAAGTCAATACCCATCCATGCATAATCAGAACATGAGAATGAGCAAGAGAAAGAGAACAGATCTTCAGCTCAGGATTTTGCTTTGAGAATCTATCCCTCCCTCTGCGGGGGGGTCGACGGGGTCGACAGGGAAAGCAGACTGGGCTATGTGGATCTATGGGGGAAGAGCGTTAGTTAGACAACTCTCTGAGAATACATGGTGGCTTCATTTGCTAGGTTTTTTTAGATGGCAAGCATTTGTCCTCAACACCGCCCACCCCCATTCCATCCCTGCTCCCTAAAACCAAAAAGAGATTGAGCCAGTTCTAAGGCTTCCTTCCACACAGTGACAGGTTGAGCGGAGGAATCAATGAGAGGGAGGAGTGGATAGGACTTTAGACTTATTCAAAGTTATAGTGAAAATATCATGAACTGAAGGACTATGGAGGTGACGACATAAACCAAGTTCATGCAAAAAATATTAACTGTTGCAAAAACTAGAGAACACATATACTCCTTTAGAATGTATTGAAGACATTATTAACGCAATAGCATATTACTCAAAACTTAGGAATGCAACTGCGCACATGCACAGCAAATGTTTTAATATAAATGAATATATATATAATATATGAAAATATATATTTACTTAGAATGCTATGCACCCTTGTCAACAGGATTATAGTAATGTTATGGATGTACTTTTGGCATCATAGCTACCAAGAGACTGTTGAGTTATGGGTAATGCCTGAAACCTGGGAAAAATAGGGGTCTTGTGGCTATTTTAACTTGTTTTGTTTGCTTTTTTTTATTGTTATGAAGAGGTCAAATACGGAAAACATATATAAATGTACAATCCTTTTAATCAAATGAAATCCGATGACATCTATAGATAATTTACCCTGTACACCAGCTCAAATCATTTACAAAATTAATAAAGAAATGAAATGTCCCTGTGTGTGTGTGAGTTTGTATGAGATTAGTAGGCCTATAGGCCTAGAGCTTGTTTTTTTTCAATGGCTGTAAAGTTTTCACAGTTGGGGTATTCTTTCACAGTAGGATATGGTAGAGAGCAGATCTGGCAGTGAGAAATTGGTTGTATTATTATGAAAGTTTTATTATGTCAGTTATAGCTTAGGATATTGAATAGGTCACGTGCATTGCATCCATCATCATATGACTATAATGTTTCTAGCATTTTCAAGAACACAGACACACTGATTAACAGTATCATATTATTACACTGAATTGATTGATGCCTAAATCAGTTTGGCTCACTCGCTTTTTTCCAATTTGGACATTTGTCGATATATTGTATCTAAGAAGCAACACCATCCAACAGTGGGGGGCGATATAATATCAATGAGTGAGTGCTGAGGGTGAGTTTGGAAGAACGTGTGCTAAAGTCCTTTAATAAAGAACCTCGCCTCTGCTATAGGATTGCGTGTAGGAATGTGTGACTAGTTAACATCATTTGTACTTATTATTTTATGAAAGTAGCTAGTTTGCAATTGAACCAAAGCAAAGAACTGAGAAAACCACAGTGTAATGTCCTGGATCATTACGTTGTTTAATTTGTAGATATTAGAAAACGGCCCTGTGTTTTGAAAATGTCTTCGGGCTGTCAGAAAAGCGCTACTAGCAAGTCCATTCCGACCAGATGGGTGACTATAAACGACGCGGCGCACATGCCCCACGACTACTCCACAACCCCCGGAGGAACTCCGTTCATCATAACTCCTGGAGGTAACAGTAGCTAGCCTTTATAGAACTCTAGACAAAGGACAAGGCTAGCAGTCAAATGTCTCTAGCAAAATGTTTGCGGTGCAGTATTGTACACTGACAAACGCTTTAACTTCAGCCTGCAACATGCTCATGTCTTCCCCAGTGACTTTGTTTTGTTTTTGATAGCGTGCCATTGTTTGCATCAGCTTGTTAACTAACAGCGTTAGTGTAACTTTTCGTACACCACCACGATCATCATCATGTACGAGCTGGTGTGACTTGATATCAGTAGGAATCTCGCTTCAATCGGCTGTCTCAGCTAATAATTGGTAGTAGTGGTAACTTCTAGACAACTACAACATGGCTATGAGAGATCGTCACTTGGCTTATTTAGCTACACAAATGTTAGCTAACTAGTTCGTTTGGTAGTAGTTACAGCTAATGCCTGTAGGTTACAGCAGGGTTTCCCAAACTCGGGCCCGGGGCCCCGCTTTGGTTTCTGCCCAAGATCTTGCAACACTAGGCAGATGATTCAAGCTTTGATTATTTGAACCCCTGGTTTATAGCATGTTAACAATAGATTGAGTTTTTTTAACCTTTATTTAACTAGGCATGTCAGTTAAGAACAAATTCTTATTTTCAATGACGGCCTAGGAACAGTGCCTTGTTCAGGGGCAGAACGACAGATTTTATACCTTGTCAGCTCAGGAATTCGATCTTGCAACCTTTTGGTTACTAGTCCAACGCTCTAACCACTAGGCTACATGCCGTCCCAGCAAATTACCAATGTGATTATGCAATGGAAATCACACGTTTTCCCATTTTTAATGAAGTTAAATGAAAACAGACAGGGCAGGGATATGGGTATGATTACCTATAATGATTACCTCTAATTAGACCTAATTGACAACATGGACTTGTCAGCTTTGTCCAAGATCAGAGTTTAGGTGTGCACTATATAGGTTCAATTCATATTCTGTTTTATAACAGGTGTCTGCAACATTTCATGCGTTCAAGGATTTGGGGCTTTTATTAGGATCCCCATTAGCTGTTGCAAAAGCCACAGCAATTCTTTATTGGGTCCACATATAACTTAACAATAATAGATAAGAACATAGATGTATACGTTTAAAAACAGATAATGTGCTGACCGAACACTACATACATAACTTATACATACCAGTTAACATTTACATACAAGTGTAATGAAGTCAGATAGGCGTTACTTTATTTGTTTTTTAAAACCATGTTTGGTGTTCACTTGGGCTGTCTGAGATGGAAGTTCCATGCAATCATGGCTCTAAAAAGTACTTTACCTGAAGTTGTTCTGGACCTGGGGGCTGTGAAAAGACCCCTAGTGGAGTAAGTTCATTTTTGGGAGAATTTTCAACATATTAATGTTTCTTATAAAAACAAGAAGCGATGCAGTCAGTCTCTCCTCAACTTATAGCCAAGAGAGGCTGGCATGCATAGTATTGCTATTAGCCCTCTGATTACAGTGACGAGCAAGACTGGATGCTCTGTTCTGGACCAGCTGCAGCTTTCTTAGGTCGTTCTTTGCAGCACCTGACCATATGACTGGGCAATAATAAAGATAAGATAGAACTAGAGCCTGCATCTCTTTATCACGGACAGACCTCTCTCCATCTTTACAACCATTGAGTTGTAATTGAACCATTATGCTTTGACCAAGACAGTTTACAGTCTAAGGTAACACCAAGTAGTTTAGTCTACTCATCTTGCTCAACGGCCACATTTATTTATTATCACATTAAGCTGAGGTCTGTCTAGAACTTAAGGAATGCTTTGCACCAAATACAATGGTTGTTGTTTGGGAGATGTTTAGGACTAGTCACCCATTCTAAAACTGAACAACTCTTTGTTTAGGGTTGCAATTATTTCATTATCTGTGTTTGCTGGTGTGTATAATGTTGAATCATTTGCAGACATGGACACAGGCTTTACTTAAGGCTAGGTATGTCGTTAGTAAAAACACAAAACAGTAGATGCCCAACATCAACTTTTGTCGGGCAAGAACAAATTCTTATTTACAATGACAACCCACTGTTCCCAGGAGGCTAACTGCTTTGTTCAGGGGTAGAACGACTGATTTTTCCCTTGTCAGCATGGGATTCGATCCAGCAACCTTTCGGTTACTGGCCCAACGCTCTAACCACTAGGCTTGCCTGCCGCCCCACTTGTTATATGCACATGCATGTGTGGTTACATCTGTGCAACAACTGACAGGAGTCCTTTCATATCTTGTGAAGCAGGAATAGCAAGCAGGTAGAGACTAGAGTGCATTGCAAAGTAAAAGTATCTGACATTTTAAGTAGTCCCAGAGAACATATTTGTTGCATGATTGCATGCCATTGTGAATTGAATTATGAATATGTAGGCTGTCATGTTTTTTTAAAGAATTTCCACACGGAAAAGTCTAAACAGAATCCTTGTGACAACTCTGTAACCCTATTGAAATTGACATTTTCAAACGGCTATGGTTTAGGGTAGGGACATTCCAAGGATCCAGGAAAGCACTAAATGTTTCCACACAAGGCCTTTCACTTCCTCCCTCTTCACTTGGTCACAGCTGAAGTGTTGGTGGCGGCGTTCAACAGTGATTCAGAGATTAACGCACTAGCAGGACCTGCCAGATCATGTTGCAGTTTATCTTTCAGCAGCAGCCGTTTTGCATGAACCCTCTGTCACTAGATGCTATTAACAAATGAGACCCTTATAGTTTCCTAGAACTTTCAAAGCATTTAGCATTTTAAATGCATTGAATGATATGTAAAATATGCAATAACAAGCAAGATATGATGGATAAAAATGTTCCTACTAATTTCCTGAATTATAGTGACATTTGTTTCTTGACAAGTGGTGATGTCATGGTGAGCTGGTTAACTCCCAGTGAGTGTCCCAAATGGCACCCTATTCCCTATAGTGATGAGGAAAAAAATAAATACAGTTACATATTGGGATATTATTTTTGACAATGTATCGTTTTGACAATACCGCAATATTATTTTTTGCACTAGTTGACTGTACCTGGACCAAAACCACAGTATTTTTCCTTCAAAGCTTGTTATCCAAAAAGGGAGCCAATTTGTTTTCAGGACTTTTATTTCAATGACTGATGAACACTTGTTTTCTCATGGCTGTCTCTTGTCCCTCTGCAGCAGACATGGTGAGCAATTTGTTTGGAACATCGAATCGCAATAAAATCACAGTATCGCATTACATATAGAATTGTGAGAATCGCATATATAAAATTATGAATTTGTTTTACTTTTATTTAGACGGATCACCATTGAGACCAGGGTCTCATTCTCAAGGGAGCCTTGTGAACATGAACGCACAATTCAATACAACAAGATGAATCAAAACAAACACAACTATCATATATTATCTCCCTCAAAATGGCTCTAAACTGTCCAATGGAGACCAGCGACTCAAATCCCCAGCTCAGTGGAGACCCATGGGTCCTCCAGAACCAGACAGTCCAGAGAGCGGGTCTGAAAGTTGCTGGATCTTCAATTAATACGTGAGCCGAGGTAGTGGGGGATTCTGAAGAACCGTTTTTAAATACAAAAAGTAGGCAATGCTGAGCCCTTCTGGTAGTCAGACTCCTAGCCAACAGAACTATACAAAATGCACTGATGTGTATGAAAATTGTCCCCAGTGATAAATCACAGTGCCGAGTGATAGACTGAGTCTAAAGGTTTTAAAACAGGGGCTGCCGCATGTATGTAGACTATATCACCATAATCAAGTACTGGAGAAGCGTTGCATGAACAATCTTCCTCCTACTTTCCAAAGTGAGGCAGGATTTATTACTAGAAAAGAAACCAATCTTATTTCTCTGCTTTTTTTTTTGTCTGTTTTTCAATGTGTGTTTTAAGAGCGCTTATTGTCAATCAAAATACCCAAGTATTTTGATTGGGGAACTTGCTCAATTTAGGCTCCCTTTAATTAATGTACAAATATGCAGGTCCTCGCGGTCAATATTACGAGACCGAGAGAACAAAAAACATTTGGTTTTATTAGCATTTAGCACTAGTTAAAGATCAGTAAGCAATTTTTGAATTGAGTCAACAAAGTTGAAGATCATGAATGGCCTGCTGTACTGAGGGCACAGGAGTAAATAACTGTATGATCAGTGTAGAGATGAATGTTACAGGTTTTAACAGACAAATATTATTTATATAAATAGCGAAGAGAACAGGGCCCAAAATCGACCCATGCGGCACACCTTTCGGAATATTGAAGAAAGTACATTTGATACCGTTAGATAGGCAACTTGCAATTGGTTCAAGAACTATTTCAGACAACCTTTGAACAAATAAGAAATGGTCAACTGTGTCAAACGCCTTTGACAAGTCAATAAATAAGGCAGCGCAATGACTTTTTTTTATGATCTAAACAACATAGCACATCTCAGATAATTGTAGCCACTGAAACAGTGCTATGTCCAAGTCTAAAACCAGATGGGTGCTCATTAAAAACAGAATGAGAAGTTAAAACCGTTCTAGGCTGAGAGTTGGCCAGGGACTTTGTCAAGGCAAGATGGCCTGGAAATTGGACGGTAGTTATCCAATTCAGAAGGATCTCCGCCTTTGTGTAGGGGGAAGACTTGTGCTGTTTTCCAGATCTTACGGATAACCCCAGAAACAATTGTCAAGTTAAAACTATAGGTTAATGATTCTGCAATAAGTGGGGCAGAAAGCTGCAGCAAAAGGGGATCAAGTGTGTGAGCCCCAGTGGATTATTTTACATCGCTCTTCAATAAGGCACTTAGTACATCAAATGGTTGAAATAAATTAGGAATCGGCACCTAAGTATTGTAATATCGTATCCTGAGGTCCCTTGCAATTCCCACCTCTAATTCCCTATAGAGTGCACAACTTTTGACCAGGGCCCATATATAGGGAATAGGATGCCATTTGGGACGCACAGAGCTCAGTTTCCTGCTGTAATATTAGTCCAAGGTTAACAGGAGGGGTAATGCACGGAGGGCTCCCACGGGTTACTCCTCTGCCTTTTTGCTGAGGTTTGTCCTTTTAGGCCACTCATCAGTGATGTGGGAAATTCTGGCACAGAACGCAGCTGGCCGATTATATGTAGGCTAGCTTGCCTTGAACCACCCTTTGGTGAGCAGATATCAATGACTGACTACCCTGTGGACAGAACAGCACAGAGGACAGTACAAACAGAACCATTTTGCACCATATATATTTTAAGAATTTATGCAATCCCTGCAATTTGATCCATTTGTTGGTGCCATTCGTTTTTTTGAGCCATAAACATGCATATCAAATCATTGGGGCAGTATGTTGATTTATGCACTTGGAGATTATTTTGTCATTAAAAGTACATACATGTATTATATTTATTATTATCATTATTTATGTAGGGCTTTCACTTCACACGTTCTCAGTGTTCCAAAATATCCAAACACTTGTTGTGAAAAGTATGAAAGAGTGTGTGAGGTTTCACTGCAGGGGGAGTTCAACCAAATAGGCCTGTGGAACAGGATGAGTGCTATGGAGGGTTGTGAGGTTTCACTGCAGGGGGAGTTCAACCAAATAGGCCTGTGGAACAGGATGAGTGCTATGGAGGGTTGTGAGGTTTCACTGCAGGGGGGGTTCAACCAAATAGGCCTGTGGAACAGGATGAGTGCTATGGAGGGTTGTGAGGTTTCACTGCAGGGGGAGTTCAACCAAATAGGCCTGTGGAACAGGATGAGTGCTATGGAGGGTTGTGAGGTTTCACTGCAGGGGGGGTTCAACCAAATAGGCCTGTGGAACAGGATGAGTGCTATGGAGGGATTGTGAGGTTTCACTGCAGGGGGAGTTCAACCAAATAGGCCTGTGGAACAGGATGAGTGCTATGGAGGGTTGTGAGGTTTCACTGCAGGGGGGGTTCAACCAAATAGGCCTGTGGAACAGGATGAGTGCTATGGAGGGATTGTGAGGTTTCACTGCAGGGGGAGTTCAACCAAATAGGCCTGTGGAACAGGATGAGTGCTATGGAGGGTTGTGAGGTTTCACTGCAGGGGGGGTTCAACCAAATAGGCCTGTGGAACAGGATGAGTGCTATGGAGGGATTGTGAGGTTTCACTGCAGGGGGGGTTCAACCAAATAGGCCTGTGGAACAGGATGAGTGCTATGGAGGGATTGTGAGGTTTCACTGCAGGGGGGTTCAACCAAATAGGCCTGTGGAACAGGATGAGTGCTATGGAGGGATTGTGAGGTTTCACTGCAGGGGGGTTCAACCAAATAGGCCTGTGGAACAGGATGAGTGCTATGGAGGGTTGTGAGGTTTCACTGCAGGGGGAGTTCAACCAAATAGGCCTGTGGAACAGGATGAGTGCTATGGAGGGTTGTGAGGTTTCACTGCAGGGGGGGTTCAACCAAATAGGCCTGTGGAACAGGATGAGTGCTATGGAGGGATTGTGAGGTTTCACTGCAGGGGGAGTTCAACCAAATAGGCCTGTGGAACAGGATGAGTGCTATGGAGGGTTGTGAGGTTTCACTGCAGGGGGAGTTCAACCAAATAGGCCTGTGGAACAGGATGAGTGCTATGGAGGGTTGTGAGGTTTCACTGCAGGGGGGGTTCAACCAAATAGGCCTGTGGAACAGGATGAGTGCTATGGAGGGATTGTGAGGTTTCACTGCAGGGGGGTTCAACCAAATAGGCCTGTGGAACAGGATGAGTGCTATGGAGGGTTGTGCTCCTGTTTGATCCGTAACATTTGCATCACTATTTATTGAACATTTCTACCCCTACCCTCCTCTTTCACCTAAGGTACAAGAATTATCTACGACCGGCAGTTCCTGCTGGAGTGCCGCACTTCCCCGCTGGCCAGGACTCCCCCGTACTCTCTCCCTGACATTCCAGGGGTCACTAGCCCACCCTCAAAACACATCATCAATGTAAAGGCCCTTAACGGAGAACCACTGAACAACAACATCGCGGCACCTGCTGACAAGAGCACTGGTAAGAATGTGATCCAGTCAGGCAGGAAAACGATTTACTCGTATCTCAGATATTACTGTGCCAACAAAACAAAAAAACATCCCCGAAAACAGTCATAGGAAATCAATTTGTTTTATGGAAAATATGTTATTTAATGAGACAAAATGTTCAGATTTACTGGAAGCTCAATGTTTGGATAATTTTCAGGTTTCAATATTTGCCCCTTATGTACCGTAAATTTCGGACTATAAGCCGCAACTTTTTTCCCACGCTTTGAACCTCGCGGCTTAAACAATGACGCGGCTAATATATGGATTTTACCCACTTTGAATTTTTGGGCGGCATGAAGCTTTCATTAGACCAATGAAATTGCCGAACGGGTTAAGGTCAAACAACCTTTTTGTTTACTGTTTAGATTAAATCGAGCGCTCTCAAACTTCCCATCATTCTGATTACGGTAGTCATTTTGTCACCCTCATCATGGCAAAGACACGGAGAAATGCATATGATGCAGCTTTCAAGTTGAAGGCGATTGATCTGGCTGTTGGAAAAGGAAATAGAGCTGCTGCACGGGAGCTTGGTCTTAATGAGTCGATGATAAGACGTTGGAAACAGCAGCGTGAGGAATTGACTCAGTGCAGAAAGACAACTAAAGCTTACTGCTATTTTTTTTTTTTTTTTTTTTACAAGCCGTGTTTCGTTAAAGCCTGTGTAAAGTTCATTTGTTTCAATGTACCGGTAAGCACCTGCGGCTTATAGACATGTGCGGCTTATTTATGTTCAAAATAATATATATATTTTTTAATTCAGTGGGTGCGGCTTATATTCAGGTGAGCTTAATAGTCCGGAAATTACGGTAAGTATTGTCTGTCAGACTCTTCAAATAGGGTCAGTAGGAAATAAATGAACACGTGTTTTTGTTTGTGAAGGGGATGATGCACAGTTTGAAATGGACATCTAACTGGTGGTGGAATGAGCATTCTAGAGGGATGTGAAACAACGTCACTTACTACCATGATGCTAAAGAAGAGGCCCAGCCAATCCCCTGTCCAGACTCGCTACAATATTGTCACCATGTGTTTACAGATGTGTCCATTAGTTGATGTGTTAACTTTCAATATCAGTGGTGTTGTTACTGTGAAAACTGCTCAAAGGTAGTCTGTTGCCTTTCTCTTGTGAACCCAGCAGCAACACTGAAAAAGACTGCCCCAGAGGAGTGGTGTGGAGGTAAAGATTCAATACAATTGTTTTCATTCTTTAAAATTATTTTGACACTCAAATCACCCTAATCATCAAATACTGCCTTCAAAAAACTTTACATTTTTACAGATAGTCATACAAAGGAATGTTTTTGTCACCTTTGTTTATGTTTTGAGACAAAATAAATACATTTTCACATAGTATGTAAGAAGAAGAAATAAAGCAAAGAAAACATATATTTCGTAGTAGACTTGTTTCCTATAAAGTAACCAGTGTGAATAGATTTGGTATGTGTATTCCAGAATCACAGGATAGCTTCTGTCAAACCCTCGGGCACTCTCGGTAATCTGGCAAGTGTCATTAGTCTCATGGTAAATGGGTTGCTGACTGCAATACATGTTCCCCATGGTATCTGACAGAAAAAATGAATGACCCACAAATGGTTATTCCACTGGTAATATAATGTAACAGTTAAATAAAAGACGATATCATTACTATGAGTTCTAAATTACAATTCCAGCTTTTCCTGAAACATTTCATTTTAAATGTACATGAAGCCATTAGATAATTTTTGAACTTGATGTCTCTGTTCACATCCATCAGAGGCTATCGGCACCGCGGCTACACATCCACTGGCACACTTCCATTCTTCTGTGACGCAAAGCGGTAAATGTCCTGTGTTTGTAGTGTTGCAGGAGTTACATCTGTGGAATTCTTCAGGAAGTTCCCTCCTGCAACTAATAACATTCCAGAACCAACAGCCTGGAAAGCAGTATTCCATACACACCACAATGTCCTTCCTCTCATCCAAAAGCCACACTGTCTGTATGCACACTGTCTGTATGCACACTGTCTGTATGCACACTGTCTGTATGCACACTGTCTGTATGCACACTGTCTGTATGCACACTGTCTGTATGCACACTGTCTGTATGCACGTGATAAGCAGTAGGCCTATATGGCTGATTTTAGACGGGCAGTGCATTTCTGATCTTCTTTTCACTAATTGGTCTTTTGACCAATCAAATCAGCTCTGAAACAGGTCTAATGTGAAAAGATCTGTGATTGGTCAAAAGACCAATTTAGTGGGAAAAAAATCTGAATTGGGCTGCCTGTCTAAATGCAGCCTATGATTCATATTGGCTGTAAATGGAAGGACTTGAACAACAAGACCTATGATTATTTTAAAAGTAGGTTCCAGTCTTTTTTTTAAACATCCATTATATGCTTTAGAGGTGATACATTCATGACCTTGTTATTTAGAGAATTCAGTTAAATGGGTGCTTACATATTCTGATAAATCCCAATATAAATTGGGACATTTAGCCTTTAACCGACTGTGATATTACCTGGCTGTGAAACTCTGTCAAACTAGTTATTTAGCAGTAAGTCGGGTATCGGGTCCAGTCAGAACAAAGCAAGAATGACACACCAGAGGGCCCTGCAGACATTTCCCAAATTGGAATCTAGCACTTCATTCTGCCTAGCCACTAGGCGTGTCAACCAGATGCCCTACTTGCCAAGCAGGAACCAAGGTCTGCTCCTCTGTCAGAATTCAATAATGCACAACATCCTATGCACTGTCAATCAATATTTTTTCTCTCTGTGGGAGTCTGTACCAATAAAAGTAAGGGTGCTATGCATAGGACATTGGGAAACAACATTTAGGATACATAAACAGTGTTGAATCAATATTAGCCCACTAGACTATCTGAACAATGGACTGACCACCAGGGTTCTGTGTGTGTGGTGGGGAACAGAAGGGGGTTGTTCATGAGGGTTCAGTGTGTGTGTGAAAATCGACACGTGCTAGAGAAGCTGTGACACCTGGCTCCTTGTCACTATCCTGAAACTGCAGCACTAACGGGAAACCCACTGGGCCAGTTCGCCATGCCGTGGTGTCTGAACAAACACTCAAGGGTCCAACCCCAGGCCCCATAAAGCCCACTGCCATAGGAGGACCCAATGACCATGACAGACTTTTGTCACCCCAACAGATCAGCCTGTTTAAATTGATCAGCATGGATTGTCATGGAGGCAACAGTGGTTATTAATCTGGGCTGAACACTGAGCTTTAGTTATTAGTTAATACGACTTTGATGATAGCTTTGAATTCAGATTTGACCTCTTGTCTGTGATCACACTTTTTTTTGTCTGTACTTGCATAAATTACATGAACAGCTTAGTTTTGGAATGCAACCTGCCTCTTAGTTGGTGCAGGGGTTAAAAATGTATGTGAGGGCAGTGTCTTTCCTTTTGCTAAGAGAGAGACTGAGGATAGGGGTAATTTCAGGGCAGGGGAGTGTGAAGATGTGGAACGACACTTTACCACTCCTCCTGGCCGTGCACACAGTAGCTTCACTAACGCCACTCTGCTCTTGTTAGGGGGTCTATATTCCCCCATTCCTGTCACTCTTGCTTCCTGGCACCCCCAAAAATAAACAGCTTTTTTCTTTCCACCATTCCCACCCCTGTCTTGACCCATTCCTAGTCATTGCTCTGTTCATTTCCTCCCTATACCTGTTGCTTTGAACACAATCAACTAGGAAATTGCTCGGCTGGGCCTTTTTACAAGGGGCACTGATGACTCCCCATAATCTGTGCAGTAATACTATAAAAAGATATGTGGATTTGAGGTGAGGATGGTAAAGCAGTTCACAAGTAACTGGTCTTAAAGCCATAAACACGCTTGTCTTGATCAGTTCATCATGAAGGTTTAAGAACATATTAGACGTGGTGGGGGCCATCCTATTCTCAAGTACACTGTAAAAAAAACAGTGTTGTATCTACATTTAATATTAGATGTAATGTCCTATGTTTTTGAGTTTAAAAAAAAATTGTTTGAAATTTACAAAGTAAATACACAGAATTAATATCCATAAAAATGTTGGATTTACTGATAATATGATTCAATATGAATTGATGTAACACAAATATTTAGTAAACCCAAAATAGAATTTCAAACATTTGAATGTTTTAACATTGTTTAGGTTTACCCCTTATTTTTCTTAGCACAAAACTACCTCGAGATTTCCGTTCGTTTCTTTAGGTTACCTTCAGATGAGTACTAGTGATACTTGTGGGGGTCATGGAGCAAAATGAAGAACATCTTGTTCGTGAGAGGCTCGCTACTGTTCAAAATAGTTTGTAGGCAAAACCGGTCAGACGTTTTCGTTACAAGACCGATTTTTGGGATGTCTCATGGTCTGACAAACACTGCTGTAGCTCGGCCAACTTCCACCGCAGATACGGAAGGCCGACAGGGGGATGTGGAGGGTTGATTTGAGATTTTTTTTTACCTTTATTTAACTAAGCAAGTCAGTTAAGAACAAATTCTTATTTTCAATGACAGCCTACACCAGCCAAACATGGACGACGCTTGGCCAATTGTGCGCCGCCCTATGGGACTCCTAATCACGGCCGGATGTGATACAGCCTGGAACCGCTGCAGCCCATGCAAAACATCTAAAGCTTAAACTGACGGATTTTGATGGGGATGTTTTTGTTAGTGACGCATGGATGCATCAATAGCGTATGAATCATGCTCCACAACAAGCTGCTTAAAGCTGCAATATCTCACTTTTTGATAAACCCGACCAAATTCACATAGAAATCTGAGTTATCGATCTGTCATTCGCATTGAAAGCAAGGATGAGAAGCAGTAGATCCATTCTGTGTGTACTATTTCTATGCCTCCTGTTCTTAAGTTTCATTTTTGTGTCTAACTTTCGGGTTTTGTACACCGGCTTCAAACAGCTGAAGATACATTATTTTTGGTTATTGAAAATATATTCAGTGGTTTAGATGGTACAATGATTCTCTACACCCCGAGTGCTTCTTTATCACAAAATTTGGCAAACTATTAGATTTTTAGCAACCAGAAAATGGCAGAGCGATTTCTGCATATTGCACCTTTTTAACACTAATATAGAAATGTAAATTTGATTCAAGTTGTATGCATGTTTAAAGAAAAAAGTTAAATAAATCAGTCAAAACATTTTGAATTACCCACAATCCTCTAAAAACGGAGCCAAGTGGCAAGTTGTTGCAAGAACTTAACATGATTAAATGGAGCTAAATATTACAATTGTCAATTAATTTAATGTTCCCAAACGGTATTTAAGTGATTTAACAAATCATTGAAAGGACTTGCATTCATTTTTATTAAATATAAGTGGTTATTTTTTTGGTCAATTTAAATTCACCCCAGAATATGGCCAATACAATGCTTAAATGTCCTAGATTTCTCACTTAAGTGGATTAAATCAATAAACGTCACACTTCAATGAACAGAATAAAATGCTTTAATATATATATATATATTTTCAATATACAAAAATATCTTTAATAAATGGGTGACTAAAAAAGTAGTCATAACAAGTAAGATACCATTTAGGCAGAATATTCCTTTATAAACTTCTTAAATACCAAAACCCTGCCGATATAAATACATACAGCCTAAGTGTGACCCAAAAGGTGAAGTCTTCTTGAAATATTCAAATAAATAACAGTACACCTTTATGATAAAGTAAATACATTGGCTCAATCTAAGGACACATCTAAGATACAATGTTGTTTCAGATGAGAACACCTGAGATGACTGTATAAGATATAGTAAGTATCAAAGAAATTGATCTTCCATGTTACAAACAGCCTGAAGTATAAATTGAATCAGATGGACACCTTCAATAAGAGTCATTTCATGACGCACAACATGCCATTCTAAGTGAAGCGTTTGAAATAAGTGGTATTTTTGGTTGCAGGGTGAGGTGACATGGCTGGGGTATCAGTGACAGCCACACTCCTCCACGATCATGTCCTCATGATGCCGTAACACCACGTCTTCGTCACCATAGTACAGCATGGACAGCGGGCTGAGGCGCGTAGGCACGCAGGAGGGACACCCCACACGATCCGGATGGTACAGTCTCAACAGGCTCTGTAAAAGAAAATAAGCATATTTTCCGGAAAGCTGCACTGAGTATAATGCATAAGAATTTAAATCAAATGGAAACGTGTAGGTATGTTTTTGTTTTCATGTCTGACCTTCATGTATGCGTGGTTGGTGGGACTGAAGGATTCATCCACCGGAATAGGGCACGCGCCCTCGCAACGGAACGCGTTGTAGCGCTTTGGATACACAATCCACTCGTTCCAGCCAATCTGGTCGAAATCTACCCACATGTCCACCTTCCGACACAGTGGGCGTTGGACGGCTTTAGCCAGTGACCCAGTAGCATTCGCTGCAATTCCGCCGGCCATCCGCACTCTCTCCATTCGGTTTCTCTTGTGGCGTCGCCCTTGAGCTTCACGGCTGACTTGGTCCAAAATTGCGTATTTGGAGTGCTCCACAGTACGGATGAGAGTGGGTGCGCTCTCGCCATCCCGAGGCAGGTTGTGCTTGGAGAAGACAACCATCATAACCCGTTTGGCTGTCGGATGGTGAACCTTCTTTCGCCTGTGTGTAAAATGCTTAATGTAGGGCATGTCGATCTCTCCATCTACCCCACTCCCGTGCTCTTCCTCCATCACATCTCCAACTCTTGCTTCTTGACTCTCCGTCACTGCGTCTCCCTGGTGCAACCAATATTTGAGCAGAGCTGTTACATTGAACACGTTCCATTGAGACCTGGTGTCACTGGGCGATGCGCCAAAGCTGCCCAAGAGAAGGCGCTCGTCGCGGCACAGTTCAGTGTCAGACTCGCAGTCCTGCTTTCGCGAGTGATAAATGTCCAATGTGACGCGCTTGGAGGCGGAGAAAGCTGGTAGTCTGACCCGAAGCTCTGACAGCTGGACATCGTCAGTCGCAGAGATGGAGGACATGTCGAAAGTGACGGTCCATTTCTCACCCACTTGATGGCAACCTGGAAGAAACGAACAAAGTCAGCAAACCAGCTGAATACAGTCAGTGTACCATCAACAAAACGTACGTACCCGTCACCACAAACTAGCCAAACCACTAGGCCTAGCCTACTAGACAAATGTCAAAGCTTTGGAGGGAGTGGGAGGAGAGGGCAGCAGAGGGTGAGAGCAGGATGTGTATTGAACCCCCTTTGTATAGCTGTCTGAGGGGCTAAAACACACACCCGCTCACATAAAAAAACCTTTAAAGTCGAATAAGCATTGTGACCCTTCTGGGTTGTAAAGAGGGGAGATCTGATAAACGCAGATAACACACCCTGCAACCAAAGCGGCTGGCAGTGATGGAAAGGACATGTCTGAAGAGATCTAACCTGGCTCGGACGCTTGCTTGAACTACAGGTCAAAACACATTATCGTAAACTACAATACACACGTCAAACTAAGTATTATTGGTCCAAAAAGTGACAAGTTCAAGACGTGTAAAACTGAATGGCCAGTTCAATAATGTCGTAAAATAATGTTTGAAACGCAAATTCAAAATGCCAAACCAACGAAACAAAATAAGAATAACCTGCAAGTGTTTCCAATAGAGCGTAACAAGTTTTAATATGCCTAACACAAACTGAAAACAATACCCACCTTTTGCTATCAGACTGACGACTGAGTCAGAATGCCGCAGTAAGTGGCTGTCATCGGCCTCGCTGACGGTGTTGACAGCCGTGGACTGTGAGGAGTCTGCAGCCTTAAAGGAGTGGTACAGCTGCATCATGTAGGGATGGTACGACTTTAGATTTCCTAAACTGGACTCGGGTACGCTCTTGTGTTGCCGGGCATGGTGCGACAGTTTCTGCGAACTGTCAAGCCTGAAAAAGCAGATGAGGAGCGCGCAAAGGACGAGCCATGCCAAGCCTTCCATTTTTGACAGAAGCGGTGTATCCACTGTAGCGTTAAGTCACGTTGAAAAGTAAAGAGAAGATGGCATCAACTAGTCAGCCTCCTAGCTTGTCTTGGTTTGAAATGATGCTGTGAGCAGACAGAAGTCCAGACAGGGAATTTATAGTGGACAGCTGCCCTTTGATGACTCCAGCCATCTTAACAACTCTCTGATCGATCCCCAGTGCACATCAGAGGGAAGACAGCATTTAGCCAAGGTCATTGTCTTTCGAAACTATCCAGACATTTCCATTCATTAGGTCGTAGGACTATACTCCTAGTTGATGTATGATCCTAGCAGTTAGAAGCCCTTTTGATTTCACACTTTAAAATACAGTAATATTAGTTAAAACATTTCAAACTATTTTCATTCGGTCAGACAAGCCATGTAGATTTTGAGATCAGATTAAGATTCCACTAATAGACACACATCGTTTTTATTAACCAATTATGTATACCATTGCCTGTTTCTAAATAGTCATTACTATTGAATAGTTCACTAAAGTTCCCTGCATCATCCTGGCCGCCTTTGTCTTTAAAAAAAAAACATTAAACAAAAGTAAATTGAAAATGTTAATAAAAAACTCGCATGACCAAAGATTCTTGACAGTAGTAAAACAATTATCTATCGGTTTTCTGCCTATCAATATTATGAAATCGAAACTCATTGAAGTAGTTACATTTGGTAGTAAAAGCTATGCAATTGATGCTTCCCAAAGTATCGGATCCATTGATCGTAGGAAAATATTAACTGATTGGAATTCAATACATCTACCTGAAAAACGTATCTTTTGAAATTGGCGAAGGCCTACATTAGTTTTACTTGTTTGAATTATTAAATCCTCCAAGATTAGTTCTCGAAACCGATGTCCACGTTTCTAAAGCAATATTTTGCATGTTGTTGAATTGGTCAACTGTGAATCTGAACCAATCTATACTGCGTTAACATAAAGACATTTGTAAATAAAGCTTATACTCGATAATAACAAAATCTAAAAAAGGTATACAAAATAATTAAATAAACCACTACAACTTTAATTCAATTTATTCATTTACCTTTATCAGATTTGGCTACAAAATGCATCCACAATTTGTGTATAGAATATTTCTTGATGTGGTATTCTGAATTACATGTCAAAGCAGCTAAAATAGGATGCAACTCTGACACCGTAAATACAGGAATAAGTAAATAACTAAATACCCAAAGTAACATTGAAGTTGAAACCAATATAGAGGAGAAACAACATTAAGACTACTTGACCAGTGTAAGAGGAAAATCCTGTATACAGTCGCAGAGACAATGTGATGAAGAATTACTTGAATAGTTCTTAATGCAAAACTTTTATGCACATGCGCTGTACGAGCCTTAAACCAGTACATTTCCACTGTCTGTTTGAAGGTATTTTTCCACTCTGCCTCCTGAGAGTGACCAGTGTCTCAGTCCATGCCGGTCTTCTCATATCTTTCAAGGGCACAGCTGTGTGGCGATATGAGGTGAACGGAACTAACATTTACTTGTTTGCGCGCCATGAACCAATACACATAGCCACAAGAATAAAACAAGGTGGCTTCTGATGCCCTGATCTGCCAGGGAGGGGTAGAACCATTTTTAGGTCCACTCTAAGAGCCCAACAATACAGGAACTGCTGAGGTCTTAATGTTGACCAGCTCCATTATTGCAATAATTAATCAATATTAAAGTATGACTGTTTGAAGAAATAAGTCTCTCCTTATTGGTCAGAATTTCCACAACACCAGACTGTGGCCTACTTTTTTTTTTAGTTCCCAGGTAAAAATCCCAAATCTGCTTCTTTATTTATGTTGAATATGGTCCAATATAGATCTGATTCTATATTCACAAACTACATGGTTAAAAGCATACTGAAATCTGTAATTAGCCAACGGAAACCCCACAATTGGAAGTTTGTCATACCCCAAAATAAGTGAGGATATAGTGAAAGGATGTGGGGGATAAATCAGACAGAACTGTTGCAAGTTTACATTTGTAAATGCCATATACTGACTGAGGTCCAAATGGTTGCAGATATCTTGATCCCATGGAGTTCATAGCCTCACAACTGACTGTACCTCATAGTCCGCTGAAGAAGTCCTTCACCTAAGTAGAGGGAAATAAGAGACCACCAAGAACCCAATATATCAAACAACCTCATACAAGTCCAATAAATACTTCATATCAAACACAGACATCAGAAATATTCAAAAGTGAAAACATCAAATAAAATGTTAATGACATATTAGCACCTTACTAATATTGAAGACAAACTAAAAGGTGAAAATTCAGGTCTTTGAAGCCAAGTTAAAGTTTTCCAACAGCAAGACTAGCATAAAAGTGCCCCCATGTGGTCAAACTGGGTTTTGTCTAGAAGGGATACAGCTTCTATCAATATTGACTTTTCGTAGCAGGTTTAAGAGAATTTCTACAGCAGGTAAGTAGAATTAACATAGCCGGTCAGGAGACTTAGTTTAAGGTTAGGAAAAGGGTTAGAAAACGTACCAAAAATATATTTTGACATCAAATTTGACAAAAGCCGTATCCCATCTAGATTTGACCGTCAAACTGTGGTACAACCTTCAGACCAAAAGGTAGGTATTTGCATGTGTGTGAAGTTGTGCATGAATGTAGAAAACAATATTAGTCACATACCTGTGTGATAAATTCAGCCCGCACCTTAGGGTCCTCCTCAAACTCTAGACTGGCATCCAGCACCAATACAGGCACCCAGGTCAACCGCTCAAAGTGCAGCCTAGGGAGAGAGAAAGTCACTGCATGACTCAATGACCATTACAACACCCAAGAACCTTCAGAATTACACTGACCATTGCTGCAAATTCAACAACGGGAAATGTAATACCTCAAAAGATCTTAGCATCATCACTTCATAAGTTTAAGATACGAATAAAGGGAAAGTCTCACATAATAAAAACTGTGTGGAACAACAGGATATGTTAGTTTGTCTAAACATGTTGTGTACTCACTTAGTGCTCTTGTTTATGAGCCACCTCTCATGCTGGGTGTGTAGTTTCTCCAGGTAGTCTAGCTGCACTCCTTTCTCCTCCACCCGCCCCCGTTGTCCCAGACGCTCCATACACTTCTGACAGGAACACAAACACAATCCAAACCTTACACAATCTACTACAAAACATCAACTGTAACCTCCCAAAACCTTCTGCGGAGTTGTCCTCAACATGTGTACAGATACTCATATTTAGGAAATGCTGTATGGCTTGTGAGTCACCCTTGATAAAAGTACCTGTGGGGGGGCGCGGAGGTAAATTATGCCCTCCAGTTCCACCTGACGGCCAAACTGTTCCACCAGGAAGGAATGCCAGTCCTGGTAGACAGCCCACTCTGTAGAGTTGATGCAGCCCAGCTCAAACATGTTCAGGGCAAATACATACCTGAAGAAATGAAATATGTATGGGGAGGCAATGGAGACGGGCAGCATGGACACAGCTGCATAAACAATCAAGAAGCAGCATCAACATAGTATTGCCCTCTCCCCATCCTCTTACCTGTCACTGTACACAGAGCGCTCAAAGACCTGCACAGGTATGCCCTTTGCTCTGAGCAGGCGTGCTGGTGGTGGCTGCAGCTGGGTGCGCATGCGGCTCATGCAGGAGTTGGTCTGAAAGGTGTAGGACCAGCGCTGAGGGTCCTGGTACATCATATCCAACAGGTTACTGACCTTCTGCTGATGAGATGGGCCAGAACAAAGTGACCAATTAGATAATACATACAATAAACAAGGATTTTCCCCAGCCCGTCTCTCTTATTGATTGTGTAGCTAACAACATTTAATTTAAGAAGACTGAATGTAAACTATCTTTAATAATATGGCATATGAATAAGTGACCATTCATGACCCACATTCATAAGCTGTCAACATTGGTGATTAACTTACTTGTGAAGACCCACTCTCGATGCTCTGCCATTTCCCCACGGGCTCAGGAACCACTTCCCAGTCTTGGCCAGCAAACTGCAGGAGTTGCGCGAAAGTCGACTTTCCTACCGCTGAAGATGGCATAGAACAAGAACAGCATCACCAAACCAGACAAGTCAATACTCTTCTTCGATGGGGTTTAACGGCGGTTGGCATCCAACCCTAATGGTGCATTACCGCCACCAGCTGGAAAAACATTGCAGGAAAGGGGGAAAACAACATCATACAAAATAAAACACGTCAACTAAGAAAACCCATCCCACTTCTTCAATCACAGTCCACTCCAAAATACATCCCTACACAGGCTCAGGGGCCTGTGATGGCAGTACATTCACCAACAGGAATTCTTGCACAGCCTCGGCTGTGGATCACAAAGCCCCAAAAAACGTTCAGCAGCATTAACAATGATTCCAGTTTTCTTAGACTTCTTACCCGCTTGTGCTGTACAGTTTATGACCATTGCAATAAATAATACCAAGTCCACCTTTTTAACATGTAGCATTTCACCATCCCTCAGTTGATGAGAACCCTTCACTGGTTGTGGTGGCTCTACTTCCATTGTTTCTTCCATGCCACTTGTTCTTCGCACCGCCTCTAGATAGGAGACACGCTGGACACTCCTTACTCTTGCCACCTCATTCGCCTTCACCCTAACAGGGCACTCCAGGAATTCAGGGGCATGGTCACCTTTACAGTTGCAGCATTTCACTTCATCTGGCATACGATACTCTTCCCTTCTGCACAAATGACCAAATATTTGACATGTATGACACTGAAGGGGCTTGTGCACAAAAGCTCTTACAGGGTATCTCATGAATCCTAACTTTATATGAGAAGGGAGAGACTTCATCAAAGAACAGTAGTATGGATGAAGTGAATTCATTTTTTCCATCCACCATACAGGTCAGTCGACGTGAACCAACCACTCCATCGATGTCTTCAGTTATATCTGCCTTTTTCTTGCGCCACCCCAGAAATAACTCCCTTGATATGCGCCTGGCTACGAAAATCCATACAGGAAATATTCCACTCCTATATATTTTTGAGTCTTAAAGCACGCTTCTTCTGCTCGGCAGACACAAAAAAATCTAAATACGACCACTTCCTGTGACTCTCACTGACTCCACACTTTCCAGATTTTCCTTGAGACGTTAAACGGATTTCCCAAGTAGCATTGATCCAAAACCCTCACTCTGACAACAAAAAGTCTAGTGGTTTCCTATTTTACACCACAGCGTTACTTCTTTTGTTTCCCCTTTTCTTCGCCACTCATTCTCACTTTCTGTACTATTAGCTTCACCCGACTCAGTAACAGTTTCAAACAAAACCTCAGTTTCCGCCATCTTCTCCACGATCAACTTCCTAAAGTCAATACTCTACTCGTCACCTCTTTAGTTTCCTCCAACTGCCTGAAAATCATGCTCACACTTACCAATGTTGCCTTCAATAGAGACCCTCTTAACTCGGTTAATGTCGTCCATTGGCCCGGTGCTGGAATGACAGTGTGGTGAGCGCGACAGGCAGAGGTTGGTCGCCCTTGTTGAGTAGAGAAGCACTGGATTTTCGTCTCGGCGGGTTCTCAAAACATGCCGCTTAACCTTCTGAACCGATCCGATATATCGCAACGAGACTGTGAGGTTTTTACAGTGGGAACTCAGATTCAACACCATGAACCGGTAGAATGAGTACATTATATTAGTGACCAGATGGCTAGGTCAAACAAACTGTTTGGGGCTACAGTAACGTTAGCTAACTAGTAGCTGTCACAAGAAATCAATGCCAAGTTCGGCCATTAAATGGCATGATTTGAACAGCATTATATTAAAATATAGTTTACAGCGCCGTCAAACAAGTTTAATTAATGCTCTTCTAAAGGCTGTGTTTTATTTATTTTTGGCTTCTCAGACGTCTCAATTTGTCACACGCTTGCTAAAACGGATGTTTTGGACAGCAGCCCTGCATTTCCGGTTGTCGAGTTAAAAATAAATAATCTTAGCTGGTGCATAGCTACTGCCACCTGCTGTTGATCCTGGGTGTGAAACGCAAGGGTGAGGAGGTGATTTGAGTTTTATTTCATGCTCACCTCCACTTTAACATAATTATTTACTAATACCAAGGACTGGAGGACAGGCTCAGGCTACTTTTTTTTTTTGGTAACACTGCCCACCCCAACACAGCAAAATATCCAGACATTTTAGCTATCATATTTCTGTAACAACTGGCAAAATAAAGCAGACAAATTTAGCCAAAGGTTTATCATCTTGTTTATTCAAATGCAAAAACGTTCAAACCACACATTTAACAGATCGGTATAACAAGGCAATTATATCCTCTATAAAATGTGAATTCACAGAATGTATGTAGTAAAATAATCCATAAAGGTAGAAGTAAAAATCGAATTATCGAGTCGATTGTCTCTGCTACAATTAACAGCGGACTGAATCAAGTCCATAAAAGATGTTGCAAACCTTTGAATCCTAAAATCTCTGATTTTTTACTCCTAAAATGTCATACAGTACAAAGCACATTTTTGAGCTGGATTGCTTTCCCATCAGATAATTTGACATGACACCTTTGTCAATCACTGTTGTTCACACATTTTGATTCTCAGTATCTGGTGTTTTTGATGGTGATCTGTTGAGCAGTCTCAATCTTGAAATCTTTGATACCTAATAGAGAAACAAATAATTGATTTTTAGTCACAGTAGTGAGGAATCAATGTTTAGATCAAAGCAGTTAAGACATTAATTGTATTGTTGAGTAATAACTTTCCTATGTTGTTTACTAGTTATCTTTTGCATTTGTTTGTTGACTATGCCACATAACCCTCTGTTCTCACCCTGGCTGAGAGTGTTGCCGTCTGAGGAGAGGTGCCAGTATCTGCGGTCGGTCTGTCTAGCCCGTTCCCCATTCACCACACTCAGGAAGGGTCCCCACAGGCTGGTCTCCTTCTCAAACCTGCAGTGTAGGCAGAGGATGGAGCAAGGAGGACAATTCATAATGTTCTACTTATGATAGGACACTTTAAGCTATTCACAACACTGGGAAGTTTTTTTTATATGAGACAAATTAGCTCACCAAAAAGTACACATTTGGAACTTGATTAATGTCTCAACCAAAAAAACAACAGAAGCGCCCCATTAACTCACGTGAAGTCAATGTTGTTCTTTTGAAGGAGTTCAAGGGCATCAACCAACGAGGTGCCCGTTGGCACATCCACAGAATAGACAGCAGATGCCCCATGCGATTTGACCACCTCCACCTTCAGGGCTACATTGGTATGACTCTGTAACACTGTCACTGGCTCCCTGGCCTCCAGGACCAGGCTGTCTGCAGAGGAAAACCGCACAAAGCAGAGTGAGTAGGCTCACACCTAAAAAACAGATTGACCACTATTTGGTTAGGTGATAATGCGGCACTTGCCATCGTCATTGCGGCACTCCTTGCCCTTGACTTGCAGGTAGGATTTCTGCTGGAGAGCAGGCAGAGTTTGGGACATGGCCATGGGGTTGAGATAGGTTCCCTTCCTCACATCTGACCTCATGGCCTCCATGGAGCTAGCACACTCCTGCACCTGGCTGCCCATCGCCAGCAGGGCCTGGGACACCATGTTATTGGCATGCGAAATGCTTGTATTGCACCAATCAGTCATTTACTTAAATGCTGCACATGTTAATATAGGCCTCGAGAGGGGAAGTGGCCCAGTCCTTACCTGCACTGCCAGGCCTGTGCTGAACTCATTGCCCATGTGACCATCAGCCCGCTGGGAGTCCAGTAGCTTCAGCTTGATGAGGTCCAGGGCTTTGTCCAGAGCCGCATCCTGCACATGGGTGTCAGACTCCTTCAGGCACTGCAGGGCCATCCCAGCCATGGCTAACGTGTCTAAAAAAGGACAGAGGGGATGAAGCAAGGGTATAGCCTCATCTCCATGAAATCACCTATATAGAATCTAAATTGGGAGGGAGCCAGTGTGAGTGAATACATTTTTAAACAGCTTAACTATAGGAAAACAGATTCAGAGTAGGGAGATGCTACTGAATTTCTAAGTCAGACTTACCAATGCTATCGGAGGCTTCATGTTTGATATGTCCATGCTCTACAACCCTGATGAGCTTGTTGCTGACGTGAGCGTTGACTCTAACTCCACTCACACACAGTGCCAGCACGCCCAGAGAATACTGGTAGTAGTTAGTCAGAGGACGCTGGCTGACTGCAGTAGAGAAAGACAGACATAGCAGACAAAATAATTAACAGCAAGTGAGAACAAACAAAGAATGGCAGACATTTTATAGAGCATTAACAAAGACGGTAGAGGCAGATGGAGGAATGAGGAGGCTTACAGGCAATGTGGTTTTTCTCCAGTTCCATCTGTCTCTTGAGATGAGTCAGCAGGGTCTCGCTCCTCTGATTGACAGTGAAGGTCAGGGTGTTGAGGTCGTAGCAGGAGGCCTTCAGGGCCAGAGTGTACAGGGCCAGGAGACCCACCACTGGCTGGCTGTTGACCAGAGAGCTGAAAGGAGAGGATACAGGGTAAGGCGGAGAGCCGGAAGGTTTTTGAAGGGTAAAGATTATTCAATATAATCTTAAATCAAACTATTTGTCACATGCTCCGAATACAAGTGTAGACCTTACTGTGAAATGCTTACTTACAAGCCCTTAACCAACAGTGCAGTTCAAGAAGAGTAAAGAAAACATTTACCAAATTAACTAAAGTAAAAAATGATACAAAGTAAAACAATAAAATAACGAGGCTATATACAGGGGGTACTGATAGAGTCAATGTGCGGGAGTACAGATTAGTTGAGGTAATTTGTACATGTAGGTAGGGGTGAAGTGACTATGCATAGATAATAAACAGCGAGTAGCAGCAGTGTCAATGTAAGTAGTCCAGTGGCCATTTGAAAGTATCAATTGTAACTGAAAACAAGAAATTGAATACAAACACACTGCAGGTCATTTTTAAGACATGGAATACATAAAATGATGTTTGCACTTATTAAGAAGGGCTTTATAAACATGCTATTTTACCTCTCAATGTCATTGTGTAAATATGTTTTAAGTGCATTCAGGTGATCACTCTCCATGCCAAGGTTGTGGTGAGTGGACAGGCGCAGGGCCAGGTGCACACTGGGATTGGGGGACGTTCCTTCGCCCTCCAGAGAACGCAGCAGATTCTTATTGAGTGAGAGGAGCAGCTCACCAGGCTCTGATCCTACAGGATCTGGACACACAATACAGATTGAAAACTGAAGCAGTATGGAAATAAAATCACTTCACATTTAGCATTACCACAAGTTAAATAACTTGCCCAAGGATAACTTCCAATGTTACCAAAGAGATGCTCTGTAAGAGATATGACTAATAAACCCACAGTAAGACTACAAAAGACCTGCTGTGTGCTCACTGAGATCATATAAAGTGTCATCGAGGTCAAAGCATTGCACAACCAGTGTGTTTCCTGTGCTGTATCAGCAATCATGCACACACAATGGAGAAGCAAAGACCTTAGTAACTTAATAACCAAAAGGAATTTCCACAAGGCAGCCAATGTGTCCTAAGTATGCCTTCAACGGTCACCTTGATGTAATTGACAAGTACAACCGGCTCAAAGAGAATCTCAATTGCACACTCCCCGCCTCCTTCTCAAAACCCATTGGATGAGAAAGCCAGAGGTCCCGCTTCTCTGATCTCCTCCAATGGATTTTGAGAAGGAGGCAAGAGGACACAAGGAGTATGCAATTGAGATTCTGCCCAGTGCCAGTGGGGTTTTGCAGGCACTGACATAGACATATGTACTGATAAGAACACCTTAGCGACATGAAATACATTCTGTGCATCAAATTACAGAACATCAACAGAGCAGAGGTGCCAGGACACACGTGAGATTATTTGCGTCACAGTAGATTTGTTCAACAAGAGGGGTTGTGGATTATCTATTCAGACTCATCCAATAATCCATTGCAAAATCATTGACAGTACTGCCAGTGGATGACTTGGTACATGGTCCACCTCTATACTTTCCAACTGGCTCTTCGATTAACTTGTTTTGAGTAAATACATTTGTGAGGAAACTCAGGTCTAGACAGAGGCATGCACATGTTAACCAATCAGGTGTTATTGTGTTTCAGGGATAAATTATAGTTACCACAGGGTTTGCTTGCAACCAGTGCCAGCAGTCCACTAACAATGTATAGGGTATACATTCTGACCAACCTATAGAGGAAAAAAACATAGCTGGTCTCAACAGACTTAAATTCAGTAGCCAACTATGAAGTGAAAATAACACGCAGAGTCCATCCCTACCTTATTGTTGTTGGCACAGATTACCTATACCAAACATTACATTCCACACATTACTAATCTTCTTGTAATGATCAAGATATACGTCACTTACCTGTAGAGCGAATTTATCGTTATGAAAGCGTTTGGGTACAGACTTCGGTACAAACTGATTTTATGTTGACATCGCTCTTATGGTCGAGTCACATGATCTGGGATTGATAAACTACAACATATTTTCCCTTTGCAACTACAAGTCCCAGAAGCGAATGCTCACTTCTTTTTTATAACGTCAATGACTGTTTTTTTTTTTTTTGCGTGCCTCGATTCTTCATGAACATTTGCGAATCGTGCTTGGCTCACTGTTGTTAACGCCTAACTGCATTCATTCAACCCAGAATTGATTCTCAGAAAAGCGGAACATGTGACAGAGAAAATAAGGAGGTAACGTTATATAAACACAGTGAAAGTGATACAGGAATGTTTGCTAGCTAGATACGTTCAAAAGTTCCAACTGCAACAGGTTCAAGTTAAATAAAGGTAGCCCTTTATAATCAGCAAAATATTCGTTTGTTTGCCTTCCTCTTCTGCAATAGATTCGTCTCGGCTATCTATGGCTAGCAAGCTAGCTAACTGAGCTAACAAGGTCCAGCATGACCTGCCTGTTGTTGTGAACCCCCTTTAGACTGTGCGTTTCTTCTTGTCAAGTCAAGTTTGCTAGATAGCTACTAGTTAGCTAGCCAGCTGACTTAAGTAGCCAGCTAGTGTTCGCAAGCTTGTCAGCTAGCTACAGTTTCAGGGCCTCCTAACTTTATATAATAAAGGCAGCTAGCCTAGCCAAGAGTGACAACAATTTACATGATTCTGCGTTAGTACCGAACACTAGCTACAATACACTAGTGAGTTAGTATTTGTTATGGATTGGTGACCCAAACAGTTATGCCTGCTGTACCAAAAATTCCACCCGTAAAATGGTTCATTTTTATCATATATCTTTTGTTTTTTAGGTTGGTCTTCGAAAACTCAATTTATCCTCCTCCCTGTGTTTTCCATTTGCACATCCACCATCCAGACTTCTGTTCAAACCTTCCACCTCACCTAAACCTGAGGCATCATGCATCATCCAAGCCCCATGAGCAGTGAGCTGGGCTTGTTGCCTGCCATGTACTCATTCCCTGGCCTTATCAACGTCACTGAAATGGGGATCAATATTGGCCCTGCAAATACCTGTCAACACCTGCAGGGAGTGTTGCCCCCAAACACGTGAGTAGAGGAGTCTAGTGATGAGAGCACTGCACTACACACACAGATGTAAGCATGTGCTTTACAGGAGATTTGCCAGAACCAGACTTGCTAACATGTTACATTACATTTCACTTCAATTTCTTTATCTCTTATTGCTATTCCTTCAGGAGTTGGGAGAGACGATGCCTGAGAAAGCACAGGAGGAGAGCAGATGACGAGTAAGTTAAGAATGGAAAAAAAAATCTATAATATGAACATTTAGTGTATATTCTGAAGCGCAATTTAGTTTCAAATGACAAATGATTTGCTTCAAAACCATGTTTGTTCCTAGAGGATGCAGTGCCAAAAAGAGGAGGCTGATGGAAGAGGCAGGATGCGATCCTTTGGATTACCTCAGCCCCAAAGTGTTTCATAACTGGCCACCAGGCAACAGCAGCCCCCCTCTACCTGAATTGTCTAGCCAAACACTCCCCCAGCCCTGTCTGGGGACTCAGGACCTGGGGCTGCCCTTATCTGGGTCTTCTTCCACTCTGGCCTGTCCAGAAGCAGAAGGCTCCTGCATGGAGGTGGAGGCAGCACAGAGGAGACTGCAGGAAATTGAGGAGAGGTGAGGCATGAGACCATATGGGGGCAATGTGAGAGTCCAGACTACTGGCCATAACTCATCATAATTAAAATGTGCATTATTACTGTATATGATTTGTATCAGCATTACCACCATTTATTTTGTCTGCACAGTGCATTACACACTCTGCATAAACACTGTCACACAGTGAAGTTAGTCTGTTTCTGTCAGGATCACCCTGGAGGATGATGACGACGATGAGGACCTGGATGTGGAGCCAGCACCCAGGCGGCCCATGCTGGTGATGTCTGACAGTCTGAGGGAGGGGCTTCAGCGTGGCATCAGTGACATCCTCCCCCACACTGTGGCCCAGTCTGTGTAAGTACCCTTTCCTTCTTATACTCCACCTTAGAGGAACCTTTAATTGAAGTACCTACCCATCTGACATTGTAGCCAGTAGTGAATAATCGTTATAACTTTGGGAGGTGTCCACTATTTGTTTCTCTCTGTCGACTCACCTGTTCCTCATCTGTTACCGTAGGAGCCACTCCTGTATGGAGCTGGTAGTATGGCGCCCCCCAGAGGTTGCGATGGCCCGGCGGCTGAAGGACTCCCTACAGAGGCAGAGGAAGCAGCAGATTACCAGCAGGCAACCCCCGAGCCCTAGTGCCCCTCTGAGTTCCCTCACCCCCACAAACACCCCAGGGGAGACATACTCCCCTCTGTATTGCAGCCCAGGGGCAGGGGCCCACAGCGCTGGAGAGGAGGACATGGAGCTGTAGGGCCTGAGAGAACCAGCATCAGTTGAGCTGAGAACAGCTACAGCTCTCAGCCTTGGTTCACTTTGTTGACCTTCGAGAAGCCATGGAGAGGCAGAAACGACAGCATAGACAGATCCAAAAGCTTCATAGTGATATGCGTTCACATGCTGTCAAGGTTATCAGAAGCTCCTAGTTCCCAGTGGAAATTTTACTTGAACGACCCTCCATGTTGGAATTACAAGTGGGAAACTGAGAAAATGGTGTTACTCGAGATGTGATGTTTCACCACTGACCATTTACCTTTTCAAACAATCAATTTGACAAATACAACCTTCAATCAATCAATATTGATAATCTAGCTAGTTTGACCCTATTGTCAATGTTAAGCAAACTTGCTAACTTTATTATTAGCAATCTTAGCTATCTTATCAAGCTAGCTAAAATCTTAGTGGTTGAAGAATTGTTAAGACTTCAAAAGCACTTGAACACAATCATGTCGGACTTTCCAGTTTCCCATTTCTCACGAGCACGTGAAGCCACCATATTGAATGTCCACTTTGGTTCAAGACCAGACTGTTGGGCAGCATGGCACGTGTATGCCACTTGGCCAAAAGAGGGCAAGCAACCCCTTTGTTACAATCAGATAATGCTGGATTTTAGTCTTTACTATGATCCAGGAAAATATGCAATGGGACAAATTGTAACAAGGACCACAAAGCCACAGTAATTTACAAAAGACACCCTTTAAAGCTGTAATATGAAACCTTTTGGGCGACTTGTCAAACTTCACATACAAATGTGTGTTATAGATCTGTCATTCTCATTGAAAGCAAGTCTAAAGGTGTTCTCATGCTTCCTAGCCAAAACATTTAGGAAGAGTTTGTGCATATATTATGACATTTTGAAATGTTTTTGTTCGTTTTGGACTTCGGTAACGTTTTTTTCGGGCACACATTTTTTTCTTGAGGCAAGCCAAAGTCTACGCCCCTTCGTCAGTGATTGGTCAACAGTAGGGATTCTTTAATAGTTTTTCTTGTGATTCAACAAGAGACGACTTGTTTTGCACCAAATATCTTAGTTAGATGTAGAATTGCGCGACTAAGATCTCCTTGGGAAAAACGTCAATTAATGACAGATTTCTGGAGTTATCGTAGATTAATTCTGACTATTTTGAGGAAGTGTATACGGGCTACGGTGTCTCAAAATAGATATATGGTACTATTGCCGCTTTTGACCTGTTTTTCAAGCAAAGGTCTTAAGGGAGTATGCGAGCACACTCGTTCAGTTGGCCTAGCCGAGTTTGGCTAGGCACTAGCCGAACTGAAGCATGCTGATGCCTTAAGAAGTGGTAGATCTGTTCTATGTGCACTATTTCTATGCTTCCCGTTCTTAAGATTCGTTTTTGTGTCTTTTACTTTTGGTTTTGCACACAGTTGAAAATACAATATTTTTTGTTATGCAAAATATATTTAACAGCAGTTTAGATGGTACAATGATTCTATACTACACTTGCTTGTTTTGTCACACAAACTGAAATTAGGTGAACTAATAGAATTTTCACAACCAGGAAATGGCGGAGTGATTTCTGCATAGTGCACCTTTAATGGAATGTCTCAGTTGAAACTTTAAGACCAGTGCCAGCACACTCCAGGAGTTTCTGATATTTCTGAATGGTCTAGTACCTTCTGTTGTAATCCTAATGTAACAACTTGGCTAAGTGGTCTGCTTAGCCAACTTGGAGAAGTCTCTGTTTTGTTGTTGTTATATTAAATGCAAGCAAATATGACCTGTGCTCATCCAATGCTTTGTTTTACAGACGACAAGGGTGTAAGACATTCAAAGGGAAGTAGAGGCATTGAGCTCAGATTGTCACTATGAACGTTTTATACTCAGCGTTTAGCTTGGGGTTATGTTTTTAAGAACAGTTACTTTTCAAAGCTGGTTTGGTCCTTTTTTTTTCGCATTCAAGAATAAAGTTTTCTGGAAGCATGTCAGCTGTCTTGAAACTGTTGTAAACTACAATATACCAGTTTGCTTTGGAGGAAAGATGGCTATGTTGCTCTACCTACAATAATGTGAAAAATAATGCAATTCACCATCATTGTACATTTTGATTGTATCCTTAATATGCACCTTAGACATTAGCCAATGTCTACATTGGGCATGATGATTACAATAGCTCTCTTGCAACATAGCAATCAACTGTTACAAGATGGCTTGTAGTTTCAAAGGGTCCTTCTGATTGCAGCCTGATCACATGATCCTACCTCCTATAGAGACATCTGAATATGCAGACATGTCAGTCGATCAAACATTCACTTACTCCCCAGCCTTTAGACGAGTAGTTAAACTTAACTGCTTTAAAGCCAGAGGAACGTGAACTTAACAACCCATTTTGTTATTGTGACCTTTAGGCCATTTACCCCATCATTTAGGGTGTCATCCATTTTATGAGTACCATGAAATTATTTGACATTGGTGGTGTACTCCAGTAATTAATTTTACACACACACACACTTTCACACGTCATCGATCCTTATCTCTGGACTGTCCTGGAACGGGAGTGACTCCAAAACAGCAGTGCTGGGATGGTATGATCTGATTGGTATATTCTATCTGTGATTATTATCCAATCAAGAGAATACTATTGAAACTGCCCCACTACTAACACTATTTCCCCTTAGTAACACGTCAACACAATGATAAACTGAAGCATGTTTTACCAGCTATGACAAAATACTCAAGTTATTACTAGTAGCAGGACATTGTCATTGCCTTCCCACTCAGTTGGCAGGTGGAACTGACCGTCTCCAGGTAGTATCCAGCCAGCTCCATGGGGGCCCTGCACAGTGTAGAGGGGCTGCAGGGATGGGCCTGGTTCTCAGCACGGAGTTGTTTGACCCGGCTCGAGGTGAAGCAGTAGCTTGAAGGAGGCCAAGTTTAAGGGCCCGGGAGAGTCAGGGGGGTCCCGCATTTGGAGGAAGGGAGAGGAGGCTGATCGCTGAGCTCCAGAGTCACTGCATTCCTAACCGAAGATGGGAGAGAAGAGTGGAGGATTAGAGACAAAGGAGTAGAGAAGAGAATCAATCTAGGCCCTAGACCAGGGTCTCCCAACTGGCTGCCCACGATTTTATTTGGATCCCAAGTTCTGAGCCCCCCCAAAAATGAATGTTTTAAAGTCATAAAAGACTGTAAAAACACCAGCAAATCAGCTCAAATTGATTTTAATTTTGTAAATCTGTTCCAAATTCTCACGCATAATAGAGCGATATACACTCACCGGACAGACCCCCTTTGCCTCCAGAACAGCCTGAATTCTTCTACAAGGTGTCGGAAACGTTCCACAGGGATGCTGGTCCATGCTGAAGCGACAGCATTACGCAGTTCTATTCGGTTGAGGTCTGGGGACTGTGCAGGCCGCTCAAGTAAACTGAAAACTCTGTCACATTCTAGGCGATGGTTTTCCACTCCTCAATTGTCCAGTGTTGGTGATTGTGTGCCCACTGGAGATGCTTCTTCTTGTTTTTAGCTAATAGGAGTGGAATCCGGTGTGGTCGTCTGCTGCAATAGCCAATCCATGACAAGGATCGACGAGTTGTGCATTCCGAGATGCTGTTCTGCACACCACTGTTGTACTACGCCATTATTTGTCTGTTTGTGGCCCGCCTGTTAGCTTGCATGATTCTTGCGATTGTTCTTCGAACTCTCTCATCAACGAGCTGTTTTCGCTGACTGCCACTGACTGGATGTTTTTTCTTTGTCGTATCACTGTCGTGCATGAAAAGCCCAGGAGGATGGGCGTTTCTGAGATTCTGGATACAGCGCGAATGGCACCGGCGATCATACCACGCTCAAAGTTGCTTAGGTAACTCGTTTTGCACAGTCTAATGTTCAATCGAACAGTAACTGAATGCCTGCTTTATATTGCAAGCCATGGCCAAGTGTAGGAGCGATCCATTTTCGTGAACGGGGTGGTGTATCTAATAAATTGGCAGGTATGTGTTATTGGTATGTAATCGTATACAAGTGTAAGCAAGGTTTAAAATGGCTCCAGGTCATCTACAAGACCCTGCTAGGTAAAGTCCCCCCTTATCTCCGCTCACTGGTCACCATAGCAGCACCCACCTGTAGCACGCGCTCCAGCAGGTATATCTCTCTGGTCACCCCCAAAGCCAATTCCTCCTTTGGCCATCTCTCCTTCCAGTTCTCTGCTGCCAATGACTGGAACGAACTACAAAAATCTCTAAAACTGGAAACACTTATCTCCCTCACTAGCTTTAAGCACCAACTGTCAGAGCAGCTCACAGATCACTGCACCTGTACATAGCCCATCTATAATTTAGCCCATACAACTACCTCTTCCCCTACTGTATTTTTTTATTTATTTTGCTCCTTTGCACCCCATTATTTCTATTTCTACTTTGCACTTTCTTCCACAGCAAATCTACCATTCTAGTGTTTTACCAGCTATATCGTATTTACTTTGCCACCATGGCCTTTTTTTGCCTTTACCTCCCTTATCTCACCTCATTTGCTCACATTGTATATAGACTTATTTTTCTACTGTATTATTGACTGTATGTTTGTTTTACTCCATGTGTAACTCTGTGTTGTTGTATGTGTCGAACTGCTTTGCTTTATCTTGGCCAGGTCGCAATTGTAAATGAGAATTTGTTCTCAACTTGACTACCTGGTTAAATAAATGTATAAATGTATCTTGACCTGGCCAAGATAAAGCAAAGCAGTTCGACACATACAACAACACAGAGTTACAAATGGAATAAACAAACATACAATCAATAATACAGTAGAAAAATCTATATACAGCATGTGCAAATGAGATAGGATAAGAGAGGTAAGGCAATAAATAGGCCATGGTGGCGAAGTAATTACAATATAGCAAGTAAACACTGGAATGGTAGATGTGCAGAAGATGAATGTGCAAGTAGAGATACTGGGGTGTAAAGGAGCAAGATAAATAAATAAATACAGTATGGGGATGAGGTAGATTGGATGGGCTAGTTTACAGATGAGCTATGTAGAGGTGCAGTGATCTGTGAGCTGCTCTGACAGCTGGTGCTTAAAGCTAGTGAGGGAGGTAAGAGTCTCCAGCTTTAGTGATTTTTGCAGTTCGTTCCAGTCATTGGCAGCAGAAAACTGGAAGGAGAGGCGGCCAAAGGAAGAATTGGCTTTGGGGGTGACCAGTGAGATATACCTGCTGGAGCGCGTGCTACGGGTGGGTGCTGCTATGGTGACCAGTGAGCTGAGATAAGGCGGGGCTTTACCTAGCAGAGACTTGTAGATGACCTGGAGCCAGTGGGTTTGACGACGAGTATGAAGCGAGGGCCAGCCAACGAGAGCATACAGGTCGCAGTGGTGGGTAGTATATGGGGCTTTGGTGACTAAATGGACGGCACTGTGATAGGCTGCATCCAATTTGTTGAGTAGAGTGTTTGAGGCTATTTTGTAAATGACATCGCCAAAGTCGAGAATCGTCAGGATGGTCAGTTTTACGAGGGTATGTTTGGCAGCATGAGTGAAGGATGCTTTGTAGCGAAATAGGAAGCCGATTCTAGATTTAATTTTGGATTGGAGATGCTTAATGTGAGTCTGGAAGGAGAGTTTACAGTCTAACCAGACACCTAGGTATTTGTAGTTGTCCACAAGTCAGAACCGTCCAGAGTAGTGATGCTGGACGGGCAGGCAGGTGCGGGCAGCGATCAGTTGAAGAGCATGCATTTAGTTTTACTTGCATTTAAGAGCAGTTGGAGGCCACGGAAGGAGAGTTGTACGGCATTGAAGCTCATCTGGAGGTTAGTTAACACAGTGTCCAAAGAAGGGCCAGAGGTATACAGAATGGTATGATAACATTGTAGAAACTACTGAACAGAGCTGATCTACAGTGAGTTGAGATGTTTTCTAAGGAGAATGGGATGACTAGTGTGAGGGCAATTTCTGTTAAACCTTACTAATGCTTGTGTACTAAAATATAATTATTTAAGCCTAGGCATTGGGCTTGAGATTGTTAAAGAAACTAACTCATATAAAGATAGAAAAGTGTGTGTGCACATTAATAAGAGGCCTGTTCTAACCGTTTGTGTGTGTAGAATGACCCCATGTCGTCTGGGCACTCAGAATATGACAGAAACTGACTGGTATTTCTTAAGTTAACTGGAGACAGAGTAAAGGTTATATGCTGCACACCAGTAATAGAGCTATTGTTCTGTTTGGAGCCTGTTTCTGGGCGAAAGATACATGTTTTTTGTGTGACCAGTACGACCATACATAATCTGGGCCGACAGTCAAAGGCACTTGCTTGTCCAACTTGAACTGTTGAGTTACTGTTAGAGGAAGTATGTCTGGAGTGACTTCCTGTCATTCTGGCACTTATTGTCCTCACTCAGTTGCGACAGACTGAGCAACCTTTTCACCCAGTTGTCTCCCCCCACACATGCATACACATACATAGGGTCACGTGTTTTGCAGATGTGCTCTGTGTACAGGCAGGGAGGCTCTCACTCCATCTCACCTGTGGGGGTGGGGCGACCAGCCTCATTATTATAATATGTTTCTAATAAAAGTAATACCTTGATTGATTATTGATTTTGCCTCTCCTCATTATTAGTTAAAGGTAGAATTTCCACCACACGAGTTAATGAGTTAGAGTCAAGGCTTAGTCTCTAGACATGCTGTCTCAATGGTAAAGTCAGTTACCTCCCCTTTAACAACTTTGCTTTGCACCTGCGGAGTGGAAAAAGTGAAAACGCTGAACACAACAGAACACTTCCCAAAGTCTGTTAATGATACAACCAAAGCCTGCACATCTTCGTCAGAAAAATGGGCCAAAAGTAAAGTGACTGCTTCAATAGTCCTTTAAAAGTCCCCTCTGTGTACATAATGTGGGATTTGATGGTACAAACCTCTTCAGTTTGGCTGTCAGCTCCTCCTCAAACTTGCATGCCAAGCAAGCCGCGGTCTGTTCTTTCTACTGTCCCATGCTCCTCTGCACTAGGCGCAGTTCCTGGTCTTTGGCCTGCAGCTGCCTGCGCAGGGAAGCAGCCACACCACCTGCCTCGTCTCCACCCTCCCACACCTGGGCCCGCTGCAGACTGCTCGGCTCCTCAATTTGCTCCTGCAGCATCAACATATGACGGTGGACAGTGTGTGTGTTTGTGTGTGTGTTTGTGTGCATGAGTGTGTGTGCGTGCGTGAGTGTGTGTCTGTCACAAAGACAGTCAAATCTATACCTGTATGAGTCTCTCCGTCAGTGAGTCCAAGGCCTGCTCTTTCTTCATCCCCATTGGTTCTCTCTAAATACGTAACTCCTGCTCCTAAAGCACACAAATGTGATTCTTAACAGTGTGTGTAACGCAACCAGAAAGTAAGCATGTTTGTATGGGCTGTATATCGTGTGTTTTTGTGTGTATTTAAGTGAGTGTGTCTTCCTGAACACACCTTGTCCCGGCTCAGCTGCTGAGTGCTGCGTCTCTGTGAGTCAAGCTCCTGCTGTGGTCGACTGATTGCCTGCTGAAACTGCTCTCTGAGGGCCTACAGGGTTTGGAATGCCTGGGCCACCGTAGGACTGCAGCACAGCACCAATATATTGCACAACAACAACATATTAGAATACACAGTACTATATACAAATTCATATGCTGATCAAGAATAGTGTGTTTCTATGTGTATGAGAGAGAATATGAGAATGTGTCTGTGTGAAAGAGTACCTGTGTGGGAGCTGAAGGGAGCTGTGTTCCAGCAGGTGCTGCAGATCCTGACACTACCCCCAGCTCCTGGGCCCAGTGTAGTTCTGCTGCTCTACCTTGGCTGTGGCCTGCTTGTGGCTGTGCTCCCCCTTGGCCTTGAGATAGAAGCTGATAGAAGTCTCTCGGCCCCAGCTTTGATGCACCTGTACTAACCTAGCCTTCTGCATGATAGCGGGGTGAACAGGCTGTGGCTCTGGTGGTTAATGTTCTTGATGATCTTTTTGGCCTTACTGTGACATCGGGTGCTGTAGGTGTCCTGGAGGGCAGGTAGTTTGCCCCCGGGGATGCGTTGGGCAGACCGTACCATCCTCTGGAGAGCCCTGCAGTTGAGGGCAGTGCAGTTGCCATACCAGGCGGTGATACAGCCCAACAGGATGCTCTAAATTGTGTATCTGTAAAGTTTGTGAGGGTTTTAGGTGCCAAGCCAAATTTCTTCAGCCTCCTGAGGTTTTTCATCACACTGTCGGTGTGGGTGGACCATATCAGATCGTCAGTGATGTGTACGCAGAGAGACTTGAAGCTTTCCACCTGCTCCACTGCGGTCCCATCAATGTGGAGAGGGCTGTGCTCCCTCTGATGTTTTCTGAAGTCCACAATCAGCTCTTTTGTTTTGTTGACGTTGAGTGAGAGGTTATTTTCCTGGCACCACTCACCCAGGGCCCTCACCTCCTCCCTGTAGGCTGTCTTGTCATTGTTGGTAATCAGGCCTACTACTGATGAGTCGTCTGCAAACTTGATGATTGAGTTGGAGGCATGCATGGCCATGCAGTCATGGGTGAACAGGGAGTATAGGAGGCTGAGCACGCACCCTTGTGAGGCCCCTGTGTTGAGGATCAGTGAAGTAGAGGTGTTGTTTCCTACCTTTACCACCTGGGGGCGGACCGTCAGGAAGTCCAGGACCCAGTTGCACAGGGCGGGGTTCAGACCCAGGGCCCCGAGCATAATGATGAGCTAGGAGGGTACTATAGTGTTGAATGCTGAGCTATAGTCAATGAACAGCATTCTTACATAGGTATTCCTCTTGTCCAGATGGGGAAGTGTGCAGTGTGATGGCAATTGCATTGTCTGGATCTATTGGGGCGGTAAGCAAATTGAAGTGGGTCTAGGGTGTCAAGTAAGGTGGAGGTGATATGATCCCCTGTTGTGGATAGGGGGCAGTATTGTCACAGCCGGATGAAAAAAACTTACCCGATTTAAACTGGTTACTACTCTTGCCCAGAAACGAGAATATGCATATTATTAGTAGATTTGGATAGAAACACTCTGAAGTTTCTAAAACTGTTTGAATGGTGTCTGTGAGTATAACAGAACTCATATGGCAGGCAAAAACCTGAGAAGATTCCAAGCAGGAAGCGAATTTGTAGTGCTTCTTTTGCTTCTCTATCAAAACTACAGTATCTGAGCTGTTACGTGGCACTTTCTAAGGCTTCCATTGGCTCTCCAAAGCCTTCAGAACGTGGATTGAGGCGTCTCCTGTCTCTGGGAAAAGTATACTAGCACAGTTTGTCAGTGGTCTGCCTAGTGACAAAGAGATTGGAGATGCAAGTTCCCGCGACCATGCTGTTTTTTCTTCTCTCTTTGAATGAATACACTTTTGTCCGGTTGGAATATTATCGCTATTTTACGAGAAAAATACCATAAAAATTTATTTTAAACAGTGTTTGACATGCTTCTAAGTACGGTAAAGGAACATTTAGAATTTTTTTGTCTCAAAATGCGCTCGCGCGTTACCCTTTGGATAGTGACCTGAACGCACGAACAAAACAGAGGTATTTGGACATAACTATGGATTATTTGGAACAAAAACAACATTTGTTGTTGAAGTAGCAGTCCTGGGAGTGCATTCTGACGAAGATCAGCAAAGGTAATACAATTTTTCTAATAGTAATTCTGAGTTTAGTGAGCCCCGAACTTTTGGGTGTCAAAATAGCTAGCCGTGATGGCTGAGCTATGTACTCAGAATATTGCAAAATGTGCTTTTGCAGAAAAGCTATTTTAAATTCTAAAATAGCGATTGCATAAAGGAGTTCTGTATCTATAATTCTTAAAATAATAGTTATGTATTTTGTCAACGTTTATGATGAGTAATTTAGTAAATTCACCGGAAGTTTTGGCTGGGAATGCATGTTCTGAGCATCACATGCTAATGTAAAAAGCTGTTTTTGGATATAAATATGAACTTGATTGAACAAAACATGCATGTATTGTATAACATAATGTCCTAGGAGTGTCATCTGATGAAGATCATCAAAGGTTAGTGCTTCATTTAGCTGTGTTTTGGGTTTATGTGACATATATGCTTGCTTTGAAAATGGCTGTGTGATTATTTTTGGCTGTGTACTCTCCTAACATAATCTAATGTTTTGCTTTCGCTGTAAAGCCTTTTTGAAATCGGACAATGTGGTTAGATTAACGAGAGTCTTGTCTTTAAAATGGTGTAAAATAGTCGTATGTTTGAAAAGTTGAAATTATAGCATTTCTGAGGTTTTTATATTTCGCGCCACGCTCTACCATTGGATATCGGCGAGGCGTTCCGCTAGCGGAACGTCTGTCCTCAACAGGTTTTAACTATGATCTTAAAGCACTTCATGATGACAGAAGTGAGTGCTATGGTCATTTAGTTCAGTTACCTTTGCTTCCTTGGGTACAAGAACAATGGTGGACAACTTGAACCAAGTATCAACAGCAGACTGGGATAGGGAGAGATTGAATATGTCCATAAACACTTCAGCCAGCTGGTCTGCGCATGCTTTGAGGATGCGGCTAGGGATGCCGTCTGGGCCAGCAGCCTTGCAAGGGTTAACACGATTAAATGTCTTACTCATATCGGCAACGGAGAACGACAGCCCACAGTCCTTTGCCTGAATGCTGACATCTATCCACTGTTTCTGGTTTGGGTAGGTTGTTATAGTCATAGTGGGTACAACATCTCCTATACACTTCCTGATGAACTCAGTCACCGTATCTGTGTATTCGTCAATGTTATTTTCAGAGGCTACCCGGAATATATCACAGTCCGCATGATCAAAACAATCTTGAAGCATGAATTCCAATTGGTCAGACCAGCATTGAAGAGACCTTAGCATGGGTACTTCCTGTTTGAGTGTCTTTCTATAGGAAGAGAGGAGCAAAATGGAGTCGTAATCAGATTTGCCGGAGGGCTGGGGAGGGCCTTGTAGGCATTTCGAAAAGTTGAGTAGCAGTGGTACAATGTTTTTCCAAAGCGAGTACTACAGTCATTGTGTTGGTAGAACTTCGGTAGCGCGTTCCTCAAATTTGCTTTGTTAAAATCCCCAGCTACAATAAAAGCGGCCTCAGTATATGTGGTTTCCAGTTTACATAAAGTCCAGTGTAGTGGGCCGTTGTGGTATCGGCTTGAGGGGGAATATACACGGCTGTGACTACACCGAAGAGAATTCTCTTGGGAGGTAATACGGTCAGCATTTTATTGTGAAGTATTCTAGGTCGGGTGAACAAAAGGACTTGAGTTTCTGTATGTTATTACAATCACACCATGAGTAGTTAATAATGAAACACATCCCTGCTTTTCGTCTTCCCGGAGAGTTCTTTATTCCTTGTCTGCGCGATGTACTGAGAACCCAGTTAGTTGTATGGACGGGTACAGTATATCCCGAGAGAGCCATGTTTCCGTGAAACAGAATATGTTACAATCCCTGATGTCTCTCTGGAAAGAGATCCCCACCCTGCGCTCGTCTACTTTATTATCCAGAGACTGAACATTAGCGAGTAATATACTCGAAAGCGGTGGATGTTATGCACGCCTCCTGAGTCAGACTAGAAGTCCACTCCGAATACCTCTTCTCTGCCAGCGGTGTTTTGAAGCAGCCTCTGGAATAAGTTCAATTGCCCTGGGGGCTGCGAACAAAGGATCCAATTTGGGAAAGTTGTATTCCTGATCGTAATGCTGGTGAGTTACCGCTGCTCTGATATCCAAAAGTTATTTCCGGCTGTATGTAATAACACCCAAAAAATTCTGGGCTAATAATGTAAGAAATAACACACAAAAAAAACAGAACACTGCAAAGTTGCGTAGGAGCTAGAAGCAGAGCTGCCATGTCTGTCGGAGCCATCTTACTTCATAACCTGTACATTATATGTTGTCATGTATGTAGTGATCTCTAGATGCTAGTTCAGGAGGTGGTAGACCTGTCATCATCTGTTCCATGTGCCTGCGCAGTCTCTGTGGCTTAGCTTGGCGCTCCTCTCTCAAGGACCTACGCATTGCAGTCAGAGCAGACACCTGCTCCCTCTGCTGCACACGGAACTCACTCTCCAGGTCTTGCACACTCTGACAGAGCAGGGAGAGAGGAATGACATACTGTATCTATTCTTCACCCATTTCCTTTAATTCATGGTAATTAAGTTAAATCTGATGGTTTGTTGGTGACCAGTGATCTTGGTTCTGCTATACTGTAGTTCCACCATTTTGTTTTGAAGAGCCAGGGCATTCCTCTTCTCTCTCACTCTCTCCAGAGCACCTTGCTCCTCCAGTATCCCACACTGCACCTGTAAAGCCTCTTATTTCTCTACCTCCCATTCTTTCTCTACCTCTATGGTGCTGTGTATCTAAGGTAGAAAACAGATACGTTGTTATCCCGTTTGTTTAAGTTTTAGAATACACTTCATCTGACATAGAATAGAAGACACAGGAAGTAGAAATCTATACCAACTGCTGATCCTCAGCATACAGCTCCACCTCTCGCCTCGCCATAACCCCCTTCTGCTCATTAAGATTCTCCCTCAGCTTCCTTCCCCCCTCCTCCGTTATCTGCAAAGGAAACTGTGAAACTGACCCGGGACTCTCTGATTCAGAGGTTGGGTTAAATGCGGAAGACACATTTTGTACAACTGACTAGGTATCCCCCTTTCCTTTCCCCTTTACTTTTAGAGGACAGGACATCCTGAGATACTGACCTGGATGCAGCTCTGTGTGGACTCAATGTGCTGTGTGTGAGAGATGGCTTGTTTTCTGAAAGCAACTGTTTTCTTTTCCTCAGCTTGCCTATGAGCCTGGACACACACCAGCAAGAAAAACATCAGTGTTTGAATCTGATAGAACACACAAAGGAAATACGGGGATCTTTGCTAATTTTCAATAAACCCAGTTGCTGGAGCCTCTCACCTGCTGGATGTGTTCCTCATGAGTTAGGGAAAGGGGGATACCTAGTCAGTTGTACCACTGAATGCCTTCAACTGAAATGTGTCTTACACATTTAACCCAAACCCTCTGAATCAGAGAGGTGCGGGGGGGCTGCCATAATCGACATCCACGTCTTCGGCACCCAGGGCAGAAGGACAGATTTTTACCTTGTCAGCTCGGGGATTCAATCCAGCAACCTTCGGTTACTGGCCCAATGCTCTAACCACTGGGCTACCTAAAGGAAACTCTTCCTTCAACTTCTTCAGAACTCGATGCTAAAGGAGACAAGCAAAATCACCCCTTACATACTGCATACACACATTTAACTACATATGCTCTCACTATCATGCACACAGTGAGTTACACACATTTATACGCACAGTTAAACGGACTCATCCATAGACACTGTGTACTAGAGGCTACCCAGCCCACCAACCATCTGTGTGAGTGCCTGCTCCTGGGTCTCTCTCAGAAAGATGCTGTGCTGCTCCCTTAGGTTCTGGAACTCCCCCTGCAGCCCATCTGACTTCAAGGCACTCCTCTCGTCCTGGAAAGCCAACAGCTGTAGCTCTTTCTGGGCTGCTATCCTCTCCAGAGACCCCACACTGCTCTCATTCACCCGCAGCTCTTTCTGCAGCTCACACACGTGCACCTCCACTGCCTGAGAGACAGAGAGAGGAGAGTGAGATTTTGAAACAAATATTGAGGTGTGGTGAAAGCCTAGGTAGATGGTACCTCTTCCTGCTCTTGTTTCTGCCTGTGTTTCTCCTTCAGACCTTCAAACCTGTCCCTCAGTGACCTCTCCCCTCAGTCACAGACTGGAGCACCTCACAAGCCTCATCCAACTTCTGCTACATACACACATAAGCAAACAGATGGAGAGAAACAATTTCAAACACATTCAAAGAGGTGACAATCACTTTAAAGCATGTTCTGAGCACCAGTCTAATACTGTACTTCTTGCATAGAGTCCAGCTTGAGTCTAGAGTGCTGCTGCTCAGAAAACAGCTCTGTTTTGGCACTGTCCAACTCCTTTCTCTCAAGGACAGACATACTGACACTGGTCACTCTCTGAGACTGTGGGGGAGAAGGGAAGGGAGGGGAGATAGAGGATTAAATATTGTAATAATCAAATCATTAGATTGTAATAGAGCTGGGAAAAGTGCCATGCGGGCTAGAATAATTGTGTTACCCTGGTCCCATCTGTCAAGGATGTTCTGTGTTTACATAGAGCAGCCAGCTCCTCCTCCAGATCCCTGACCTCCTGCAGACAGGATTCCCTCTGCATCTGCAGCCAAAGCAGCTGAGAACTACAACACACTCAATAAATCACTGTGAGTTCAGCCTAATAGTATAGACAATATAAATATATAGAATACAGTAGGTGTAAAGTACAGTAGGGAAACAGTATAAGCTGTTCCTAAGATGATTGTTTGGACATACTGTATCCTTTATCTCTGATTCTAGGTTCTTCTAGATATTCAGTAGTAGGGCAGTAACAGGTTTGAGTATGTGTGTACCTGGTGCTTTCTGCCTCGGCTTTGATGTCTGTTAGGCTGACCTCCAGACTCCTCCCCTCCATCTGCTCCGCCCCCACATGCAGTTGCTCCAGCACGGCATGTCGGGACACAGAACACAGCGCTTCTTATCGTTAGCTGGTGTCAGGGATACACAGGGGACAGTTCAGTCTCACACAGCTGAGCTCTCCTCAACCTCCTCACAGTCCTACAACACAAAGACGAATATACACTGTGACGACCCTCCCACTCTGTCTGCCGAATTTTTTCTCTCTGCTCTTGTTTTCCTTAATAGAATATCAGTGGGCGGAGCTGGGAGGGTCGTCAGCGAAATGGGACACATCTGGGCTCGGGTGTGTCCCGGGGATAAATATACCTTTCCCCCATACATCGAGGAGACTGTCTCCACGCAGACACACTGTTGTTTTTTGTTGTGGCATTTTGGGACTTCTTTGTGTTTGTTTGTTTAGGCACCTCTCCACCCCTCACTATCACCATCTATGTGTAACAGTGTAGGTTCCGTCCCTCTCTTTGCCCCAACCTGGGCTCGAACCAGGGACCCTTGCACACATCAACAACTGACACCCACGAAGCATCGTTACCCATCGCGCCACAAAAGCCGCGGACCTTGCAACGTAAGGGGAACAACCACTTCAGGTCTCAGAGCGAGTGACGTCACTGATTGAAACGCTATTAGCGCACACCACCGCTAACTAAGTAGCCATTTCACATCGGTTACATATGCACACATCCACCCACTTACACTACTGACTACAAACACCATTGTTACTTGTACATAGTTTACTTTATTTAATAAATATATTTGTATTTCTTTATCTCCGTGTTGTCTCCCTCTTTGTTACGGGCTACAAGCCAGTTCCTAACAACACATACTGACACAAAAGAACACACAAAACACAAACATCATGAGCAAGATTCATGGATGCCATTAAAAGTAAGATGTTCCATTTACAAAATGCCCCACACACATAGATGAGCAGAGTGAAAATCTCACCTGTCTGAGGGTGGCCAGCTCCTCCATCTTTAGCCAGTCTGACCTCACATGCCCCAGGCAACACCCAGGCCTCTGCTGTGTGGAATCAAGGGTTTGAGTGAGAGAGCATCAGGAGGCCTGTGATTGCACACCTCCATTGGAGAATAACTACTCATTAGGAGTGAACAACAGTTAACAAGCATAAGATTCAATGGACATGACCCCACACTATCTTACACAGGAGTTATCTTTGGTTAATGTGTAATCTGTTTAATATTTGGTTAATGCCTAGTTAAATAAAGGTTCAAATGCCCAGGTGAGCCACCTGCAGGTCAGTGTGTTGCTTCCATCAATACAGGCATGTTGTTGTCTGTAGTTGTCTTAAGAACGATCTGGCCTGAATAGCCATGTACTGTTATAATCTCCACCCGGCACAGCCAGAAGAGGACTGGCCACCCCCCGGAGCCTGGTTCCTCTCTAGGTTTCTTCCTAGGTTCCTGCCTTTCTAGGGAGTTTTTCCAAGCCACCGTGCTTCTACATCTGCATTGCTTGCTCTTTGGGGTTTTAGGCTGGGTATCTGTAAAACACTTTATGACTACTGCTGATGTAAAAAGTGCTTTGTAAAATGCATTTGATTTGTATTTTAATACGGCACATCTTGAGTGATACTTACGACACCCCCATCTCTTGTCTTGACTTGGTACGCTCTGAGACCAAGGACCTTTCTTCAGGTGAGAAATGTTACACACATTGTCCTCTTCAACTTGTCTTAATCCAGTCCTTACATACATTATAACGTGATCCCTTTTAGAGTGTGAGGATTATGGATTGTTCAAGAATAATGTGCCAGAACTGAGCAACCAACTCCACAGTGTTACTATTAAGGAGAGAACCCTCAGAAAAAGGACCACTGGATATTAGAACTCACTGTCGTTTACAAAGACTCCTTTACCCTTACCCTCCTGACTGTAACCACCTGGCCAAGCATCTCCCTTCCTCTGACCTGGACCTTGGTTTAGTCTGTCTCTCACCTTTCCTCTCCCCTCAGAGAAGAGCTCAGGAGGCCAGGTGGAACCCGCCGATCGGGAGGAAGAGGAGCAGAGGACAGTGGAAGTGATGAAAGATGAAGAGGAGGGTGTAGGGAGCAGTGTCGCTGGAGAGGCTGTTGGGGGTTGATGCCTGTGGAGGAGGAGGGTTAGCAGTAGAGCTGTGCCCCCCTTTAGACAGTGTCTGCACTGAGGACTTTGCACTGAGATGGTGGTGGTGGGGCTGCCAGACAGGACTATACAAAAACTGGCCAGAGACAGGAATACCAGCCTGGGACAGCCCTATAGACAGGAAGAGGCTGAAAGGACAGCAGACACTTCAGTATCTAGTGACTCCACCAGGGGGTGATACACAGCTGTCAATATAATCATGCTCACAGTCCTTTGTGTTATACCAGCCAGCCACAGGTGAGAGGGCTGAGATCCTCCTGCAGTGGGTCTAGTGTCAGAGTTTGGGGTAGTCATCTGAGGGGAAAGGGGACATTAGTCATAGAAGTTACTGTTATACTGTAAGAGCTCTCACTTATTTTGTTCCTGAATTTACATGGCTAAAGTTATATTTACATTTAGTCATTTACCAGACACCCAGGATATTCTTTAAGCTAAATAATGAATTCATCACTAACGATAACTGCAGCCTCTTCCTGTCTCCTCCAGGAGTGCCTGGAGTTTTGACACTGACTATTGGCAGTGACCTGTCCGCACAGAGAAGGTCCAGCAACACATCCACAGCAGGCCAGGTGAGAGGCAGGAGCTAGGGGCTTCAACCAACATGTAGAAGGAAAATGAAAAAGTTCACATAAACATCTGTTTTACATCACCATAAGATGCCATTCAGTCTGTCAGGCACATGAACATGACCTCTACACTAACCAGAGTGACTATGACACACCCACATAGGAGCCAAGGGTTCTCAAGTATACACCATGTAAAACTTACAGGTCCAGGCGTGACCATCTGATTATAAAATAATATGCCACTAACTATAACCCAAAGTAAATGTTATTTCTTTGTTTGTTCTGTGCTTGTGAAGCGCTGAGAGCTAGCCAAAACACACCATAGCAGAAGAGACACTCCTAGGTAGTGTTCACTGAATCTGAATTAAGTGACATACTGTGTCTCCAATATAGTCTCTGACCACTAGCCACCTCTTGTTTCATATCTGAATTGGATCTGTCAGCAGGTATGTGCTCTTTGTGAATGAGGAGGACTCGGATGAAGGGTGTGTCCACTGGAGGAGGAGATGCAGCACTAACAAGGCCACAGAGGGATGTGTGCGTAAAGAGATTTATTGTAATAATTGTTTTATTTAACTAGGCAAGTCAGTTAAGAACAAATTCTTACTTACAATGACGTCCTACCCTGGCCAAACCCGGACGACGCTGGTCCAATTGTGCGCCGCCCTATGGGACTCCCAATCACAGCCGGATGTGATATAGCCTAGATTCAAACCAGGGACTGTAGTGACACCTCTTGCACTGAGATGCAGTGCCTTAGACCACTGCGCCACTCGGGAGCCCAATCTATGGCATCTAGGAGGAGGTCACGGTGATCCTGTGGCAGAGGGGCATTGATGTTTACACCCAGGTCTGGGTGAGCAGAGGGTATATAGGGAACAGGAGAGAAAAATTCCAGAGAGAAAAAAATGAGTAGGAAGAAAGACAGGTAATTAACTGTCTGAAGTATCTATGGTTTTAGATAGGACATAATCTGACAAGTATAAAGAGGCTCATTCTGCAGCATCTCATTCTGCCCCTTCACGACTGCCATCGGCCATTTCCTGTGAAACACGTCACACACTCATAAATAGACACAACATTCTCTAATACCAAACAGCAAAGTGAGGTCGGTGGTGGTGAGTGGGGGTTGTTGTTGATCATAGGTTGCCCTGGAAACAAACCCTTTGCCAAGGGCCCTTCAGGCTGCTGATCTTCCTTTCAAAAAGTAGCCAATTGATTATGGTGCCACTATGGCCAGCTCATATGCAAATCTACACTTTGTAGTTTACAGTGATTGTGGAATTCCTTCCATTGAAGACTGAGTAGGAAAGCTGTCCATTAGGCTTACAATTTGGAAACACCATTACAAATTCCCAATGTTTTCAGAAAAATGATTAACCAGCTCTGAGTAGATATGATGCTGGTTCAATTCAAATTCACACACTCTCATGAAAACTCAATACATGGGTGCATTTGATTGAAAATTGTACATAATGCGCAAATAAGACTATAATTTGACTTATACAATATCCGATAGCTATACGTTTCACATTTACACTACACAGCCGGTAGTCCATGTCGTCAAAACAGAAGCCGCATATATGGTTTCCTCTCATTGTTTTAATTTAACCATAAATCCACACCTGCAATCCCAAACACGAATGAAACAAGACTAACTTTCTGGATGGTATGAAACAAAGTTGGTAGACTGCTGCAATGGCAGACTTGATTGACAGGAGTATTGGTTGGGTTTTCAAGCAACCTTCAAACAGCGCTCCCCAGCCTGGGCTCAATCCAAGCCACGCAAACTGAGCGACCAGGGGAGATGCAACACGTGTAAAAATTACCATAACAAGCATTCTAATCACCTGTAAATGCACACTGGACAAGTGAAAAAAACACATGTAAAGAAAATGACATTTGTTAAGACCTGTCCCGGGTAAGATGATTTCAAACTTTTAGCTTTCCATATTCCCCCACTAGTTACTAGTGATAACAGGGAAAGGGGGATACCTAGTCAGTTGTACCACTGAATGCCTTCAACTGAAATGTGCCTTCCGCATTTATCCCAACTCCACTGAATCAGAGGTGCGGGGGGCTGCCATAATCGACATCCACGTCTTCAGCACCCAGGGAACAGTGGGCTAACTGCCTTGCTCAGGGGCAGAACGACAGATTTTTACCTTGTCAGCTCGGGGATTTGATCCTGCTGTCCTACAGCAGGAGTCAGAGTGCCACTGCTCCGCCACAGACCTCATATGAACTTTACATTCTTTCATTCCGCTGCTATCATAACTTTTCCAGCCACATGATTATTATGGCTAAGTTTATGTAAACCTCCAGTAATATCCGTAATATTGGCCAACGTGCAATCATTGGAAAATAAACTAGACAATCTACAATTAAGACTATCCTACCAACGGGACATTAAAAACTGTAATATCTTATGTTTCACATTTTCACTACACAGCTGGTAGTCCATGTCGTCAAAACAGAAGCAGCATATTTGGTTTCCTCTGAACGTGGCGGAACGACGACACGGATAATATGGAGCTGGCTGGGTTTTCTGTGCATCGGCAGGACAGAGCAGCTACAACTGGTAAGACGAGGGGCGGGGGTGTGTGTCTATTTGTCAATAAGCTGGTGCGCGATGTCTAATATTAAAGAAGTCTTGTGGTATTGCTCGCCTGAGGTAGAGTTCTTCATGATAAGCTGTAGACTAAACTCTCTACCAAGTGAGTTGTCATCTATATCATTTGTAGCTGTCTATTTAACACCACAACCCGATGCTGGCACTAAGACCGCACTCAACGAGCTGTATAAGGCCATAAGCAAACAAGAAAATGCTCATCCAGAAGCGGCGCTCCTAGTGGCCGGGGACTTTAATGCAGGCAAACTTTACCTTATTTCTATCAGCACGTCACATGTGCAACCAGAGGAAAAACAAACTCTAAAGCACCTTTACTCCACACACCAAGACACATGCAAAGCTCTCCCTCGCCCTCCATTAGGCAAATCTGACCATAATTATATCCTCCTGATTCCTGCTTACAAGTAAAACCTAAAGCAGGAAGTACCAGTGACTCGCTCAATAGGGAAGTTGTCAGATGATGCGCATGCTACGCTACAGGACTGTTTTGCTAGCACAGACTGGAATATGTTCCGGGATTCATCCAATGGCATTGAGGAGTATACCAGCTCAGTCACCGGTGTTGGGGTTCGTTCCTTGTTCCTTGTCAATCATTTGCTTATTGGTGAAATTAGCATTCAGGCAATATCTTTAAGTAAATCAATCATTCATTTATTAATGCAATTGTAGACAGAAGTTGACAATGGGAACATAGCACACTGTAACAGCTGTCTGAGGAAGAAGTGGACCAAAATGCGGCGGAGTTAGGGTTCGTCATATTTAATTACACGAACACTATGCAATTTACAAAAACAACAAAACTGACAGCCAACACAGTCCTGTCAGGTGCAACCACAATGACAAGCACAATTACCCACGAAACACAAAGGAAACGTAGGCAACTTATGTGTGACTCCCAATCAACCACAACCCTCTACAGCTGTGCCTGATTGGAAGTCACACGGCCAAAATCAATGAAACAATAAAAAACACACACTCCCTTCTGCCACGTCCTGACCCAACTACC